>NC_140573.1:27835393-28227893 GCF_057381845.1 Rhamphochromis longiceps | reverse complement strand
TCAGTGGCTATCGGACCTGCTAAATCTGTGTGTACCATTTGTAAAGGAGCCTTTGCTCTTGTATCAGGATCTCTGTTTCGGGTTTGTGCAAACTTTCCCTGGATACACACTTCACATTCCTTTTCAGGTCTATCGGTTCTCCCCTTAATCTGCATACCGTTAACCACACCTTGCAATCTTACTACATCTTCATAGTTGCAATGACCTAATATCTCATGCCATGCCTGTATGTCATGACAGGTGTTACACTTATCATTACCCTCAACTTCAGTCTGCAAATAGTACAACTTGCCATACACATGAATGTTAAAGTTAGTACCGTCTTTGTGGGTCAACGTGTCCTGCCCTTGTTTAAAGGTGACTGTTGCTCCTAATGCAGTGGCTGACTTTACAGAGAATATGTTCTGGGGGTATGATGGAATAAACAGCGCATCTTTCAGCGTTGCTTTGCGTCGCTGGCCTGTATTGTCAATCAGGAACACCTCTGCGTCCCCCCTCTGTTGGGCGACGCCTCTGCACTGGGTACCGTCTGCCAGTTCTACGCTGTGTGACTCCGGTCTGAACGCGTCGTCGAAGCTCTTGAACTTGGCGATGCTGTTAATGATGTGTGAGGTAGCCCCAGTGTCCACCAACAGGCCTTTCTCCTCAATGCTGTACGCTGACTGCTGGACTTTGATGTCTACGCCCTTAATCCTGAAGGCATAATCTGGCGTTTCTGCTTTGGATCTGTTGCCGCTCTCATCTGCGACCTTCCGCGCGCCATCTTGTTTGTCTTTATGTCTACATGTGGTATCACTGTGTGTGCTGCTTTTGCAATGACTGCACCACGTCCTCCGTCTGCACACTTTTGCTCGGTGGCCTTTTAGTCCACACTTGAAACACACAATGTCCACATCGCTCTTGTATCTGCATTGTGCGCTGGATCTCGTGTGCTCACGCCCGGTTCTTCCTCCTGTTTTCATTACGTTGTCGCTACACTCGGATGCGCTTGACTTTTCAGTGTCTTCGAAACTCCGTAGCTTTGTTTTGAACTCAGCAAATGTCATATCGTCTTTATCGTGAGTAACGTGTATTGCAAATGGCTTAAAACTTTCAGGTAGACCTTTTAAAACCATAGCAATCAATAATCCATCACCTAAAGTCTCACCCGCATTGCGCAGTGCTGTAATGGCGGCCTCTGCTCTGATGACATAGTCTGTGACAGTCTCTTCCCTCTTTTTCTGAAGCGATGATAGCGTGGTGTACAGGTTGATGATTCGGGGCTTCCCCTTTCCAGCGTAGTAGTCCCTCAATATTTCTAATGCTCTTCTCCCATTATCAGGGGCATCTCTCATAATCAGTGAGAGGCTTTTATCGTCCAAAAATTGGATTAACTCGGCGTAAGCGTCAGCGTTCTTCTTACCGTCTGCTGCTACTTCAGCCTCACTGTTCGGTTCCTTCAGAACAGTGGCTTTTAATCCCAACAAGTGCAAATATCCTAGCACCTTAGTTTCCCAAAGTTCATATCTGGTCTCATCTCCGTCAAACATGAGTCGAGGCAGCCTGCTTGCTCCTCGTTGATCCATGTTGCTATTTAGCCGTTAGCCCGCTATCCGTTGTGGCTCCGGATCTTCATGAGAAAAAACTCTTCTTCGAGTCGGCCCTGGGCCCATAACCTGTTGAGTATTGCAGCATCGACAGCGATCAACTCGAAGGGAAATGATGACGGAGGCAAAAATGTCCTTAATATTTTATGAACTTTATTCCTCTTCAACACACGGCAAAAACTTTTCTCATAGGTGCCGTATCTATTTCTCTTCTTCTTCTGTTTTAGGAACGTACAATGAAACAGTGCCTCCTTGTGGTGAGCACTAAAACACTGTCTCTGTTAAACCACAGTAACCATAATGCAGTTAAACACTGTACAACATGAGTACACACAATGAATATCTTAACACAGGGATCTTTTATTTTGAAAAGTGAGCGCAGAAATGTCTCGTGTACTTCGCAAAGTTACACTTTATTTTAAAAAAGAACACACACGCTTGAGACGATGACATTTCAACACTGAATCTAAATGAAATCTGAGACAGTGCTTTCAGTCACATTGCATGTGCAGCAGCAAGTGTCAGAAGCGGTCACCCTTTTCAAAATAAAACACCCACTTCCTGCTTTCAGTTTAATTTGAAGGATGGAATCATTTTCATATCCATGAATGCATTCAATGTCCTTACGGAGGCATATTCACCCTAGATGTGTCCATTCCCATCACAGAACCATCGCTTTCCCACACAAGTGGGCACAAGTGGATCTAAACCATCAAAAATGATGCTCACAGCAGAACAGAGACTCCTACATATCCCTGTAGGGGACAATGTATCTTTCCCTACACTTAAAGCTGGAGGCTGTTTCCTCTTTTTGTAAACAAATGAATGACCAGCGGACAACATCAAGCTTCCCTTTGATCTGTTAGTCTCCGTAGCTGCTGTTGTCTCCTTTAGAGTGCGTTTTAACTGTTGTCAACACGTCCCGTCCTCTGCCGTTGGCTTTCACATGTCTGTGAGCCCTGAGGATTGGCCATCTTTATAGATTTCCCAACGGGAGGTTATCTTGTTGATCACCAGGCTTGGGATGGAGAAGACAGCCGCCTGATTTATTTTCCTCCTCCTGAGTGAGGCAGCAGGACAAGGACATCGTGACCCGTCTGAAGCTCGGATAAGCCCGCGTGCCCATGCGTGTGCGTTTCACTGATGCTCGTTTCAGTGGGTGACAGTTTGAGCTAATGAGTGATGCTGGTGCCGGTGCTCAGGAGACGGATGCACGGGCTCAGCTCTTCCTCATATTTCAAACTCTCTGAGAGGCCTGTTTTGACACCTGGCTGTCATTGTTTGAGACTGAATGATGCTCGGATCCTCCTTAATTTATAGGAAAGGCACCCGGGTGAGGGCTACATCACACAGACCACATTTAAACGCTGAAAAATGGCTGTCAGCTCTATTTTCATATTACAGGTGGTGGTCACTTGAGAAAGCTACTTTCCAAATTTAGCAGAACACACCAGGATCTAAAACCTGCTCAGTTTTCTTCTCACATTTAAACTGCAGGTCTTAATCTCCACTTGAAAATGCACACCACTTATCTTTCAGTGGGCAATCAGGGACACTTTTCATTCTTTTATTTTTCTTTTTTTTAAGCATTTTTGCCTGAACTGGACAGAAAACGAAGACAGAAAAATATATAAACACCGCAGCGTAATATGAAAATTACACTTGGACTGGGTTGGTCCATCCTTTATATAAAGTCTGTGGTCTTGTCAGTCCTTACATTTGTCCTTTGTCTTTCCATGCCCCCCTGTCGAGTCCACCTCTTCTCCCCATGTCAAACTAATCCTTGTGCCCTGTTTCTTTGTGGTATATGTTGTTTTATGCGTCTGTATTATGCTTACTTCCCCCGCCTCGTTATATCTACAGTTTTCAGCCGTGCGTCCCACCTGTTGTCTCTCCTCCAGTTATCCTGTGAGTGCCGATATTGTCATCCGTCATCCGTCGTAGTTATGTAGTATGTTAGTTCTCCGTTTCCTTGGTGACATCTTGATCCAGCACTGCTAGGATTTTGGGCTTTTGTGTGTTTTTTTTGTTTTGTTTGAGTTCAGCATTAAAACTGCTTTTCTGAGTCAATCCCTCTTTACCACCACACTTTAGCCACAGATGGCAGACGCAAGAACCACACAGAAGAGGTAGACAGTGAAGGAAAGATGGGACACTTGTAGGGAAAAGTGATCTGACAACATGAAAACATGAACTAAATGCTGCCATTTAGGAGGAGCATTTATAAATGTCCCTAAATTATAAGTTTTACATAAATAAACCAAGTCACTCCCTTCTTCTTCCTCTGCTTCCTCAGTAGCAGAAAAAGGTGTTGTCTGTGTTAGCTCTTTAGTTTTAGAGTGGAATTTATCAATGAGATGTGGTGCATGGAGGGTATACTGAATATTTTAGTATAACAGGACTTTTGTTCGATCAGCCACTTTTTTTTAAGGATATTACTTGGACACACCCCACCTGCCTTTCTCCAGCAGAGCTGTTGCACTTCACCTGGCTTTTTCCTCACATTCTCAGCCCAAAGTTCAGAGTTCAAGCACCACATTCAGTTTTTTTTATACGCGTAGCCCCACTTCTTCTCCAAAGAGCCAAAACAAAAAATCTACATTTACACAGACAGCTTTGTCAGCAGAACTTTTCGTTTCCACAATCACATCCTCTTTACAATCAATACCTCAAAACAGAATGAGGAAGGTGTTTAACGACTGCAGCCTTTAAGCATTACAGACATAACATCCAGAATATATTTCTCTCTTAGACTGATCGCGGGCTCTGCGGAGGATTCAAGTGCTCCACTGGGTTGACTGAAGGGAAGCATGACGGCTAGAATAGAATGGAATATCTACATCATGCTTTACTCACATTTACCTGCTGAAACTGTCTCTTATATATAAAGACCAAATGCAGCAAACTGCTCAAACCCATTCGAGAATGGGTTCCCTGCCGGTTCCCCTCTAAGGTACGCTCTTAATTGCACTGATCATCTGTCAACAATTATAACAGCTTTATTGAGCTGTGAATGAGGAGGTGCACCATGCTGCGTGGAAAACAGGACTAACAATGTTAAGGCTGGAAAATATGTTGGTGGGGGGGCACTGAATCAAAGCAGGCTTAGTGAAAACTGGGGGCAGAAGTAGAATACAAATGAGGTTTAAGCTTGAGAGGACATCAAAAGGCTCCAGAGCTCGAGTAGCGACGCAGAGAAGGTTGTTATTTGATAAACTTGGCGGTGGGAGTTAAGAAGTGTGTGTGTGTGTGTGTGTGTGTGTGTGTGTGTGTGTGTGTGTGTGTGTGTGTGTGTGTGTGTGTGTGTGTGGGGATGGGTATGTTTGCGTCCCAGTGGACTCACTTATGAGTACACAGGGGAAACAGTAGAGGAACAGTACCTTTTGAGGTGTGAGTCAAGTGTTTTCTTGTGTGTGTATGTGTGCGTGTGTGTGTGTTGCAGGTTAACAGGTGCGTTTGTTTACAGTCATCATTTTGCAGAAGGTCACAGATCAGGAAGCGCGGGCTGAGTTTGTGTGCGGAAAGAAAGAAAGAGAAAGAAAGAAAGAAAGAAAGAAAGAAAGAAAGAGGAGCGGAGGGTACGTGTGTTGTTTTAGTGATGCTCATAGCCACCTTAGCCAACCATTAATGCTCTTCCTCACTGCGAGCTTGCCGGTTCCCATGGAAACGCCTCTCCGTGCTGCTGCTGCTGGCAGCATCCTATCACTCCCAGAGGCCTCTCAGAGAGATGACCGAGACGAGCTGCTTGGGATCAGTGGGGGCCTTGAGGAGCTGTGGGCAGAGAGTTTCTCCATAACTCACCTCCCATCATCCACGTACTCGCGAGCTGATTCTGTTTGTATATAAAAGGAAGCTGCTGGTATCAAACCAGATTTGAAGCTATGAATTATCTGGTTGATAAAGTGGAGTGTTCAGCAGCAAAAGAGTCAGATGTCGTCCTCGGGAATTTTAGATACCAAAGACAGTGAGAATTTGGACTCACCTGTCTGCAAACAAGAAGCAAAGTGCCAAAAACTGCAGTTCCTCAAATGGCCACTTGAGACTGGCTCCAAAAGTGATGTTTAAAGCCTTCACAGGTTTAAAGATGAAATAAACACATTCATGGCACTTCTCCAGAAGTTGATTCTGTTCATCTGGACGTAGCATTTTGTGGGAGAAACGTTTCGTCACTCATCCAAGTGACTCCTTCAGTCTCAGCTGACTGCAGGTTTCCCCAATCTTATAAACAGTACATTGCATAATGAAGGAACAATGGGCTGGTTTCAGCCCATTGTTCTGACCATTGATCAACAACCACTGACCAAAACCCACTGATCAATGGTCATGAGTGCCATTCACAGACAGTTGGGGAATGGCTGCAATCACAGCATTGTAAGATGGTGAAAGATGTACCCTTAGGCCCCCTCCTCGATTCAGAGATGGTCTTTCCCTTTTCACGTAAATGGCCTCATTGACTCTGCTCTCAAACCAGCGTTCCTCCCTGTCCAGGTTGTGTACATCCTCATGCTTGAAAGAGTGTCCACTGGCCTGTAGGTGTAAATAGACTGCAGAGTCCTGGCCTGACGAGGTGGCTCTTCTGCATTGTGCCATCCACTTCGCCAGAGGTTGTTTGGTTTCCCCGATGTATAAATCCTGGCAATCCTCCTGGCACTTAGCAGCATACACTATGTTACTCTGTTTGTGTCGGGGGACCCGATCCTTGGGGTGGACCAGTTTTTGGCGCAGCATGTTTTGGGGTTTAAAAGCCACAGAGACCCGGTGTTTAGAAAAAATGCGTCTCAACTGCTCTGATACTCCTGACACATATGGGATCACTACAGGTTTTCGCTTAGGCAGTGGTTGTCCTTCTCTCCTGGATCGGCTGGAGCTTTCTTATAGCGCCTTCCCAGCTTTGAGAAGTCCAGCTGGGATAACCACATTTACTCAGGGCCTTCTTCATGTGCTGTTCTTCTGCTTCCCTGGCTGCTGTGTCTGTGGGGATGGCACTTTTTTTTTGGCATTTTTATAAAGGTATTGTCAGTCATTCTTAAAGATTCTTTAGTAGAAATTGTGAGATTTCCTTCCAGGCCACTGTATATATGTATGTATATACAGTGGCCTGGAAGGACATCAGAAAGAGAATCTGAACTTACAAAACAAATTTTAATCCTCTTTTCTTCTCCAACACAGAGGACACATCCTTAAATTTTCTCAGCAACCCCTTCAATCCATCCATCTATTTTGTGCTACTTACCTGGATTCGGGTCATGGGAGCAGCGATCTAAGCCATCAAAGAGACGTAAACCAGCATGTCCTGGGTCTGCTCCGGGGGTTTCTCTTGGTAGCACATGTTCAAAACACCTCACCTAAAAGGTGCCCAGGCATTTAAGTAAGATGCCTCAACTGCTCTGTATTTGTGATCTCATTCTTTCGTACAGCACACAGAGCTCGTGATGTAAACTGACTGGCATTAACTAAATAAAGAGATATTTTTTGAGATTGGTTGCTCAACATTGACTTGTACTGACTGACACATTGTTGGGGAAGCGCAATTTAGGAGCTCCAACACGGCGAAATCGCACTTCTTTGTTTGTGCCAGGTGCATTTTCCCTCAGTCAGTCATTTTTCTGGATTTTTTTCCCTGCACCACATCATCAGTCATTAGTGATGCAGAAAGAGGCAGAATGAGGGGGGGGGGGGGGGGGGGGGGGGGGGGCTTGAAAGAAAGAAAAAGGAGGAGAACATGTACTCCCTGCCGTCACCGCACATCAGAGACACATTAGAAGTTACTGAAATGGAGAGGAGCAATCCCCCTCGGTCCGACTTCAAAGGCAGGCGGTTTTGGAGAGAAAATAAGGACAACCGTTAAAGATTCAGTAGAACTGCCAAAATCATCTGCCACTTCAAGAATACTGTCACAACATCTGATGAAGCAAAGAGCAGGGAGACGCCGCAGCGATTGATCAAACATGTAACATACGTTGGCTTATTGGGAGTGAAACATTCGTTGGATTGAAAGTAATCTGACCATCCAGCTGAGAAAATAAAATGTTTTCATTCCTCTGCTCTCACCTCACATGCCTGCTGATGCTGAGCTCCAAAAACACTAACGCTGTAGCAGGATTTCAGCTTTACTGACAGCAAACAAGGCTTAACACATGTTTCTCGTCTGTCTGGGATACAGCACGGGCCTTGTTCTGCAGATTTACACCTTAGGTTCAGCAGTGGGAGCTGTTAATTAATAGGAACACCTGCTCTAAATCACCGAATCCTGCACACACACACACGCTGCTGATTAGGAAGCAGGGTCCTGCGTTACTCGAAGGGAAAAATCTGCTCTGGATTATGGTCAAGCGTGTCGCTGCGTTGCTCATATGATCGTGCCGATTACTCCAGAGGGCTGAGACATATGGCGTGGGTTTCAATCATGAGAAGAGAAGCAGAGGGGGGAGAAAACAAGAAAACAAGAGCCGACTTTTGTGTCGCATTCACACCACAGTGCTGAGGTGTTGATGCAATCCTGACACTCATCCATACAAATCCACGTATCAGTTGGAGCAGCCACGGCAGGCAGCCCGTCTCCATGGCGATGCAGCATCTCACTCATCGGAGTGCCGACTGGATCCTCGGCGCGGGGAAGCGACCTCTCGCTCCCAAACATGTTCAGCGCTCCAAAAAGAAATCAGAAGAAGCTTTGATTGCACTCATTTTTAAAACTCTGAAGAGAAGACTGTTCCAAGAAAAAACGACTTCAAACAGGAGGCGCCACAAAATGTGAGGCGGCATCAGTGTTTGGATGCAACTTCAGAAACTGTCTCTTGTGTGCTGTAAGGCAGCAGGGGGGCTCAAGCATTAGAGCGAGTATCTGAAGGAGGAAAACAATATCTGCACCCAGGAGGATTATCATAATAACTTCTATGTAGATTATGACTAAAAGAAAAAGAAGCAACTTTGTTTCTGCAGCGCAGCCCCAACAGCATGGTTACTTGAAATAATCCTCACATACTTGGGAAAAATCTGACTTTGTTTTCATCACCCTTAGAGGCTTCAAGCCATTTACAAAACATTAGACTGCATTATTTACCACAGTGGCGTGGTAGCTGTGAAAGGGCATGCCAGGTTGAGCAGCAGCAGAGGGATGCTCTGCATGTACTGAGACTGGAGAAAGAGATGGGGTTTTTTCTAAATTTGGCTTTTTCCAAAACTGTAAACCAAACTGCAACCAATAAATAAATAAATAAAATGTTCTTCTGCTGGCAACGTAAGGATGGATCCAGTGAGTCAGCTTCCATAGGTGCCTGAGTTTGCAGCATTAAAAAGCTACCAACAGTTAATGATTTTATAACTCATCCCTCTGGTTGATGGCTTCATAGCGTAGTGTTTAACAAGTGACATATCCCTGGTCTAATCCTGGGAGGAGGCTGGAAAGAGAACTAAAGATAAACTTTCCTGCATGTCTGTGCTACTAGAGCCTTGCCAACCAAGCTCGGTAGTGTTATGTCTGTGAAGGTTCTCAGTCATCCAGGTCATCGTAGTCAAAGGAGCTTGCAAAGAAAAGCATCTGGACTTCTTTAAGTTACTTGAAGATGTTTCACCTCTCATCCGAGAAGCTTCTTCAGTTCTAAGGTCAAATGGTGGAGAGTCCCAGATTTACTCGGTAGTGTTAGTTTATACCTTAACTTATCACTCACTCTACCCTCCAATCCAAATATGGTATCTTCAGACCCCAAAAGAACTGCAAAACACTAACATTGAATACATGGAATCTTCATCTCCTTCTTTCGGCTGCTCTCTTCCCTCGCCACAACAGATTATCTTCCTCCATCTCATCCGGTACCCAGCGTCCTCCTCTGTCACACCAACCCTCTGCATGTTCTCGTTCACTACTCTCCAAAATTTGATTTAGTTTTAGTCATAGTTTAGGCTTTTAAATCTTCACTTCCTAACTTGTCCTGACTTTCTTCACAACTTAACTGGTTCCGTTTGGATCTCATCTCTCCAGAATATTTTCATCACATTTTTATTTGTTGATTAAATTTACATTTCTTGGCAATTTTAGTCCCTGTTCATTAGTTTTTATTTAGTTATGATCAAATAAAGGTTGAGGATGAAAATTATTGGTCAGTGAAATGAAAACTACACAACACCCATGAATCTGCACTGGTATTTGTCTTTTCCTCCTGGCTGACAGCTCCATCCACACTCCAGCCTTTCCTTCTCTCTCGCTGCCTCCTAACATGCCTTCCCCCTCTCCTATTCCTGTGCACTTGGCCAACAGTAGCACAGTTTCCACCGGCACCCTGTTGACCAGCAGCACGGAAAGTTGTCGCTGGTAACCTGCACATGAATCATGTGGGAATCTCATCCTTGTTTGATTTGGTTTTTGCACTGGATGCCCTTCCTGACGCAACCCTCCCCATTAATCAGGGCTCGGGACAGGAAATAGGGTCCGACATCACAACAGCTGGATCCATTTTTTATACCATCTAAGCCATAAATACAAAAGCAAACACACAAAGATTGGATTAAACTGTGTTTTCCCAGTTAAAACAAAGTAGAGGGATTTCCAAGGTTAAAAGGTATTTCGCTTTTAATGCTGGGAGTATGAAACATGTGTGGCACCACCAGACAAAAGTATGCATAATAAACAGAAAAAGAAATAGAAACTCCTACATCTCCTCTGGGGTTGGTTTTCAGGGTTTAGAAAATCTATTTTTATTTTATTGGGACAACTTAGGGGGAGACAGGTACAGAGGTTTGGTGAGCTAACAGGATTCCCAGTCTTGAATGTCCAAACATAAGTACAAGCATATAAGCACCTAAACAAGAATATGCCAGAGTGAAATATGTAAGTCTGCTTTAGTGTTTTTCACTGTGCAGGAGCAGGCTCTGGCAAAACAAAAGCATTGTTTGCTCTTCTATTTTTATTTCCACATCCTCTGCATGGATTATAAATTGACGGGGAAGTTTCACCTGCAACATGCTGTTTTGGCTTTGCTGTCTCTCAGCATGATATCTTGTACTACATAACCACCAAGTAAGTGTTTAATAAGCTTTTACAGGACTCATAAAAGATATGTTTGAAGGTTTTCAAAGGCAAGTAATGTTAATCAGTTTAATTAACTATCTCAAGCTGCAAAAGCAGTTTTAACCCCACACAATTGTCCAGCTTTTTTGTCCTCTCTTTCAGTCGGTCAATTAGCCTTAAATGAATGATGAACATAATTTTCTGATTAGCCTGCTCTCATTGACAAACCTCCCTCGACTCAGAGATGATTAGACTGTAAAGTTGATCAATGGTATTGGATAGTCCTCTCAGGAGACCGTCCCCCAAACTGACCTCTTTTTATCCCGGGGTAAAATTTTATTTGCTTTTACATAAATTGAATGAAGGCAGTCTAATGGCTGAGGTGGTCCTACTGCAAGTAAAATAAAGAGCAGATTATTTCTTTTCTTTTTTTTCCTGACTTGAAGTGAAGTCTCTCTTTGAAATGTGGTTTCGCTGTTTCTGTGCCATTCTCTGATGGAGCAGCTCTGCCTGTCTGGTGCTGCATTTCTAAGCAGCTGCTTTCCTTCCCTTCATGTCAGAAATAAGGTGCATTGGGATTCCAGTCTTGTAACCCTTGTTTCTGTTGTATCCCATTGGTCTTTACTTCGCCAAGCCTGAAAATGACACGAGTATCCAGCTTTCATTTTCTGTCCTCCTAACTAATGATCACATCTTCTTTCCTCATTGTTTTTTGTTTTTGTCATCCTGCGCTGCTGGTGTTAACCTTCTCTCTTCTGCAAACACCACACAGACACAAATGTTATTTTAAGCCTGAGCTGTGAACATCAACCACTTCCCTGCTGCTGTCACTCCTCCTCACTTCTGTCTCTTTATTTTTGCTTTTTCTTCCCCACCTTTACTTCCCTCGCTCCTACCGCTTTATCGCGCAGCGACAACAACAACAGCAGCATGGTGTTTAGCTGTTGTTGGAGGTGGTGAGCAAGCCAAAAAAAAGTGTGGATGGGTGGGAGGGTTATACGCTGGCGTGCATACACAGATGCTCAAAGTGACCTCGGTTAGGATCTGAATCAGAGAAATCTTCAGGCTGTGTAGTGCAGAACAGAGGAGCGGGAAACAGCTGTCAGCCCTGGTTGAGATTTCAGCACCACAGGGAGGGGACAGCTCCCTGTGAGGCTTGCACTGGTTAAAGTTCTCATAAGATTAAAGTGAGATATATTTGGTTATTTGATATTTCTGCATTTGTTGTGTTTCCAGCAGATGATCCTGAATGGTTTGGAGAGTTTTCATCTTTCAGTGTCATGTGCGCTTGCAAAGACAGGGAGCCTTGCTGCTGATATAAACAAAACTTCTTTTTAATGATCAGTAAAAAGCACTTACTCAGAAAGCACTCAGCACTATCACCTCAACATCAATAAGATTTCTGGCCTTCTGGGGCCAGACGGACTGCATGGGTTTCCTCTGCTTGTCCCCCTCAGTCCATAGATTAACTGGGAGTTCTAAATTGATTGTAAGGTGTGGACATGCGACCTGCCCAGGGTGCACCTAAAGTTTCAGATGAGGAGGTTGCCATCCACACAATTAATCCCTGTGAGACAAATGCTCAGCTTCAGACAGTTGTTTCTAGTCTTGCATCTCTATAAAAACCTAGAGAACTTTTACTTTTATTCTTTTTTATTTATATATATTTTTTATTTATAAATTGTGTTATTTTATTTATTATTCTGTATTTATTATTTTGTACTTGATCATTTTCAGAGGAATATGTCTTTTATGTTAAGGTACTTAATGCTGATCCATGAATCATTAAAGCATGAAAAAGGCGCCTAACTGGAGGGATGAACCCGGGCTGTGTCTGCACATAACAGACATTGGCAAAGAACCAATTTTAAATTGTATCTTTAGGCACTTTTTTACCAGCTGTCTGTCAAAAAAAACCACATGGGTTGTTTTTTTTTTTTCCATTTCTTTAGTTGGGTCTATGAAAATTCCAACAATAACACAGTTTGACAGGCATAAAATAGTATTTCAGCAAATCTCAGCATGATGTCCTTAAAGAAACTGAAGAAACTGGACAAGTGGAAGATAAAAGAGAAAGTGGTAGGCCAAAAAACTATCAGCAGCAGGTGAACAGTATATGAAAGTCCTTAAGAACAGCCGGGACCTCAACATAAAAAAAAAAAATAGGTTTTAAAGTGTGTTTTATTCAAGCAGTGTGTGAACAACAAAAGTGAGCCAACATCCAAAGAAGGAAAATACTTTAAGAAGAAATTACAATGAGGTTGTGTTGTAGAATGAAGGTGGTTACAACAAATATTCACTTACACAAACTCTGTTTTTGCTTTGTATGTTGTATTCCCAGAACATTCACACATGTCAGTGGTTCAAAAAAATCCTGTTTCCAATTTTCTCACTAAATTCTAAAGAAATAAGAGGCCATTAAAATGAAACTCTTTTCACTGACTTATCAATATTTGAATAAATTTAAACCTACTTTAGACTCCTCATAGTTCATCTGAAGCACAGCTTAAATGCTTCTCTCGAAATCAATCGGAAAACTTCAAACACTACGTGAGCAATAAATAATGTCCACAGTAAAGTCTGCAGAGGTTTCCTTATAACCGTCCAAGCCAACTTAAAATCAGTGTTAAGTAACTTCAGTTTCAACTAATACATAGAAGATGCCCACGCTACTAGACTTGCATGGAAGCAGACCAAAGAGACTTAAACGGAAGCCTGAAGGAATATAGGTATAAATAATAATATAAATAGAAACGTTGGCGTTATGACATTGGCTGTAGCGAAAGAAAATTAATTATAAATTTATGTTGACCTGATGTCCCTCTTTATGTCGAACTACAGTATTTATAACCCTCGTCTTGTCCCATACCTCGAGACAGGCTCCCATGATTCTTTCACTGACTCTGCAGGATGTGTGCTCAACTATAGTCTGTCTTTTACCCAGTCCATGTGAGGAAAGCATTTTATTCTTATCAAATCTAATGCAGATTTTTGGTGAATATGATGGAAACTAGCACAGAGAAAATGTGGGTTTTTTTGACTGGTAAATACTTTATTTTTACCGAGCCCCGCAATGAACATTGAAAAAATAAATAAATAAAGATGAACTTTTGCGAGATCTCGCAAAAGTTCATCTTTATTTTTTTTTTCTCCAATGTCCCTTGCGGGGCTCTGTAATTTTTTGTCTCATTGGATACTTTTTTTCCCTTTTAATTTCACAAGAGGAGTAAGAGAGTATAAGTGTATCAGGCCAAAAGAAAATTGCTAGTGAAATAAGAGACTATCAGAGCAAGCTTTACTCTTTTTGTATTTATAAAAAAAAAAAAAGAGAGTTGAAAAAGTCACATTCAACATTTATTTGTGTTTAATGTGCTAAATGCAAAACCAGAAACCTGCTTCTCATTCCATTTTTATTTTTACGTTGGACATGAACTGCTAGCATATCCCATTTTGTCCCGCATTCAGTATTTTAGGATCCCTGTTTAAGTTATGTGAGCATTAAGATGACAGCAGTTACACTTCTGGCTCCATGCATATCTTTTAGTGATGCAGATGAAGTGCTGAACAAAGTGTGTAGTAATGCCAATGCTCATAAAATGATGATCATATAGATTTTATGGGCTGAGCATGCAGGCACTCACTCTGTTGCATTCGCATCACTGCATTTTGTTGTTAGCTTTGCAGTATTTGCAGTATCGCCTGTTACAGGTGTGAGTTTGCAATTCAAGTGCTGCTTTAGCTGACATTTACCTCTTTTCTTTTTTTTTTTTTTTTTTTTTTTTTTTTTTTTTTTTTTAATAAATAGGACAGGGGGAATGAATGAGAGAAAGAGGGGGAGAGAAAGAAAGAAAACCAAAGGGGAGAAGAGACGGTGAGAAGGGGGGGGAAGAGAGAGAGAAAAAAAAAAAAACTCCTGGGTCACCTGTATGGAGAAAAAAAAAAAACAAACAAAAAAAACAAACAGAGGAGACAGCAAACAACAAAGAGTAACATAATAATAGAGAAAACAAAGCACCATCACAATAAACTAGCTAGTCATAGATATCAATATTTACTAAATAATAAACGATATTGTGCAGCACGCAAGATAGACAGCGCACAGTGTGCTTTGAGGCAGCAGCCAAGAAAGCTTTAGTCCGCGTCTGTGAATACCCATGTGTGCATACCTGTGTGGATCAGCATGCTTGCATTCCAAAGGTTTCTCCATGTAATGATCTGCTAGGGAGTGTGGGGGGGCCACAGCCCCGTCCTCCAGGGTGTGAAGCGGGTATGGAGGAGATCAAAACTCCAGACATCCAGAGGCCCCCAGAACACAAGAGACCATGGAAGACCAACAGAGGGGCAGCCGCGCCACTGTTCCAGTAAGAGCTGAGGAGAGTCCCAGATGAGGGCTCGCCCAGCAGCCGCGGAGCAGAAGCCAGGGGGAGTTGCAGTGACGCGCCCGTGAGCTCCGCCGGCCCCCAGCTGTGCCTGAGTGACCGAGCCCCAGGCCGAGAGGCCGGGGGCACCCCACCTCCAAAGGGGCCCGAGCGAGCCCCAGGCCCCAGGCCCCGACAAGCGGCCGCCAAGGAGTGAGCCGGTGTGTACCCGGACGCCCACCCCCAGACACAAAGAACCACCAACACACCGATACCTGAGGGAGTCCGCCACCGGCAGGGGAAGTGGTGGTGGGTGGAGATAGGCCTCCAAACCTTGGAGGGCCTGAGGTGTCCCCAGAGAGGTGGCGTCTGATACCCAACCGGACATATAGACACAGACATACAGGCACACACAGACACAAACATCCATTCCCACCCTCATGCTCTCATATGCACTCACTCCACACTCAACCAACGTGGAGACAGACATAAAGAGACGCTGTACACACAATCACACTCCCCAAGCGTACTCTACAAACCGGGTCTAGGTACCCTTGCCCCTGGAGGGGGGAATTGCACCCAGACCCAGGTGGTGTTACCCTTTTCCCTGCGGTGGGGAGAGGCAGACCACCCCGACTCCGCAGCAGCAGGGAGGCCCCACACCCCAGACCGCAGTCGGACGGCCAACTCCTCCTACTAGCCCTCCCGCTCCAGCAGGCCGCAGAGAATGGGGGTGGGAGAAGACTCCAAACCTCCCTCCACCCGCTCATTGTAGTGTTGATGCATATGTGTTCTAAGGTGCAATTAAAACCCAGGAGGGCATGGAGCTACCTGCCAAGGAGCAGCAGGTAAGCGCATAGTCCCTCCTGCTAGCCCTCAATGACTAAGTGTATTTAAAATTGAGAGGTGGGCAACGACGTCAGGGGTGAGGTATACACCCTGATGGTGATTTGGACTCCGTGATTGTGCCCACCCCCAAGATCCTATATGTATGTGTAATGAGAGTGTGAATAATGTGAATGTCTAAGTTGTGGGATAAAATTGAGGCAGAGGCAGCCAGAAGGGGACGGGGGGGGGGGGGGGGGGGGGGGGTAGCCTCCTCTGCACCCTGGTGACATACCCCCACTCCAAGGCCCTGCATGTGTGGGTGGTTGTGGAGGAGCGGGAAGAGGGAGGCAGCTGGAGATGGGGAGGGAAGGAAGGGAGGGGCAGGTAACCCCTCCCTGGGGCCAGCTCCCCCGCTGACCCCAGTAGGCACTCCCACCCTCCGCGACCCGCCAGGGAAGGGGGGCCCAGGCCCATCAGACCGGGGCCCAGTGCAGTAGCGCCCCCCGGCTCCACAGAGCCCTGGACAGTCCACCCAACCCCACCACAGAGAAAACTGCACCCACCCCACCATCCACACATCTTCCAGACTACATAAGACGGTAAACGCCCAGGCTGAGATCTTCCTCCACCTCTCCTGTATCTCCCCCTCCTGCAGAGAGTTCCTGAAGAGAAGAAAGCTCCTGCAAGATGTGACCATCCCCCCCACCAGTTGAAGAGCCCCCCAGGCGGCTCGACGCACCGGCGGCACCCTGCTCCAGGGCCGGGCCCCCATGCACCCACCCGCCCACAACCCCGGCAACACACCAACCAGGACCCAAGCCCCCGAGGCCCGGCCCGGGCCCCAGCCCAGAGACGGAGCGCCCCCAGAACCTCACGCCCATCCCGGACCCACCCAGGGGCAGCCAGGTTGCCAGGTCAGTAACCCACGTCCGTCAGCACAGACCCTCCCCTAGCCCCGCTGCACGCAGCCGCGAGGAAACAGTCACCTGAGAGCCAACAGAGCCCCCAACCGGACGTGACCGCTACCCCGGGTTGAGCTCCCCAAGGAAGATGCCTCCGGGGAACCCCCCGACGCCCTAAGCCTGTCCCTACCCCCTCACCAATCACAACAGTGAAGGCGGGACCAAACTATGACCCCCCACCCCCACTAGGTGATGGAGCTGATAAAAGGGGCCCAGAGCAATTGATCTGATGTGGTGGCAGAGGCTGTATCAAGACTAATGTAATCTAATAGATAATTTCTATATTGGTTAGAATTAAGATTATTTTTATTTTTCCAGTTCATGAGGACTGTTTTCTTGGCTATGCATAGGGCAGTGAAGATCATATGGGCTATATTCTTTTCTGAAGTGACATTATCTAAGCTGCCCAGTAGACACACTAAGGGGGAAGTTGGGATGTTACATTTCAGACACTTTGATAAGTCTTCACATATCTCGCGCCAAAACTTTTGCACTGGTGGACAGAACCAAAGAGCGTGGATGTAATTGTCTGGTGTATTGCCTTGACAGTGTGAGCAGTTGTTGGAAGATGTAAAGCCCATCTTGAACATCCGATGACCTGTATAGTGCACTCTATGAAGTATTTTGTATTGTATTAATTGCAGACTGGGATTTTTAATTAATTTAAAAGTTTTTAAGCAAATCTGAGACCAGAAGTTTTGGTCTAGGTTGACTGATAAATCTGCTTCCCACTTTGCAGTAGGAAGGGATATTGATTCATCTAATTTAGAAAGTGTTCTGTATATTTTAGATAATAATTTGGGGGATTTAAGAGTAAGAAAATGTGCCGCACTTAGTGGTGTTTGTAATTCAACTTGACTGAGGTTAAATTTCTTTTTTACTATGGATTTAATTTGTTGATATTCTAAAAACCTTGTCTTGTTGATCCCATATTGTTCAACTAGTCTGTCAAATGGAATAAATTCTGTTCCCTCTAATATATGTTCTAAGTATTTAATTCCTTTACAACTCCATTCTGGGAAATTAATCATATTATTGTTTTGTAATATGTCAGGATTATTCCAGATAGGTGTGTGTTTGCATGGGATTAATGAAGACTCCGTTATTTTTAGAAACTCCCACCATGCTGTTAGAGAAAAGCTGATGTTGATACTTTTAAAGCATTCATGTCTTTTGATGTTTGAGCTAATAAATGGTAGGTAGGTAACACAGTTTGACAGGCATAAAATAGTATTTCAGCAAATCTCAGCATGATGTCCTTAAAGAAACTGAAGAAACTGGACAAGTGGAAGATAAAAGAGAAAGTGGTAGGCCAAAAAACTATCAGCAGCAGGTGAACAGTATATGAAAGTCCTTAAGAACAGCCGGGACCTCAACATAAAAAAAAAAAAAGGTTTTAAAGTGTGTTTTATTCAAGCAGTGTGTGAACAACAAAAGTGAGCCAACATCCAAAGAAGGAAAATACTTTAAGAAGAAATTACAACGAGGTTGTGTTGTAGAATGAAGGTGGTTACAACAAATATTCACTTACACAAACTCTGTTTTTGCTTTGTATGTTGTATTCCCAGAACATTCACACATGTCAGTGGTTCAAAAAAATCCTGTTTCCAATTTTCTCACTAAATTCTAAAGAAATAAGAGGCCATTAAAATGAAACTCTTTTCACTGACTTATCAATATTTGAATAAATTTAAACCTACTTTAGACTCCTCATAGTTCATCTGAAGCACAGCTTAAATGCTTCTCTCGAAATCAATCGGAAAACTTCAAACACTACGTGAGCAATAAATAATGTCCACAGTAAAGTCTGCAGAGGTTTCCTTATAACCGTCCAAGCCAACTTAAAATCAGTGTTAAGTAACTTCAGTTTCAACTAATACATAGAAGATGCCCACGCTACTAGACTTGCATGGAAGCAGACCAAAGAGACTTAAACGGAAGCCTGAAGGAATATAGGTATAAATAATAATATAAATAGAAACGTTGGCGTTATGACATTGGCTGTAGCGAAAGAAAATTAATTATAAATTTATGTTGACCTGATGTCCCTCTTTATGTCGAACTACAGTATTTATAACCCTCGTCTTGTCCCACACCTCGAGACAGGCTCCCATGATTCTTTCACTGACTCTGCAGGATGTGTGCTCAACTATAGTCTGTCTATTACCCAGTCCATGTGAGGAAAGCATTTTATTATCAAATCTAATGCAGATTTTTGGTGAATATGATGGAAACTAGCACAGAGAAAATGTGGGTTTTTTTGACTGGTAAATACTTTATTTTTACCGAGCCCCGCAATGAACATTGAAAAAAAAAAATAAATAAAGATGAACTTTTGCGAGATCTCGCAAAAGTTCATCTTTATTTATTTTTTTCTCCAATGTCCCTTGCGGGGCTCTGTAATTTTTTGTCTCATTGGATACTTTTTTCCCCTTTTAATTTCACAAAAGGAGTAAGAGAGTATAAGTGTATCAGGCCAAAAGAAAATTGCTAGTGAAATAAGAGACTATCAGAGCAAGCTTTACTCTTTTTGTATTTATAAAAAAAAAAGAGTTGAAAAAGTCACATTCAACATTTATTTGTGTTTAATGTGCTAAATGCAAAACCAGAAACCTGCTTCTCATTCCATTTTTATTTTTACGTTGGACATGAACTGCTAGCATATCCCATTTTGTCCCGCATTCAGTATTTTAGGATCCCTGTTTAAGTTATGTGAGCATTAAGATGACAGCAGTTACACTTCTGGCTCCATGCATATCTTTTAGTGATGCAGATGAAGTGCTGAACAAAGTGTGTAGTAATGCCAATGCTCATAAAATGATGATCATATAGATTTTATGGGCTGAGCATGCAGGCACTCACTCTGTTGCATTCGCATCACTGCATTTTGTTGTTAGCTTTGCAGTATTTGCAGTATCGCCTGTTACAGGTGTGAGTTTGCAATTCAAGTGCTGCTTTAGCTGACATTTACCTCTTTTCACATGAAATCATATTTTCCACTCTACTGTAGCACACAATGTGTGACGCTGTAAGACATGAAGCCTGGAAGTGCAGCGACTTCTAAGCAGCTCATTAATCTGCTGTGCCAGCAGTCGATAGCGCACACCAGCCATGTGAAGCAGTGAACGTAATACAAGAGGTGTTAATGAGGATGGGGGCATGCAGCAGGATTCATGTCGCAAATCATGCCTTATCTCTCAGCTCTCTTTCTCACACACACACGCACTTTCTCGCCCCTCTGCAGGGCAGAAGGATTCAGGGCAATAGGGTGGAGAGAGGTAGGAGGAGGTGGAGGAGGTATTCTAGTCCCCTTTCATTTATCTGCCAGTTTCTGCCCCAATTAACTCCCATTAATATCACTTGCCATGCTCCACCTTGAAGCTGATGCACATGCATACCTTACGAGCGCACACTCACCTGAATATGTGCACAGAAGTCAGATGAAGCTGGGCCTGTGAAATGCATCACAATGAGTGGCTTCACATGTGTGTGAGTGTGTATATGTGTGTGTATCAGTGTGTGTATCAGTGTGTGTGTGTGTGTGTGTAACATCATGTGGTGATTGGACTGAGGTCTAGATTACAGCACCTCCTCCTCTGATTGTCCTGGTGTCGCTGCCAACAGCTGTCAGCTGGAAAGCCTTCAAGGAGAGAGGAAGTGCAATGAGGACGTGTGTGTGCGTGTGTGTGGAGAGTTACAGAGACTTCAAGGTCGTATGTAATCACTGAAGAGATGTTTGAGAAACTTTTCAGTGGCAAATTTATTTTTTCTACATAACCTCTGACCTCAGTGAGAAGAGATGATTTCCCGCTGAGTGTCAGTATGTGGAAAAGAATCTAACAACATTAGATATCATATAGTGAGTTGAACTACATACCATCCTGTCTCATTATCAGCTTCCCTCAGCGCAGCCAGAGGTGTGTAGAGTCAGGAGTGGTATGATGAGCGAGCGCCCGTGGGAGACGAGAAATCTGTAGTCCTTTTTGATCTCTCTGCGGCTCACAGCTCCCGAGCCTGCACAAGTGTGACAGTAGCGACGCACACACCTGAATGAAAAGTTAGGTGCGCACATGTGAAACCTGCCAGGTTGGCTTAATGCAATATTTTAAGCCAGGGAAGTCAAGTCACAGTTATTTAAAGTGGAACTACTCTGCTTTTCCTTATTTTCTGTCACATGCATATACTGTCATTGTAAATCCAACTGAAGCTTCAAATAATAATGTAAAAGTACTCCTTGTCAAGCTTCAGGGTTTGTTTGTTTTTTACTTTTGGCTCTGTGTGATGTCAGAAAGAGTGGACATCCCTAATGCTATCTCAAGCCTAAAGCCTGCTGTTCAAACCTTGTGTTTGCAGATACAGTGTCAGAAGAAAGCTGGATTTAAGGGGGAGGAGCCATAGGAGCTTTTTTGACACTGAGAATCAAATCCAGAGATGGAAATGACCATAGTAGGTCCGCTTTAAAATCTGCTGGCGTTTTCCTTTAGAAAGTTTATATCCTCACATGAACACATTAGATATTATATTTTATATAGCTTCATTTTACAACTACAGTTTCCTATGGGTGATTTATACTGCAAGGTAAAGATCCTCTGGCACTGGAGTGAAAACCTCAGCAATCAGATTGTTCTTTATGAGCTGCATTTGTGGATGGTGGGGAGAAAGAACCTCCTCCAACAGGAAAAGACCTGATAGCCCCTCCCTGACATTGATTAAACAATCAATGTCAGGGAGGGGCTATAATATACGGCAGCTGGTTGGGAGGTGAGAGAAAAGGACAAAACAAACTATGGGAAGAAATAGGATGTGACAAAGTGGGTGAGAAGACCATTTGTCTACATTCTTAGTTAACATTCTTGTTTTGATTTAACCATATTTCACATGTAATCTGCAATAGGCAAACATCTACTATCCCGGGTTTGTTTATGTTCTGCACTTTTACAGATTATATAATATAACATCTTGGTTTAAATCAATTCATACAAGTTTGTTAAGTTAACATGTTATTTATTTCAACTGTTAATTTGTATTGTTTTGAACTTACCTTTACCTACCTGTCTTCCAGAAGCAAAAGGAGGAAATGTAGTTCTACTTCCTGCTTTATACCTTCTGGGTTCATCTGAGGTCACAGGAAGGGACCAAGGGCAGGAGGGGAAGAATTCTTATAATTTAATAAAGTTGATTTTAAAGGGTTTATAAAGAAATAGATTTAATGTTGTGATATGTATTGATTACACCAGAGTTTATGTTGCCAGTCAAGAGGAGTAGTAGAGGATGAATATAATCATGTTCATCTCACCTACCTACTGAATGGAATAGTCCAGGGGAGAAAGTGTTTGATTAAGGGGACTATTTAAGCAGACGAACTCAGGTGTTTCAGAAGAAGGGTTCAGGTCAGTGTAGCTGTGTGCAGTTTGACCTTAATTTCCGTTGATTTAAGTTCAGTTATGTTTATTTGAATTGAGTTAATTATAGAGTTGAGTTTCTTATTTGTTTCTTTGTAAATATTCTTGGGCCACAGAATGGTGAATAAATCACTTGCTACACTGGACAGCATCAGTCTCCTGCACTTCTTTAACCGCTTAAGTCGAGTCCTACCACATAGGGGCATATATTACAACAGCGGTCCCCAACCGTTTTTGCGCCACGGACCGGTTTATGCCCAACAATATTTTCGCGGACCGGCCTTTAAGGTGTCGCGGATAAATACAACAAAATAAAACTAGTACCGGTACCGAAAAAAAGAAGATTTATTCATAACACACGTGAAAAGACCCAGGAAAACAGAGTTAACGATAAAAACGATGACAAAATAATGCTGAAAACCGATAAAAACCCTGAAAACCATACATTTCACACCTGAGCCTCAACCTTCGCGGCCCGGTACCAAACGACTCACAGACCGGTACCGGTCCGAGGCCCGGGGGTTGGGGACCGCTGTATTACAACACTAGTGAAAAGAGGAGGGTAGAGAAGAAATGCAGAATCACCTGATCCAGCTATAACTATATGCTATATCAAAAATGAAAGTTTAAAGCCTAACCTTAAAAGTAGAGAGGGTGTCTCCTCCCGAATCCAAACTGGGAGCTGGTTCCAGAGGAGAGGAGCCTGAAAGCTGAAGGTTCTCCCTACTATTATACTTTGACAAACTCCTGAGAACCACAAGTAAGACCGCAGCCTGGGGGCAACTGAATGAGCCCCTGCAGCAGCTGGTGGAGTAACTTATCCATTTTGTCCAGTTGTTTGGTTGGATTTTTTTTTGTTGTTGTTGTTGTTTTTTTTTAATGTAACAGTAAGGACCGCCAGCACAAATTAGCAGGAATATAGTGCTGGAAAGCAGGAAAGTAAAGGAGGTGAGGATAAACACATGTCTGAGGGTGGCTTTGTGGGGGCACCACTTCCTGCTTTCATGCTGTCTGATCTGCCATTTTTAGGTAAGATTATAAGTAATTTAATATAAGATCAGTCTTTCCAGATATTCTCATGTCGTAACATTGTATCTAATATAAAACTACAGGTATTTTTCATGATTATGTTTCATAATGCTACAGTTATAAAGTCAGTGCTTTGATCATTTAATTAAACCTGTGATCATATATATACGTTATCATCAGAAATATTTCACAGGGATTTTTAAAAAAATCATTTCTTCAGGTGAAATAAAGTGTTTAAAAAAGTTTCTCTTCTTTGAGTCATAAATACTTTATATCTGAAATTTGAGACCAAAAAATGATTTGTTTATGTTAAGAGAAAGAAAATCTACAAGAGAGAAGAAGACGAAAAGAGAGGAAGAAGGTTGACTAAGGACAATTCTCCATTTAAGTATATTATTTATCGTGCACGGCTGCTTAAGATGTTCTAGAGCACCATTTGAATATTACAAAAGGTTATTTATAGAGAGATCATCGGGTATCATCTGGTCTCTAGATACTACTCTGAAGAAGTGAGTCTCTAACCCTGATAAGATGACTCATTTTTTTCTTTTAGCAGTGTTGTTGCCATGTTATCTGCCCATTATTTGATGTGCCAGGCTTCACAGGGTTAATTCCACTTTGCTTCAGTGGATTTCTGCATTGCTAGCACATTAAAACATGAAATTACCATTGCAATATGTAAGAAAAAGCAAAATTAATCCGTCTGTGAATTCAATCTCTTTCATTCTGTCTTGACCAAACAGGCGTACAGTCTCCAGAGTGACCAGAGAGGAATGAGAGTAATCGAGCTCATCTCCTCTCCGTGGTGGAGAGTTGCTCTCAGGAGTCCAATGTGAAATTTAGCTCATTACTCCTCATCCCCTGCAGCGAGTGCTGCCATTCTGAATGAGGCCTTCAGTTAAGAACCTTGTTTGGAACATTTCTGAACTGCTCGATTTGTTTTATTATTATTTATTTAATTTTTTCGTAAGTCGACCTCAAACATCAGGAGACTTTAAAACCTGGATCCCTCAGCTGCTTTCTGCCAATATAAATGTCACAGTCAGCTTTTAGTCTGCGCCGTTTCAGAACATCACTCATTTGAAGACTCAAACTGAGCTGACACGAGTCCTCGGTGGAGGATTTCATAATATTTTTCATTATTCATGACAGCGATTGTGTGCAGGCAGCTACTTTCTCCTCTGCGGCTGAGATGAGGGGGCTTTATCAAACAGGAGATGAAGAGGCTGACCCTGTTGTTGCTGCATGTTTTTACTGTTTTAGCTGCATGCCATCTGTAGGATTGTTGTAGCTGCGTGGCATGAAGATGAACGATTGCTCGCAGCCTTCTTTTTTAGACAGTTTTGGGGATAAAATCAGAATCAGAATCAGAATACTTTATTGATCCCTGGGGGAAATTTTTTTTTTTTTTGTTACAGTGCTCCATTTTAAACCAACATTAAGACAAGACAGACAATACGCTAACTAAGAATAGTACAATATATACATATATATACATACATACATACATAAGTCACTTATAAATAAATAGTTGGAAAAGAAACATGTGTAGTTGTAGCAGCAAACAGTGTGTTAAGTGGATGCGTTGTACAGGGAGATGGCCACAGGCAGGAATGATTTCCTGTGTCGTTCAGTGGTGCTTTTCGGTAATCTCAGTCTCTCACTGAACGAGCTCCTGTGACTGACCAGCATGTCATGGAGTGGGTGGGAGGTGTTATCCAACATTGTCTTTATCTTGGACAGCATCCGCCTCTCCGACACCACCTTGAGGGAGTCCAGCTCCATCCCCACAACATTGCTGGCCTTACGGATCAGTTTATTAAGTCTGTTGGCATCTGCGACCCTCAGCCTGCTCCCCCAGCATGCAACAGCATAGAGGATCGCACTGGCCACAACAGACTCATAGAAAATCCTCAGCATTTTCTGGCAGATGTTGAAGGACCTCAGTCGCCTCAAAAAATAGAGACGACTCTGGCCCTTCCTGTAAAGTGCTGTGGTGTTTTTAGCCCAGTCCAGTTTATTGTCAATGTGTACTCCAAGGTATTTATAGGAAAAAAAAACAATGTTTGTCTGAGCGTTTCCAGCTTTGGAGATAACAGCAGAAGACAGAAGTTACACATTATCTGAAGCTCAGATTCAGAACATGTTTGAAAGCAGGAAAAAACAGTATTTACTATTAAAGATGGCATCTAACAGGAAAGCAGTGCGATCAGTTAGTGAGGTAAAGAGGGACATACATTCTAATTCTTTAGTACCCTCGTGCAAAGACTGAACCGTGTGTATTTGGCTTTAGTTCAGATATATGTTGACTTTTGTGGCATCAAACCTCTGTCTACCAGAGGCTGGAGCCTGGAACAACACTGCATATCTCCAGGCTTTCAGATGAGAGTCAGGAAGACAAACCCGGTGTCTCTTTGATCTCCTGTATTTGGCTCTGTGGGAGATTTAAGGCTTGCCGTTGAGATGCCGTGCGCTTCATCTTATTCTATTAATATTACAGCAGAAAGCCTACAGGAGCAGGTTGTTTACACAGGAGACTGTTCACTGTACCAAATCCTCTGATATAAATAAGAAGAAGTAATCACTAATGTAGTGGTGAGGACATGGTGAAACGTTTGAGTTTCAGCAACTATTTCCTAAAATGCTGTTTGTAGAAAGCTCTTTTTGAGTTGAGAGGTGATTTTGGACATTTTGTTTGGGTCTCTTCAGCGATCATGTTCTTGGTTTGATTTTTGTATTCAAGTTGTTTTTCACTTGAAAAAACAAAAGTGCTGTCACAGTCCTGTGTTCTTGTGTTTTCTTTGCTGAAGAACAATGAGTACAGATCCTATTAAAATTAAATAAATCCTATTTTATTTTGATTCCTCTGCTGGAGAGAGATCCTAAACTGCAACTTGTTTAGGATTACTGTGACCAGTACTGAAGCAAAGTGAAGTAAAATGAACTTTAAACATACTTTGATTAATTAATATAGCTCATAGTCTTGATTTAGAGAGCTTATATGAATGCATGCCAACACTTTGACAAGAAGCAGATTTTATTTTATTTGAAATCTATTTATTAAGACAAAAAAGCCAAACCAAGCAAGTACAACAGAAAAAAAAATCACTGATAAAGTAACCATTACTTTGGTTTTACTTTCAAAAAACAAAAAACAAGAAACCCTAATTCACATGCACATAATCCTCATGCATAAATAAAAGCTAATAAAGTAATTTTATGAGTAATTTGAAAAACAAACAAACAAACAAGTCAATAAATAAAGGATTGAGCAAAATGGGAGGATAGGGAAGGAGATCACTGTAAATTTGTATGTACAATTCAGCGTATTTTCCGCTAAATGAAATAATAAAGGAAGCACTTAACTACTTGTCTTTAGTATTTGGAGAATTAGTATTGACTATCCAACCATGCCTCCCCATGCAGATATCTTGTTGTATCATGGTGATTGCTTTTCCTCTGCCTTCCTTTCTCTGTGAATTACTGCCCCGCCTCAAATATCGCCTGTGTTTGTGCCTAATGTTCTGCTTTATCATTTGTCTCTTTGCACAACCTTTTCCCCAACTTCACTTTAAGACGAATGAATGATGAGCTAATGTCTTTTTAGACGGAGCTTTTGCCATGGACTAGGGACTAGGATGTGAGGGGAGGAATCAAGGTTGCGCAAGAGGCAGAAGAGAGGAATCAAAGCAATAAAATGGTAATAAAGTGAGACATCCTTGCCTCTGAGCCTTCAGTTAAATGGTCAGATATACTGGCAGGAAATGTGTAGAAGTACTCTCTGCAGGGTGGCAGATTTCTGTCAGCATATAACTGTGGAGGGGTACTGCATTACTCAAATGTCTGGAAACCTGCAAGAGACAGATTACGGATGAATGGCAAAACTGTTGCATCAAGATATTTTGACTTGCAGCCCCTAGCAGGGCTTAATCATCCAACATTATGTATCCTACAGCTTCCTCTCTTTTAAACTTCAGCTGTCAGCTGTTCAACTGCCTTTTGCGTAACATTTTGGTGATGATCAGAATTTAAAGCCAACATGTCTCTGTTTAAAATGAGTCCAAGATGTAAACCTGCAAAAGATCCCATTCAGCCCAGCAAAGGTAAAAACACCTCGGTAAAGGACACACCTGTGTATCCTCGATTAAGGCCAGCCTCCACTGTCCTCCAGAGGTATTGAGACAACCTTCAATGTGACACATTGAGATTGATGTTTGGGTTAAAGGGAGAAGGACATAGAAAAGCTGCAGGTGTTTCTCCTGTTTCTGTTTTGGAATTTGCTGGTTTTGTTACCCTCCTTTTGACTTTTGTGTATTATTTTGCTTTTTTGGCTAACAAATTAAAGCTTTTTTTGTTCCCTCATTTTGTTTGTTCTTGCATCCTCTCTCCTGGATCATGACAAACACTGCTGGAAAAAGAAAAAAAGGAAACACCAAGCAGCAGCTTTGAGCATGTCAAAATAAAGAAATACTTAAAATATCTCCTTTTCACCCTCAGTAGAAAAAACATGAAATGTTTTCTTGTGAATTTCACTCTTTACACATTCAAATCTTTGTCTTTCTGTCTTTGTTTGGATGACGTGCTGAACTCTGTGTTGACACGATCACAAGCCGAGTGGGGAATATATTAATGAATGCGATCGGACGCCAAATGAGTGGAAGCTCATTAGGAAAAAATACCTAATGAATGCTTTATAACCACCCTGCAGAAAAAGACAGAACTCTGAGGTTCCTGTGTTTGTGCTGCGTCTAATACAGATAATATAAAGAAATGAATTGCCAACAAACACAACGCTGCTTTAATTCCCTGACACTGAGGAAATTGATCTCCAAACTCAGGAAGGCAGCGGGGGAAGTCAATACCCTCATTGCCTCCTGGGAATTGTAGGCATTACAAATGGATTAGAGTGCTTTTACATCAATACTGGTTATCATTACGGTAGCCTGTTGCTGTTGTGAGGAGGAAGGCTGGTTGTGTAGTTCATCTCTGAATAACAAAGACTACACATGTCACTACTGTACCATCAACTTCTCATGTTCACTGCTTAGAGATGATGAAGGGAAAGGAGCAGGATTGAGAGGCATGAGTCTCTGACATTTCAAGAGATCATCCATCTTTTTAAGCTACTGCAAGCTCACATTAGTGTCCTAACTTGGTGCATACACTCACACAGGTTTAGGCATCTGTGTTTGTGAGGACAGTGAATGGCATAATGCTTTCACATTAGAAACAATATCCCTTACAAGACCCTGATGCTAGGATGAGAAAAGCATGCGGAAGCCATGTGCTGTCTTTTGTTTTGAAGCGTCATCTTGTTTTTTCTTCCTCTTTTTATTTGTTGGATCACTTCTTAATTCTTCCTGCAGTTCAGCTGAGATAACGACAAAATCTGCAATCTGCACACCGTGACAAAAAGAAAGCAATTAAGGAAGCAGTCTGTTAAAATCACAGGAAAACATGTGGAACTGCTGGATGAGAAACGAAAATCTGAATCCATTTTTCCTGTGCAAAAGTCTTGAGTCACCCATTATTTCTTTGTATTTTGTTTCCAAATATCCCAAAGAGCTATTGGCTGGGAAATTGGCATATATGCCTTTAAAAAACTGAGGAAACTGGATAAGTGGAGAACAAAAGAAGAAGTGACATGCTTAAAAAACTGTCTACAGCAGATGAACATTATCGGAAAGTCGTGTCCTTGAGAAACAGGAAAAAATCCAGACACAGGCATCTGTCCTTTCAGCCAATCATCTACTGATCCCTGAAGCCTCAGCAGAAATGGTCTCAGTGAAAGGGTCGCTGTCAAAAACCCAATATTAAGTAAGGGAAGAGAAATCAAAATGAAATCATTCAGTACCATCTGGAAAGCATCTGAAACAACAGCTTCATTTTTCAGCATGACAATGATCCCAAACACACTGCCAGTGCAGTAAAAGCACACCTGGATAGGAAAACACACAGTGGAACGCATCAGTCATGGACTGGCCTCCCCAGAGCCCGGACCTCAAAACAGTGTGGAGTCATCTTGACAGGATAAGAAAGAAAATTATAAACAAAATGTGTTTAGAATTTTACATTAAGGTTAACTGTGTGGTTTAAAGTAGCTTGTTATGTGCCCTGTAAAGGTGACCCAGTGCATAAGTTTATTAATTAGAAAGTATTTTGCAGTGTTCTTTTAAATGTAAATTTAATGGATCTTACTGTGCAAGCACAGCTGCACATAAGTGACTCTGTGAATGTATTTTTATGTTGTTGTTGTTTGTTTTTCTGTTAATGAAATGCCAAAGTGAGCAACCAGTTAACCTTACAAGCCTGTGTTTGGACTGTGGGAGGAGAAGCCATGCAGTTACTGGGAGAACATGCAAAGTAAACACAGACAGGCCCCAGATGACCAGAATGGTTTTTTTTAATCCAGAGCCTTCTTTTGTAAAACAATCAAATGCTTTGTTGCTAGTCCTTAACTCATTTTAATTTCTGTAGCATTTATTTCCCCCTTTGGACTCCTATAACTAAACATCATAAATCGTAAATATATCTGCTCCTTCATATCATCCCCTGGGCATAGTTTCCTCTTTTTGATTTAGTTTGAAATGTTTCAATAAATATACACTGACAGGACTGTATCATCTCTGTCAGCCTGTCCCAATTCTTCACTGAAGCTTCATGATAAAATAAAATATTTATACCAAAGACCATCCACCCATCTTTTTTAACCTCTTATCTGATATAGGGAGCTTATCCCAGCAGTCATATGGCGATAGGCAGGACACACTCTGGACTAGTTACCACAGAGAGACACACAATCACACACTCTCACATCAGCACCAATTTACAGGCACCAATTAACCTAACGTGCATGTTCCTGGACTTCATTAGTAAATCCCTGCAGGCACAAGGAGAACAAACCCGCTTCAACATGTTTTTGTGTGTTACGTTATACACATTTCCCTAAAGGGAGGGCTTCAGCATAAATTTGAAATAAAGTAATGTGGATTTGGGGTGTGCAGTGGATGTAGTTCATATCAAGAAGGTTCTGGGTGGCTGCCTGTGCCTGCATGGGCTCTCTCCAGCTTCCTCCCCCAGTGCAGAGACATGAATGTTAGGATAATTGGCGATTCTAAATTGGCAGTAGGTGTGGATTTGAGTGACAGCAGTTATCTGTGTCTTCCTATTATCCCTGTGATGGATAGATAGATTTAAACATAGCTTGCCTCTTGCCAAATGTCAGTTGGGATAGACTTCAGCCCCCCCACAATGCTTGTTGGCTAGGCTGTTAGGAAAATTGATAGGTGGACTAAGGGGAATTCAATCAATATATTATTAAAGTCATTTAAATATATGGATACATTGGTAGAAAATATAGGAATGGATGACAAAAGTGCAAAATTGTAGACCACAATTTCAATTAATCCTTTCTTTTAAAGTTCCGTTGTTAAAACTGGCTCACACTTAAAATTTTAGTGACGATCAGGGATAAAGCCATAGATACGTCTGCCTAAGGCTGCTAAATTATAGATAAAAATCAGTGGATTGCCCCTTTATCTTTAGCCCAGCAGTGTGCTAAATGCAGCCCAGCAAAGGTCAGATTCAACCCAAATGACAGCTTTTTTTAAAAAGTTTTCTTTAATGATGAAAAACCCTACGACTCCCAGCCTAACTGCACAGGAATTAAAATTCATCATTCATCATAAAAAAATCTACTCGTGAAGGTTTTGTGCCTTTCCGAAAAGGCCAAACTGTCTCTCCATGAGACACAAATGAGCATAAGCATGCACACACAAACCCTCCCAGATCCTCTGACTTAGCTTTTGGCAGCAGTGTCACAATTACTACAGACCTCACAGCCTCACCGTTGACTTCGCTGCCTCAACCGACTGTGAGAGCGAGTGTGAGAGTGAGTGCGAGCGTGCGATTGTGAAAACAACTCCAAGTGTTGTTAGATGACTCTACTCTGTAACAGCTCGCTGTGTCAACGTCAGCCGTGCAAGCAGACGGCTAACGAAGGCAGCCCGAGTCGCCACATGGTGCCGTGTGACATGTGCTGGCATCTTCGTGCCTCCTTCACCAACTTTGTTTGGTGACTCTGCACTCCAGAGGATGTGTCTCCTTTTAAGAGGGAATAAATATTCATTGTGAATTCTTCTTCAGCTCAACAAACAGGAAGAAGAACAACATAAAAAGTAAACAAATGTAAATGTCATTGGCTTAAAAATTCTCATCTGTCAACCTGATGAGAGCTGATGGCTCTTGGAATGAAGCCTTTTTCAACAGCACATTGCTGTGGGCTATAAATATATATATATAATAATCATTCTTCGGTCACCCAGTCCTATCATTTGCTCACGAAGGCATCACTGTCATGCAGAAATGCACCATGAGGACTCGTATATGCCAAATTCTTGTAGGCAGTCCACTTTAATCCAAAATAAATGTGAGTTATCCTTTTTTAAATGCTGAGAACACCCATAAGACATATTTGAGAAGAATTGCATAGCAAAATGCTTTCACATTAAACACTTTGTTAAAAAAAAATAGCTGCTGGACTTAACTGTGTGTGACACAGAGACTTTAAGCTAAACTACAGGCTAGTGAGGTCATAGACAAAGTTGAAGTTGAATGTCCACCATAAACTGGCAGCCCACACTGGCTGAGGAGAGGATGCGATACCAGAATGCAGCCACATTTCTGTCCTTGATGACTGCATTAAGATTGGATAAAGAATTTGATGGCAGACAATTACCTGTCCTTAAATATAGAAGAAAAACAGAACTTTCTGGAATTCATTCTTACTCTGCCTGAGCAAATCATCCCTGGATCGCTTACAGATGAGACTGCTCACCAGGTCATCTAAAACCTCCCATGTGACACCAATTCTGTCCTGTTGACACCAGCTCCTCATTAGGTTTAAGGTTTTTCACTCTCAGAGCTCTTCATGGTCAGATGCTTCCCTAAATTAGTAAATGCCTACATCCATACCTAACTACGGGGTGTATGAAGTGAGCTGATCGATGCTTCTTAGAGGTACTTCAGTCCAGGTTAACGACAAAAGAAGATCGTGTTTTTGAGATGCGGCCTCCAAGTTGTGGGATTTGTTTCCAGTTGTATTGTTGTATCTTATTTTATCCTGTAAGGCACTTTGTGACTGCCTCTTCCTTTCTGTGCAAAGTAGCTTTGTCGGCTATTTAGGTTACCTTTGAAAAAAAAAATGTCACAGTTAAGTACACCAGCCTGTAGATCCACCTTTAGCATCAATAACTGGAAGTGATTGTTTCTGTGTGACTTTATCAGTCTCTCACATTGTTAAAGAGGAATTTTGTTCCAATATGTTTTTTGGCTGTTTATTTTCTTCCTTAACAAAGGTGGTGGAGTTTAGCGAGTTTTTTCTCAAAGCAGACTTGATTGGAAATCATGGAATGCACAATAAGTGAATGTGTGTGCTCTGTGTTTTACATTAATTGTAGTCAGTGACATTCATAATTTGACCAATTATAAATCAAAGTGTGACATCCTGGTTGAATTTCCCAGCTTAAAGGTCAGTTTATGCAGCTTATTTACTATACCTAAAGGTTAAAATGTGCATAAAGCCCTACATCACCTCCTCAGACCACAGTGTACACTGAATAACATGTATTACTACACAGCAATGTGTAACACTGACATCTAATATCACTTGTCTGTCACTGTGTCCTCCTGCTCCAGGTACGTGTCTGATTCTGGGCTGCATGATCTACCCAGATGGCTGGGACAGCGACGAGGTGAAAAGGATGTGTGGCGAACAGACGGATAAGTACACACTAGGCGCCTGCTCGGTGCGCTGGGCCTACATCCTGGCCATCATGGGCATCCTGGATGCTCTCATCCTCTCCTTTCTGGCCTTCGTCTTAGGAAACCGCCAGGACAGTCTGATGTCTGAGGAGCTGCTAGGAGACAGTAAGAAGACACCTGCACACGCTTCCTCTTTGGGGCAGTTTTTATGGTGTTTTATGGTAATATTTCAAGAAATTACGTTATCTGCACCTCACCAGGTGTGATCAATTAGCAATTAAGCCTAGGCAACACCTGAAGTGTCTGAAAAGACGATAAGGGGTGCAGAGAGGTTTAACAATATAAATTATATATATACCTATGGTATGGTAGAATTTTTAAGACTGATATCGATGTGTATACCGATACCAAAACCAACATTCCAGTATGTCAGCCGATTACATTTTCTTTCAGACAAACAAAAACACAATCAAATTTCTCTAATATTTGCTATGTGTAGTTATTTATTCAAATAAATGATTCAAACAGGGAAGCTGCAGAGTGCCCTCTGGTGGATAAACTATGCAACATCAACACTCATAACGTGGTTAAAGGGTGTATCTCCTGTCTCTTTATTTTTTACATTTTCATATAAATGCAGAGGCCAATAAATTGACAAATCGGTAATATTGGCTGATAATATGAGCCTGCTGGTAATTCGGTTCAGATGAATCAGTCAATCACATCAAAACACTTGTTGTTAGGCACACTTATACAACCTGCTCAAAAATAAGCTGGAAAAGTTTTCCTGTGATTGAACATCTAAGCCCTGCAGAAAGTCATTACCCGTTGTTCGTCAGATTTGTGTCGTCATTGCAAATGCAATTTCTAAGAATAAATAAATATCTTTATTACTTTCCAAACCCATTTTATAGTAATTGAGGCAGTTGGGTATACAGCAAACAAATAACGGCTGCAGTGCAATTATACCTGAAATGAGATCCGGGCTGTTTTCAAAGAAAAACAAAAGAGGTGCTACTGAACTTATTAAAAAATCAATTTGACTGCTGGACTAAGAGAATAAGCAGCAGGTCCCACCAAGATTTTATTCCACTTCTGGCCTGGGGGATGTTTCATAAGTATTCAAAGTCTCAGGTGAAGTCAAAGCATTTTGTTTGTTTTGTCAAGCCTGGAGACATTAAACCTATGACTTCAGTCCTCACTACTTTTGCTGTGTTTTTCTGCTTAACTGGCCTTTCTTCTCACATCAAAGACATCATGTTTCCCCACATCCCAGCAGCAGCTTTAAATAAAGAAAATGCCTTTTATTTGCTTGCATGATTTCACATGCACGAGCTCTTAATTTGCATACATTAGACGGGACGTTATACACCACCTGCTCGGCTGGTTTTGTTTGCTCCTGTTACCAGTGAGATTTTTCTTTCTTTGACTGGGCTCAATGACAACTACGCTCGAACCCAAAGAGGATGATTTAAAACCGCGAGGAGGCTGGAAGGAGGCAGGAATGCAGATGAAGGAGGACAGAGATGAAAAGCAATCGGAGATGGGCAGAAAGAAAAAGACGGGCAACTGAATGGAAGAATGCACCAATAGCAAGGGTTAATTGAAGCCTGGGGATGCTGGACAGAGTCATGAATTACTAATGGCTGTTTACACAGCTTGCTGCCAGCCTGTCTAAATGAATCACAGCCACCCTATCAGCCGGGACACAGTTGCCTGTTAGCTCATATAAGCAAAGTGACTGAGAGGAAGAAGCCATTATCAACCTAGAGACCGGAGAGTGAGGACAAGACAGAGGGAGAGGGATAATGAGGCGAGGAGGACAATGAGAGAGGGAGAGAGGCAAATGTAGATGAAATATGATCCCCAAAGTGAAAATGGGGGATTCATCAAACAGCAGATGAAGTGTAAATGGGATGTTTTTCTTATCCTGTCACTCAGGAGGATAGATTGTGACACCTGTCCAAGTTTGAAACCTGAGGAAATCAGAGGAGGGGGAGGTGGGCTAATTGTATGATGTTTGATTCTGTAGGGGCAGGAATGTTATGCAATACTGCCGCCTGCTGGTTATGACAACTTCTTCATACTTTCCACTCACATCCCTTTCTTCTTCCACCCCCACAGAGAGCGGTAATAATGCCATATAACGTCTGCTGATGCCATTGCAGCAACACACACACAGGTAAGTGTGTCATTGTAGAGCACAAGAACAATCTCTAAACATTCAAATAAAAATAATAATGTCTTTCCTCATTACAAAAACATTTTATCCCATCCTTTTTTCTCCTTCTTAGGCCCACTAAAACCTAAAAGCCTAATTTACTGATTGAGGTGAAATAAAGGGTTTCGTGGCAATTAAAGTGAGACTATGAATTTTAAAGCATTCTGCCTCTCTTACAAATCAATACCTGAATTCCTGAGTAATAAAATTAGTCAATAAACTTGGGGTTTTTTGAGCCTGTACTGGCTAATGTTAGAAAGCTGTCTAGAAACAGCAGATGTGTTGCTGTATTACTCAGTTAATTTACTGACTTCATTTTCTGGCTGTGGTCCCTCTCGCCTCATGAGTCAGTTCGCCTGTTGACTGTGCCTTTAAACTTTAAAGATACCTCAATCTCCTCGATCGGCCGCTTTAAAGTTTAAAGCAGCTGAAAGTTTAAAGCAGTTGATTGAAGTGCAAACAGTGGCCGCAGCTCATGAAAGGTAGCAGTCTTACTTTTTAAGCTACAACCACCACCACCACCGTCGCCACAAGCAATAAGAAATGATAATCTATTAATAATAAAGCAATAATATATTTTTGACAGTCTGTCACGTTATGTTCAAACTCTCGCATTACCCCCCTCTGCAACCCCTACTTACCTTACAGTAATTGTGTGAGAGCGTTTGGTGTTTTTGGTGTTTAACTGCTGATTGTCTAAGGTGTGGATAACGGCATGCCTGATGCTGGCTTCTCATATGTAGTAATTTGAAATATAGTACACTGAAAAAAGAGAGGTGAGTTTTATGTTTTTGTTTTAAATCCATTGCTCAGTATCTAATTTTAATCTCTTAGAACACCCAAACAGATTATCTGAGTAGTTTTCGGTTCTGGTTTATTGGTTTTAGTCAGTGATGGGATTGGTAATTTTGCTTAACGAGCACAAATGAACTCACTTGTACAACTCAGAACTGATTCAGCGTGCTGTATTCCCAGGCCAGTGGTGTCAGAGCACTAAAAGAACAGTGTACAAGACTCTGTCATCGGCTCTTGCTGAAGCCTTGTACATCCATGAGAGCACCATCTCTGAGCTGACTGTTCTTGGTGGAAATGTGATTGGATAGAGGTGCTGAGATGAGGCACTTCAAACTGTACTTCTGCCATTCTTGTGGCAAAACCTTACCCATGACTGTGCCCACACCCACAGCGCCAGATCATGGAAGGTCTTTCTGGATCAGGAGCATGCCCAGACACTTGCCTGACCTGTATTTAGCCCCGATATGTCTCCTGCTGGGGCAGCACAGTGAGACAGTTAGCTTTGTTTCCTCACATAGAGAAAGTCCTTGGTTTGAATCTACTGGTCAATTGGGGCCATACCCATGGGTACTCTAGCTTCCTTACAGAGTTCAAAGATAGGCATTGGTTAGGTTAAGAGTGCCCCAGCTTGCACTCTTAATTGAATAAGATGATGGGGCGTATACCTCTCATATATCCATTCAGAAATGTGCAGTATTGTGAGCAACCCGTCACTTCTTTAGGTTCTACAGCAACTTATTGAACAATGTGCATGCATGGAAACTGAGTATATAAGGCAAAAGTGGAGTTTGTACAACTCTAATGAGCTTGAAAGTCAATATTTGGTGTTACTGCCTTTTTTCTTCAACGCAGCCTGAAGCCATGCTTTCTTGTAATTTCTTTAAGTAGCTCTCGAAGCTTTATGAAGGACACTCAAAGCTCTTGTTGGAATGTTGGCTGCCCTTTCTTCTGTTTTCTGTCCAGATAATCCCACACTGCTTCAGCAATGTAGGTCTGGGTTCTGGGGAGGCCAATAAGTGTTTCATTGTGTGTGTTTTTCTATCCTGGTATGCATATGGAGCTTGGAAAGAAAACAACTGGACTTCTTCAAGTTTAGTGAACACCTTTCACCTCTCATCCAAGAAGCTTCTTCAGTTCTGAGCTTCTTCAGTTCTGAACTGAAGAAGCTTCTTCATTCTTTATAAGTCAATGCTGAGTGTTTCAACCAACAACAAAAAAAGACTTTCCACTGAAAATGGTCAGGTACAATCACTGGACTGAAAACTTTGAAAGACCTTCAGAAAGCTTGGAGAACTATTGCTCAGAACCACTTTTTAAAAAATGACAACAATTTTGAGGCAACTCAAGACTTTGTACAGGACTGTATATTATAGTGTTTATCTATAAAAATCTTAAAAAATCAACTTTTTTTTCGACTCATAAAATAACATTTCTAAAAATGCTGGTGTCTGTCTCCATTTTATGTTGCAGCATATGAGCCAAATATTAACATTAAATCCAGGACACCAGAGTTTGCCAACCTCAGGCATGCTGTTATCCACCCCTTGTCAGGTGCAGACAATCAGCAATTAAACTCAGGTAACGCTCTCAGACTGCAGGCGAGCACAGGCGCTTTTTATCATACCACTATACGGCCACACTAACTGTGAGTTAAGCCACATTTAGTAATCTAAGTCAATAGAGAAACGATGAGAAATGGTGCGTGTTTTAACAATGTCACGTCAGCTTCTATTTAAACCAAAATGTGAAGCATGCATAAAATCTGTAAAATAGAGATGAAAGAAAACAGTTGAAAATAATCAGTCTGTCTGTTCTTTTGTATAAGAATAAGTCTTGTAATAAGTTTATGAAGCTCTCTAAACCTTAGTATGTAACATGGGGCATTTACCTGAGCATCTTTATGTGTGCATACAGTCTAAACTGCATATTATGCATTTATATAAAGATAAAAATAACATACAGATTACAGTTTGTTGCAATTTCTGAGGTATTTTTTGTCCCCCCCCAAAAAAAAAATTTTGATCTAAGTATGAAGGGTCTAAATAAATACTGCAAAATGAGTCCTTAAAATATTCAAAGGCCAAAAAGAATCAAATTTTTACAATTCAAATCTTATGTTAGGAAAAGATTTTGACTTCCATCCATCCATCCATCTTCATCCGCTTTATCTGGGGCCGGGTCACGGGGGCAGCAGCCTAAGCAGAGAAGCCCAGACCTCCCTCTCCCCAGCCACCTCCTCCTTCAGCTTATCCGGGGGAACACCAAGGAGTTCCCAGGCCAGCCAAGAGATATAATCTCTCCAGCGTGTCCTGGGTCTGCCCCGGGGCCTCCTCCCAGTGGGACATGCCCGGAACACCTCACCCAGGAGGCGCCCAGGAGGCATCCTTGTCAGATGCCTGAACCACCTCAGCTGTCTCCTTTCGATGTGGAGGAGCAGCGGCTCTACTCTGAGCCCCTCCCGGATGACCGAACTTCTCACCCTATCTCTAAGGGAGAGGCCAGCCACCCTTCGGAGGAAGCCCATTTCCCCCGCTTGTATCCGCGATCTCGTTCTTTCGGTCACTACCCACAGCTCGTGGCCATAGGTGTGGGTAGGGACGTAGATCGACCGGTAAATTCAGAGCTTCACTTTTACACTCAGCTCCCTCTTCACCACGACGGACCGGTGCAGCGTCTGCATTACTGCAGCCGCAGCACCAATCCGTCTGTCGATCTCCGGCTCCCTTCTCCCATCACTCGCGAACAAGACCCCGAGATACTTGAACTCCTCCACTTGGGGCAGGAACTCATCCCTGACCCGGAGTGGGCACTCCACCCTTTTCCAGCTGAGAACCATGGCCTCAGATTTGGAGGTGCTGATCCTCATTCCCGCTGCTTCACACTCGGCTGCGAACCATTACAGTGTGAGCTGGAGGCCATCACCCGAAGTCAACAGAACATCATCCGTGAAAAGCAGAGATGAGATTCTGAGGCCACCGAAGTGAAAGCCCCCCACCACTTGGCTGCACCTAGAAACCCTGTCCATAAAAATTATGAACAGAATCAGTGACAAAGGGCAGCCCTGGCGGAGCCCATCACCCACCGGGAATGAGTCCGACTTATTGCCGGCAATGCGAACCAAGCTCTTGCAACGGTTGTATAGGGATCAAATGGCCCGTAGCAATGGGCCAGACACCCCATACTCCCGCAACACCTCCCACAGGACACCCCGAGGGACACGGTCGAATGCCTTCTCCAAGTCCACAAAACACATGTAGACTGGTTGGGCAAACTCCCATGCACCCTCAAGTATCCTTGAAAGGATAAAGAGCTGGTCCAGTGTTCCGCGACCAGGACGAAAACCGCATTGTTCCTCCTGTATCCGAGGTTCGACTAGCGGACGAACTCTCCTTTCCAGCACCCTGGCATAGACTTTCCCAGGGAGGCTGAGGAGTGTGATCCCCCTGTAGTTGGAACACACCCTCCGGTCCCCCTTCTTAAAGATGGGGACCACCACCCCGGTCTGCCAGTCCACAGGTACTGCCCCTGATCTCCACGCAACATTGCAGAGGCGAGTCAACCAGAACAGCCCTACAACGTCCAGAGACTTCAGGAACTCGGGGCGGACCTCATCCACACCAGGAGCTCTACCACCAAGGAGTTGTTTAACTGCCTCAGTGACCTCGCCTCCGGAAATTGTCGGGTCATTCCCCTCATCCCCAGACTCTGCTTCCTCCTCGGAAGACGTGTCAGTGGGATTAAGGAGGTTCTCGAAGTATTCCTTCCACCGCTTGACAATTTTCTCAGTCGAAGTCAGCAGCGCTCCGCCAGCACTATACACAGTGCAGGTAGAGCACCGCTTTCCCCTCCTGAGACGCCTGACGGTTTGCCAGAATCTCTTCGAGGCAGTCCGAAAGTCTTTTTCCATGGCCTCTCCGAACTCCTCCCACACCCGAGTTTTTGCTTCAGCCATTGCCCGAGCTGCATTCCACTTGGCCTGTCGATACCTGTTGGCTGCCTCCGGAGTCCCACAGTCTAACCAAGCCCGATAGGACTCCTTCTTCAGCCTGGTGGCTCCCTTCACCTCTGGTGTCCACCATTTGGTTCGGGTTTTACCACCACGGCAGGCACCAACCACCTTGCGGCCGCAGCTCAATGCAGCAGCTTCGGCAATGGAGACGCTGAACATGGTCCAATCGGACTCAATGTCCCCAGTCTCCCTCAGAATGCTGTTGAAGCTCTGCCGGAGGTGTGCGTTGAAGATCTCGCGGACTGGGGCCTCTGCTAGACGTTCCCAGCACACCCTCACTACACGTTTAGGTGCACCAGGTCTGTCCAGCGTCCTCCCCCGCCACCTGATCCAACTCACCACCAGGTGGTGATCAGTTGACAGCTCAGCCCCTCTCTTTACCCGAGTGTCCAGAACATATGGTCGCAGGTCTGGTGATACGATTACAAAATCGATTATCGACCTGCGGCCTAGAGCGTCCTGGTGCCACGTGCACTTATGGGCACTCTTATGTTCGAACAAGGTGTTCGTTATGGCCAAACTGTGATTAGCACAGAAGTCCAATAACAAAACACCGCTCGGGTTCAGATCAGGGAGGCCGTTCCTCCCAATCACGCCCCTCCAGGTCTCGCTGTCGTTACCCATGTGAGCATTGAAGTCTCCCAGCAGGACAACAGAGTCTCCAGGTGGAGCACCTTCCAGCACCCCACCTAGGGACTCTAAGAAGGCTGGGTACTCTGAACTGCCACTCGGCGCATAAGTGCAGATGACAGTCAGGACCCGCTCCCCCACCCTAAGGCGCAGGGAACAAACCCTCTCATCCACCGGGAAAAACTCCAACGTACCGGCAGCAAGCCAAGGGGATATTAGAATACCCACCCCAGCCCGCCGCCTCTCACCAGGGGCAACTCCAGACTGAGACAGAGTCCAGCCCCTCTCCAGGAGACTGGTTCCAGAGCCCAAGCCATGCGTAAAGGTGAGCCCGACTATGATTAGCCGGTACCTCTCAACCTCACTCACTAACTCAGGCTCCTTCCCCACCAGAGAGGTGACATTCCATGTCCCGATTGCCAGTCTTGGCAGCCAGGGATCAGTCCGCCAAGGCCTCCGCTCCTGGCCGTCGCCCAGCACACAATGCACCCAACCCCTATGGCGCCTCCTGCGGGTGGTGGGCCTGCGGGAAGATGGGCCCATGTCCCCTCTTCGGGCTGTGCCCGGCCTGGCCCCATGGACTATGGCCTGGCTCCAGGGCGGGGCCCCGGTAACCCTATCCCAGGCAGGGTAAACTGTTCCCTCGATGTTTTCTTCATAAGGGTCTTCTGAATCGCTCTTTGTCTGGTCCCTCACCCAGAACCAATTTGCCATGGAAGACCCTACCAGGGGTCAAAAGCCCCCAGACAACATAGCCCCTGGGATCCCTGGGACACACAAACCCCTCCACCACGATAAGGTAGCGATTCACGGAGAGGACTTATTCTGTAATTTGTAGCTGACCCATTATAAGCTCACTCACAGGGGGAAGATATGGTCTCATAATCTGATGAATATATGAACTATTGATAAGATTTAATGTATTTTACATACATAATTTTAAAAAAACTATTTTGTACATCAGTTTAAAGCAGATTTTCCTAAAATGAGATGTATAGACTCACATGAACCCTGTTCTCCAACCTCCGTTTCACATAACTGTTGCTCCATTCTCTCCTCTTGTGTTTATCTTCTCTGTCATGATATGAACACCAGAGCTGAGAGGCCACAATAACATTAAGCATTCACTTTACTTGCATTATGTTTTTTACTGCCACCATTTTGGCAGTTTTTGCAACCATACTTCACAAGCGAGAGGTGGATCTAACTGAGAAGCGGAAGGACACAGCACGTTCACTGGGTAGAAATTTGGTAAAGCACACCCTGATGCAAAATGGATATTAAGGGCTTGGACACCACAAACTCACAGTCTACACACATACATGTAAAGCAGAGCCCAGAATAATGTTATAACATGAGAATTGGCTGAATTCACCCAAATCTTCCCACATGGTTCTTAAGTGGAAACCAACCAGTACGAAATAAACAAAAAAAATTAGTAATCACAACCCCTCCTGTCATTTACCCTCCAGCTTTCTTACCCACTGCTTCTGATGAGAAAGAGCCAAGTTTAATTGTTGTGTTTACAAGCAGTTGCCAATTATTTTTCTTGCATTATCACATCATGTGCTTAAATTATTTTTTATAATAAATAGATGATGTGCGCACAAGACCTACTCTTGGATTTAAAGACAAAGATTTTATTCAATTTTATTTATATATCTCGAAACCATAGCAACAGTCACCACAAGGCATTTAATATTGGAAGCTAAAGATCATCATGGTTCCAAATTATGTTAATGTCAGCTGATTCTACATTATTTTTCTCAGTGTCTGCAGGTCTTACCACCTAGATGTAAAGTCACTTCAGGATCCAGCTTTCCTCTCCTAGTCAACCTTGGAGCTTGGATGCAGAACTGATGAGTGGAGAATCAACATCAAAGAAGAAGAAGGACAGGAGGAAGTCTGGAAGAAGCCACACAACCTCATTATGGAGACTAGGAGACCTTTTGTCCTCCCTGGAAGCTCTTTCTGTAAAATAGTCCTCAGTTGCATCTCAAACTGCTAATTTTTGCAGGATAAATACTTTAAAAGACTTTGCCTGTCTTGGTAGGTTCATCATCACACCTGAGCTGTTCTGGAGGCGAGGATTGCAGGAGTGCAGAGGTTCAGCTGAAAAATAAAATTAAACAAAGTGTGAAAGACATGGCACATCAGCTCCAGGACACAGTTTGGACAAATACCACAGAGTGGCATCCGCTCAAATTGAATTAAATCAGAACGCATTAACAAGACTTTGACCGACACAAATAAGGTCTTAACAGACTTGAGGTCAAGGCTGTCAGATCTTCTTTCTTATCACGTCAACAAACTTCCTGCAAAGGACTCCAGCTTCGACACAGTTTGACCTTTTAATTTAAACACGAGCATTGTCTGCAGAGATGTGAGGGACTGGAGAGAATGACAGGCTGGATAAGCGAGCAGGAAGAACACAGCTGTTTTCTTATAATTAAATGTTTGATGTGATAGAATCAAATGGTAGTAATTAGAAGTTTTTACTGGTGAGGACTGTGCAAAAACAGAGTAAAATATAAGAGTACTAAAAGGGCGAAAACATTGGTTATATAAAGTCTATAATCTGTGTATAGCTGTATGTTGATTGTGTCCCTGTGCTTTGTCTTAACTTTAAATTGTACATTTTGAAATGTCATTTTATTGTACCATTAACAGTATGTGCCATAGAGTATCTTGTAATCTGGCAGTATTGTGAGGAACTAAAAAGGGAGTAAGTGCTGGACTCGAACTGTGGATAGGTTTTGTATTGTTGTATCTTTCTTATTTTTGTTTCCTGTCATCCTTCGCTGTCTCACAACAAGAAAAGAACAAAAGGAAGAAATGAGTCTAACTTACAATAAATGTGTTAATGGAAAGAGCAAAAGAACTTAACAGGTTATGTGTTTTTGTTTTGGTGCTGAGGTTAGTTGCCTTCAGGTTGGTAGGCTACCGGTTTGGCCTACTCAGAAGGCCGAACTACTTATACCCGTCTGAAAAACGTAACTTACACATATCTGTTTTTCTACACCCATTGGGTTTAACAAATAACTTACAGTTTTGGTCAGAAGTTTACGTACAGTCATCTTGGGCATGAATGTCCAAAAAAAAAAGAAAGAACTGGATCCCCAAGTTTAACATAGTTTTGGATTTTCTCTAAAACATAAACAGGCACAGACCTGGCTTTTAAGCCTAGTGCACACATTTTCAACTGGGTTGGTCGTAGCTTTGGTCATTCAGGAAGCTTAAACAGCTGGAGGATCATCATTTCAAGTCCAGAAAAATATGCAAACTGTCACCCTCAGATGAACTGGTTAGGATGCTCAGGAAGCAACAAGGCTCAAGACTGCAATGAACTGGAAACTGCTGGAACACTAGCATCAGTGTGCACAGTGAAGGAGGTTCTATATCCTTATGGACTGAAAGCATCCTGACCAAGAAGGAAGCCCCTGCTCCAAAATCAAAAACTTCAACCTTGACTGAAATTTGCAGATGTTCACACGGGCAAGCCAAATGCTGTCTGGAGAACGGTTTCATGGCCAGATAAGAAATTAAAGATGTATGATGCACAATCTTTCCAGTGTCGCAAAAGAGCAGTTCAAGTAAATCATTAAAAACCCCAAATTACCATGACATTCATGCCCATGATGGTATTTGCAATTGTCTGATCACAACTGCATAAGTGATTCATAAGGGACTTTTAGAGATGCTGTTTGCTGGAAACTTGCCCTTACTCTGTGCCAGGCTTGCTAACAAGTGCTACACCTGTTTCTGTGACCCCCTGACATTATGTGACCTGAGGTAAGTATTTACTTACTGTTCTTGACACCTGTTGACCAAGCACTAGCACTTATTCTGTATATAAAAAAAACTATAATCTGACCATGACCTACATTGTAGCCTGCTAAATATGTCTTTAGAGAAATCATCTTCCATGAACATACTTACCAGCTATCAAATACTTACAGATTGGAAAACATGGTACTCATAACAAAAATGGCTTCATAAGACATCACATACTCTATTCTGTTTTCCCTCTCTCTCCTTGAATAAAAATATAGGTTTTGCACTTGAGCAAGATGCACTTCTTTTCCACTGCATGTGTGCCTTTACGGGCCTTTTTTCCAGATCACTGAGTGAAGTAAAAAGCCATAATAAAGCACTCCTAAAGAAAGTACTCCCCCTATAATAGGTTTTCTCACAATCTTTAGCGAGTAAACACAGTTAATAAGTGGAGATTAATCAGTTTTACATTACACCTGTAGATGCATACCATCCTCAGCTCGTATGTCTCACTTCTCCTAGAATTTTTTTCAATTGTTAGTTCAGGTAATTAAATATTGAATTGCTACTATGTTCATACAGTAAAATCAAGAAGCACTTCATAATACAGCCGATGACCTGTAGTGTGATTTACCCACATTTCAGTACCTGAAAACAATCTGAAGACCTTAAAGGAAATAAGAAACAAATTATATTTAAGTATTTTTAAGTGATTGTTATTTTCAGATTATTTCTGCGTAGAAGTAGATGTGAGCTGGTTTAAGTTGGTTTTTGGAGGGGAAAAACACTGATAGTGTAGAAGTCTTTAAAAACTCACAAAAACTGTATGTATCAAATATGGTGCACTAGGCAGTAAGGGGTTAAGCCTCTTCACACTGACCTATGAATTATTCAGGCAAAATAAAGCCATCTAGTGCCAAAACTGTGGATTCTGTCATGGAACAAAAGACAGCCAACATCCAAAGAAAAGCTTGGAATGACCTTCAAGAAGCCTGGCACACAGTTCCTGAAGACTACTTAAAATACAAGAAAGCTTGGCTAAGATAGTTCAGCCTGTGTTGAAGAACAAAGATTGTCATAGCAAACATTGACTTTCAAGCTTCTTAGAATTGTATAAACTGTTTGGAGTTGGGGGTCTTTTTTTTACCTTGTGTGCTACATTTTTCCATTTTCGTTTGCAAGTGTTTCAGTAAATCACTAGTAAAATATTTATATAGATAAAACAAAATGAGGGGTTGCTTAAGATGTTTTTTCACTGTACTATAATAACCTATAATAACCACTGTGACAATACATCAAGTATAGTTTTTGCCTCTTTTCTTTTATAATATTAATATTTTAAAAATACTCTTGCTTGTAAAACACTAACAGTATAATTAGCATTTGCTTATCAAAAATAAATAGATAAATTGGAAATGTTGGGAAATAACACTACATTGTCAACTATCATAGCTAATAGAAATACAGTAAGTAATATAAATACTTAATTTAATACTAATACTGCATGGTGGTATAAATTTGGTAACATCACGATCAAAATAAAAAAATACTTATTTTAAAAATACATTGAGCTGCTATGCTGCTGGCATATTATGGCTTCTGCACCTTTCTGAACAGAAACGAGAATTCCTGTTACGTCACTGTTACCACAGCAAGCTGAAGGAGTCCTGATTGTTTGCCTTGCCACCCAAGGACACCCATCAACATTCTTGATCCAAAAGGTCCACATACCACTTTTAAAATAATAATAATGACAATAACAGAAAGGATTAAATATCTGGGTTGCTATACAGATGCAACCCTGCAGCACATTATGAAAGATATATTTTTTAAAATAAAAAACTTCACATTTTCTTAGAACACGTGATGGATTGCCAGAATCTCTTCAAGCCAGTCCAAAAGTCTTTTTCCGTGGCCTGTAAGAACTCCCCGCACACCTGAGTTTTTGCTTCAGCCACTACCCGAGCTGCGTTCCAGTTAGCCTTTTGGTAGTTATCAGCTGCCTCTTTAGTCCCACAGGCTAACCAAGCCCGCTTGGACAGTCTTGCTCAGGCACCAACCACCTTGCAGCCACAGCTCAGTGCAGCACCTTCATGGAGGTGAAGGGGTCCCTGAACATGGTCCGTTCTGACTCAATGTCCCCAGTCTTCCTCTGAATGTACTTGAAGTTCTGCCCAAGGTGAGGGTTGAAGATCTCTGCCAGGCGTTCCTCCGCCACCTGATCCAACTCATCACCACTTGACAGATCATTTGACAGCTCAACACCTTTCTTCAACCAAGGGTCCAGAACGTATGGCCACAGATCTGATGATATGCTTCCAAAATTGATGCCCTGTGGTCTAGGGTATCCTAGTGCCACTTGCACTTATCTACAGCCTTATGTTCGAACATGCCTGTTATGGACAAACTTTGGTTTGCACAGACACCCAGTACAGAACACCGCTTGTGTTCAGATCTGGCAACATGAAGTCTAAGTTTGATTACAGTTTGTTCATCCATGTTCCTACTTGCACCTATGGTCACACGCTCTGAGCAGTCTAATTGAAAGAATGAGGTTAATATAGGTGGATATAAGCAGTGGAAATGAGCTAGGGTGGCTAGGCTCAGCCTTACAAATAGAATAGGAGGGACTTAGGCTACGTTTTTTGTCTGCTTGTTCACACTACAAATAAAATGCGACAGCAAACGCTCTCTAGTGTGAACGCTCAAAGCGGTCCGCATGCGCAAAAGAAGACGTCACACACAACGCACTCCGTTTATACCCAGAGCAAACAATATTGTTTGGCTGATGGCCCTTAATATAAAGACTTCCGACTTTACGTTTCCCAATTTTTGCTTTAAGTTATTTTGTTATTTACATAATAATGTAAATAACCTAATAATTATCCTTATTGCTGTTTTAGAGGAGCGGTACTTCAAATGATAGTTGCAGATTTCTGTCAGAATCTGCAGATTATACAGTACAAATAAAATGTGCACGTTTCCCCAACGTTGTCTTCCCAACAGATTCACTAACATCTACACAGGATGACCAGGAAGCGTTCGCGATGTCTTATCGGGCGCTTCTCCGGAGCTGATAACTGGCGTCTGTCTTGTGTCGGTGACGTAAAAGACGGATTTAATGCGACATGACCATTCACACAGCAGTCGCTTTCTAAAACATCGGATATGTATCGGATTCAGTACCACATACGAAAGTGACCCAGATCGGATGTGAAAATATCGGATTTGTGCCGTTCACACTGTCATACCATGATCGGATATGGGTCGAGAAGTTGTTCTTTTCTGCTTAGGCTGATTTCCACATGACCCAAGGCCAGATAAGTGGGAGAAAATGGATGGATAACTGTTGAAAGATCTTAAACTTTCACAAAGTTGTAGAAAATAACAGAACTGCTTTTATATCCTTTTTTGTGATGAGTAATGACTTGTAGGTCTAAATGTGCAGCAAACGGAGAACTCACATGTGAGTCCTGGTTGTTACCCTCACTTCCAAAACACTGAAGGGCAGAGGCAGCATCATAATCATTAAGGGGGGGGGATATAATTTTTGGCATGCACACCAGCTACTTGATTAAAATCAAGACATGTGCACGGCCATCTGCTCACATGAATCCTAACAGCCTTCAGGGGGCTGTACACCTCTTAGAGGGAAGATTAGTCTCTTTGTTAGAGGAAGTTATGAGTCATTATTGGCTATTTTGTTTCAACCAGAGACTAAAGCCTAATCACTATAGTGCCTCATGAGGCCGTAATGCTCGTTATACACTCAAGGCAAAATTGGATGGATGTATGAATATAGACGGTGTTGCTATTATTGGAACCACTACAAGGGCAGGATGACTTCAGAGTAAAGCCACACTGTGCCCTAAATCAGAAGGGTCCATCCTCTATACGGTGACCTTTTCATGACATCTCAGCTCCATGTGATCTCACTTGGCTCAGTTTCTTTTATTCTTAACTTTACTTTGAGCTGAATAAACATTTACTCTCTGGAGGACAAAGCCATCCCCACCCGCTAACATTAGGTGTGTAAATAAATCCTCGTTAGACCTTCCTCAAGGGAGTGCCTTTCCTTATTTTTGGTCATATATATGTTGCTGGAGGCTTTAGGCTGCTATAAATGTTCAGTATCAGACATTTTTTCCACTCTTTGACAAATGTCATTATTGCCAGTAAGGTCATCTACTCCTGTCCCACACTTTTTATTTGCAAGTGGCAGCCAATCAAAAAGAAAGTTAGCTTACAGGGAGAGGAGGGGTGATGCAACAACACCCACTACAAGAAAAATAAGGATTAATTTGAAGTGCAAATGATGCACAGCTACTCTATAAAGGCTCTTCCACACCGATGTGTGGTATTTCATGCATTACACATATTTTGGACTCTACTTTAGACCTATTCTTAATGCAGCTGTACACAGACTGTGTTATTTTGCAGGATGAATTTGAAGCCAATTGGACCACTGCATTTGGCAACAAGTGCACTCTTAGATGAAAACGTGCATCAGTACTGAATATACAATGATCTGGAAATGGTAAAATTCCATCATTTAAACTCAGACACACAGCTAGACGCTGCTCTGGATCAGCTGGAGTTTGTGATTCCAGGTCTCACAACATGAGCTCAGACTACCTCACTGACATGCTGAAATATGTATGAAAGCGGTCGCAATTCAGCTTCAACTACTGGATCAAATCATAAAATTCTCCCTGCTGCTGCCTTCTCCTGAGATGAAGGATAAACCCCAAATCTCAGTGTCTTAAGTTTTTTTTCTTGCTTAGAAACATCAGGACCAGCTAATAATGGCTTGATGTTGACTTGCCTGCCCCCACTGCATTTATATACTTATTATACAAGTTTGGATCTTTGTCTCACTGCTCCGTGTATAACAACCTTAAAGTTGAGGGTTTTAAACCTAAACACCGTATGAACTGTTAAGCACGATGGTTGTTGACAGTGGTACTGGTACAGTTGACAACGCTGCCAACGCAGATGCACCTGGGGTATGAATTTGAAAAGAATTACATTGCCACGTTTGAATGATCTCAGTCACAAGATTTTCAGAAAACCTGACTTTTGACCTTGAGGTCAAGGTCACCAGGAATCAAACTCATCTGAGTTTTGTTGGCTGCACCTATTGCATGATTTTGAAAAATCCTACTTCCCTATATTCTATAAGTCCACTTTAACCACTAAATAACATCTTCAAATTTGCCTTTTGTCTAACTAGCAGTTAAATACCTACAGATATCAATTTTACAATAATATGAATTAAGAAAAAAAAAAAAAAAAAAGGTATTTTTTCTATTAATTCTGTTCCACCTCTGATTTTCACTTCTAACATTGTTCCTTTTTCTATGCTGCAGAAAAAGGATGTACTCTCAACATATCTACACAATTAAACAACTTGCCAAAGATTATTAAATTTAATTTACAAGGAAACTCATTTTGGGAAAATAATGGCACACAGTTAACCCCTATCAATTTTTATTCCTATAATTATAGTCCAACTTTAAAGATTTCCTACTGCGTTCTAATGTTCCAGTGTTTGGATATTGATTATAAATATGCTGTAGGTGGGCAGTATTATTACCTCTCAGCCTCAGTTTTCTGCTGTCCTTGGATGATTTCAATCTGAGCGGATATTTGTCAAAGCAGCCGGCAGCAAAGACGACGGCACAAATGTTCCCCGGCAGACAAATGTCACGACAAGTGGTGTAAAACTGTCATTACAGTGATTTATTATAATGAACCATGAAAATAGCCAACCAGTGCAGTGTCTGTGAGTCTCTCCCCTCCACACAAACGTACACTCACACACACAAATGATTTAAAAAAAAAGAAAAAAAAAGAAAAAAAAAAAAAAAAAAAAAAAAGACCAAGTTGAATAGTTGAGGATGGGAGGGTGGAGGGGGTTAGAATAAAATAAAAATAATGCTACAGTCACAGAAACATTCAGCTTTGCCAAGAAGAGTGTTTGTATTTACAACAATATTTAAAAAAACAAAAAAAATAAACAGTATGGGAGCAAATTGTACAAGCATAGAAAAAAAAAAAAAAAAAAAAAAAAAAAAAAAAAAAGCGAATATGTACAACCTGTTCTTGGTGAAAGCTGGAGTAACCACCTATACATTAAATTACATTTTCTACAAATAACCATTGATATTCAAAAATAAACCGCTAACATCCTACCTGTGGGCCAGACCACCCAGCCTACCTCAGAAGACACTCGTTTTTACATGAAATCTCACGCACGCTTTGCTTATCTAAGCAGCCACACACACTGAAACACACTCACACACACAAACGAGTTCGGCCTCCTGTGGCAGTGAGGCAGGTTCCCCCGAAACTGGTCTTTTTTTTTTTTTTCTTTCTTCTTCTGAATCTGCAGCGGTGAACAGATATTTGTTGTCAGACAGAGGAATAAAAAAAATATTTGTCTTTTTTTCTTCTTCTCTATACAAAAAGAGCTTTCTCTGCGCTATAATGAACCACTAGATTAAAACAAATAAATGGTGTATAGAGATGACAACAGATGAGTGAGAGGAGGAAGTAAAATGTTTAACTGACAAAGGGGAAAGGAAGAGGAAGGATATAGGCTGGAATGTCCATTGATAAACAAAGTGCCTTACAACGGGAGTCCAAACAAGACACAGAACAAAGATCCTTCCTCTCCATCACAGGAAGGATATTATAAAAACAAACATGGAGGCCAGAGAGAAAAGGGCTATGAGCACCGGGGAGAATCGTCTATCTTTATTTTTATAGTCTGTCTTGAAGATTTATTTCACTGTCCTTTTTTGTTAAAATTTTATGTCTTTTTTGTTTTTCTTAAAAAGTACCCTTTTATCCCACAATCAGCTGTTTTTCCACTGGCCATGTGTACAGGTACATAGAAAACGTATCTACAGCGTATGGTACATGCCCCCTCACGATGAGTTCTCAGGGGCTGCCAGACACCGGCAGCAAGAAGGGGCGGGTCAGTGCCACCCTGTGCTCAGGTACCCCGAGCTGTGGAAGGGGGTCGAGGATGCAGGAGCTCCACGAGTCCCAGAAGGCATCTGGGAGGCAGCGGCCTGAGACTGGCCTTGTTGAGTCTGTTGGGGAGGAGGTGGGGGAGGTGGAGGCAGTCCGGTCTGCTGAAGGGGTGGGGGGTAGGAGGATGGGGGTACTGAAGAGTTCGCTGCAGCACCAGGGTGCATCAGTGCCGGCTGAAACCCCCCTAAGTTCTGATAGTGGTGGGGCTGCATTGGGGTGTTGGTAGAGGGGGCTGGAGGAGGCGGAGGAGGTGGTGGCGGAGGGGTAAGTGACAACAGGGTGCCTCCTGAAGGAGGCGGCTGCTGCTGTTGGGAGGTCTGACCCTGTGGGGGAGGAGGTGGAGGAGGTGCAGTTGTCATCATGAGCTGATGTTGCTGGATAGGAGGTGGCTGCAGGTTGACGTGTAGCAGGGTGGGGCCAGGCATCGGGTGTGGAGGCGGAGGAGGTGGCGGCGGAGGAGCAGCTGAACTCTGATAGTGCACGCTGTGGGGAAGAGTCTGTATCAGGGGCTGAGAGCCTGGAGGATAGGGCGGCGTGACAGAGGGTTTAAACCCAGGGAAAGGTCCGGCAGGTGAGGGGCTCTGGCTTGGAAAATAGGCTGTGGAAACAGGCGGTGCTGGCGGTGGTGGTGGCGGTGGCGGTGGAGTGTTCTGTGTATTATACTGCGGAAAAGCACTGGGCCCAGTCTGAGTCTGGGGCTGTGGTTGGTTCTGAGTTTGGGCAGAGAACAGCGCCCTCTGGCTGCGATAGGGCGAACCCTGAACCTGAGGCTTTGGAGAGTGGAGGAGGGACGATCCAGGGTAGTGGACTGGTGAGGAGGGTAACGGGGTGGGGTGAAGCTTTGTCGGTGTTAGCGGGGCCGATTTGGGTCCTGTCGGCTTGCTTGTCGGCTGGCTGGTCAGATTTGGCGTCCGAGGTTGACCATCGCCATCTTCCTCCTTCGATGGCCGACCAGAAGGTTGGACAAGAGGGCCAGGAGAACAGGGCTGCAGAGGAGACGGACAAAAGTAAGCAGAGATGAGTCAAATTAATCAATTTAATCAATGAAACTTTAACAGAAAACATGACTAAAATTAATTAAATTTAATAAAATAAAAAATAAAAATAAACTGGCAATAAAACTGGTGATGATAGCCTGACGTCAACTCACTGTGTGGGTCGGGGTCTTCTGGACACTCGGAGATGCACACTCCCTCATCGAAGGCGTATCTCCACCTTCTGTCTCACCATCTAAAAAAATAAAAATAAAAATACAAAACAGATCATCATTTAAAAAAAGAAAAAAAACATGAAAAATATAAACAGCTCTGATGGAGACAGATCTGGTTGTATGACCATTCATGGATGGTTTAAAATGCTTGCAACACATTGATAGTAAAAAGCATTTCAATACAAATACATTTAATCACAAGCCACTCAAAACACACTTAAACATTCAACAAAGAATGGCACAGTTCTTTAGTTAAATCTAGATTGTTTAATTCAGGTTATGAGAAAACAAATTACTTTATTATTCCAGGATTTCCTGCACACCAGCTGCCTTCATATTGCAAAAAAATAAAATCCCAACTAATTTTACTCTTACAAAGAAACAAAGCATTCACCACCACTTCACTCACAAACAAACTAAAAAAATAAATAAATAAATAAAAAATAGGGAAATGGGGTAACTACAGTCTTCATGTACTACAGCAGCGCACCCCTCAAACTGCTACAGGTATTTTGGGTGCTGGTTCCTTGAAAAATGTCAGTAAACATGATCAACTACTATTACAAAAGGCTTAAGGGCACTTCTGTACATGCACGAGGAGTTTCTGCCCATGGTAGGCTGTAACATATAGGGTTTGCTTCTCCATCCTCACACCGTACGATTTCCGTTTTCTTACCTGTGTCTTTGTCTTTGCTGAGCAGCAGAGCTCGGTGGTAGCTGCGCTCTCGGGCCTGCTCTACAGAAGTCGACGATGTCCTGAAGTGAAACATCAATAAGAAGACTTTATGTACTAAGGTTTGCTACCATGAATGCAGAGCTTTTTTTTTTTCTGTTTACACATTTCTCTGTAGTTATCATTTTAACACATTAAAGCACACACCACTGTCCTTCTCCTCCCTCCTTCTCTCCGGTGGACTCTGCCTCCTCGTTTGTCTGTGGCTCTCTTAAAGCTGCGGTGGTGGTGTTGGAGAGAGCCGTGGAAGCAGGAGGTAGAGGAGGCTCGCTGGTGGTCTCTAGAGAGACAGAGAAGGCGTCCACAGCTAGAGGCGGCACAGTGGAAACGGGAGAGCTGCACTCGGTCTTGGAGCCGCTGCGACGGGCTTCGCGTTGACGCTTACGGTATTCTAGCAGGGAAACCTGGGAAGAAGCAGAACCACAAAAACCATTAAGTCAAACCAGTAGAGGGCAGCATTTGAAGAATAATAATTCAACCTTTGGAAGCATCAATACTTCTGGAGTCCCGCTGCCAACCTCATTTGTTTGCAATGTATTGGTACTCTCTCTGCAGATTATATAAGTAACTAGTTATTTTTTCAGACTGTTGACTAATTAACTGTTTGTTTAAACTGTCTGGGGGCAAAATGCATTTACAATCTCATTAAGGGCCATTTAGTGTTTTCAGATAGCTTCTTTTTCATCTCTATAGGTCAGTAATCTCACCTTTTTCTTCTGTGGGGGGTTCTGTGCAGAGCCTCCTCCGTCACCAGCGCTGTCCCCATTCAGCGAGCGTGAGAAGCCAAGAGAACTTCCCTCCTCAGAGCTGGGGTGAAAGAGCTGCCCTTGGCCTTCGCTAAACGAGGGCTGGGAGCCAACCAGTGACCCCGTTCCTGCTGAGGGTCCTGCTGCAGCCTCAGGCCTGAAGGGGGCTGCCAGAGGCTCCAGAGTATGGGAGGGGGTGAGGTCCCTTAAGTTTGAATTGACTGGAGAGAAGTTCAGGCCAGCTGGTGCAGTCGGGCCCCTCTCTGGGCTTTTTATCCAGCCAGAATAAGAGGAAGCACATGCTTCTGTAGACAAGGGAGCCTCACTGGTGCTTTCTACACCCCCACTATCAGGCCTGTCCTCTCCACAGTCCACCGACTCAGCAGGTGGAGGCTGTGGACTCTCTGGAACTGACACCTTGGCTTCTGACGGGAGTCCATCTGAACTAGGAACCTTGATGCAGGGAGAGGACGCCAACGAAGGAGGACGATCGGCCTGGGTGAGAAGCAAGGGATGAAAACACAACATGAACACTGATGAGGCATAACACTAAGAACATGTCTGCTTAACAGACTTAAATTGACATTATGTTTTGGATTACTGGTTTATGTTTGGATGTAGCTGGACATTTTTATTATAGAAAAACTATTACAGCAATACTACCACATTTTCAGATAGTATAATACTGGAACTGAGGGAGACTGATGGTTAAAGTCATTTCCAAATTAAATATATTAGAGGTATGATCTTACCTCCTGCACACAGGGTTTTCGGTTGACCTCTGGTGAGTTCTCCCCTGAAGATTCATTCTGTGCAACCACAAACACACTTAGCCACTTTTTCTTCCTCATGTAAACAAACATGTAACGTTTACAGGCTTATGCATAAACACAGCTTTACCTCCTGAGGGGCATTAAGCGTTGGCGTTGGGGTGCTGGGCAAGGGCTCCATGCTTGGCTCCTCTGTTCGGGGACGTGGAGGGGTGGCCATTAAGGCTGGTGTCAGCAGCGTCTCCAACTGTTCTGTCCGGGTGGGCGTGGCACAAGGGGAACCGTAGGGCGTTGAGCTCTCAGACATACAAGCGTCCAAAGGACTCAACCTTCGCTTTTTCAAAGGCGTGGGCAACTCTGCAAGATGTCAAAATGAGCATGGCATCTATGATTTAAAGTTGGCTTGATTATTTACTGTTATTAAGACTGGTTTCCTTTACCATCATTGAATAAATGCACAGTTTTCTTTGTTAGGTTTGTAGTTTAAGTGGCATTAGATTGATCTGTTCGAACCCAGACTTACCTGGTAGCGAGCAGATGCCATTATAGGGTAGGGGGCTGTCTGAGTCTCCGTTAATGGAGGGGCTGAGGGGGCCTTCACCGGGCATGAGAAGACTTGGCCGTCTGCCTGGGCTGGTGGAGCCTTCCTCCTCTAGAGCTTGCTTCAACCATCGCTGTAAAAACAGAGCCATTATAACAAAGAGAAAGAGTGCACAGGAGACATTCACAACAGTTTCAAACATCTAGTGGCAGGTATATCTACTTAATATTGTAATAAAAATATAGAAACTAACCTAAATGGTCATGGTATTAATCAAGTTACCTAGATGGTGTGTAAAAGGAGAGAAGTTTCTAATTTCAAGCTTAAAAAAAACCAACAAAAAAAAAAAAAAAAAAAAAAAACCCCAAAAACCTCTCCTTATTCATTTAGATAGGGGCAAAATAAGTACCTATAGGTTTTAACAAGATAGCTGCTGAATGATAAATTCTGCTTCTAGACGCACTTTAGTAAAGGAGAATATAAATTCAGCAACTTATTAAAGGAAGCTTCTAAATAAAGCAGCTAAACAGTGACAGTCCTGTCCCTCGATAATATTCTGGGCGACTTCAAATGAGTTCATCCCACTGGAAACTTTTTGATGCATTCACGGAGACGGAGTTAACAAAGAATGGAAGAAATTCAAAGGCTGTGGCATTTTGGGAAAACTTAGTTATTTCCTATGTAAACAAAGATCTACTTTCCAAATCTAGCTGTTTAAGTTTTTCCTATGAGCATCAAAGAAAGGCAGGATTGCTTTTAAAAGCAGAAGTCTGTACCTTCTTGCAGGAACCAGTGGTTGGTGGCATTTCGGGTAGTTCTCGGGAACGCCGTCTCCCGGTGGGGACCCCGGGAGATGTGGGGCTGCGGTTTGCCAAGAACGGGGACAAAAAGCGGACATAGTGTTTGGGCGTGCTGTAGACCTGCTGGGAGCAGGCCAGGCCTGGCAGGGCGTTGAGCTGCGTGGCCAGCACTTCAGGGTCACTGCTTATTCTCAGTGGCCTTTCTGGGACTGGTTCTGGTGTTCGTACAGCACCACGGTCCTGCTGTTTCTCGCCTACCCACTCATTCACAAAGTGCTGTGGAAAAGAGTTTGAGAAGATGTAAAAATTCTAAAGGGTTCCTGAACATTTTTTAAAAAGCCAGAAATATGTTTCATATGCAGAATTAGACATGTGCCTGTACCTTTTTTGTTCTGAAAGTCTTGCTCCCTGTTCGGTTTCTGTCAGGTGCAGGTGAGCTGCTGTGCGGAGGACTGGTGTCGGGTGCTTGTGTGGAGATGGCCTCCGGCTCTGGCACAGTGGGTGTTTCTCCTTCAGGGGCTTCATTGGTCACAGGCTCCACAGACTCAGTTGGAGAGCTGGGAGGCAGGTCAGAACAAGTGCTGATAGTGCGAGCTCGTCGCCGCTGTTGCCCAATGTGAGTACGATTTCTTGAGAAACTTTTCCTGTTCCTCGTGCCTTTAACTTTGGCTGGCTTTAGACCTGGCTCCTCTTTTACTTCCAGAAGTGGCTATAAAAAACACATTTGAGAGTTCAATAACATCACATTTGAATACATAAATCTCTTAAAAATCTGACAATAGCTTGCTCCAAACAAAAACACAAATTTTTTATAGTACAGCTCAGAAGAAGCATTTGTGCCAACATCAATTAAAATATAAATAAAAGTAAAGTTTTTTGTTTTGTTTTTTTTGTTTTTTTTGTTTATCTGTGCTCTGACCTGGATAACAGCTGGCGAATCTGCCGTCTCTGGTGTGGCTGGAGGCTCCTCCTTAATGTCACTGCGGCCCCCAACCTCGGACTTTATGCTGCCGATTCTCTCCAGCGCCTGCTCCCGTCGTTTCTCTCTCTTCTCCATTCGGGCAAAGGCTTGCAGGATGGCCTCCATCTTCCTCTCCTCTCGTGTCTGCAGAGGGTTAGATGTGGGGCATGGAGGAGGGGCGAGGGAGAGGAAGAGAGTGCGCATAGATTAGTTCATGGAGTACTACTCCCCAGAGGTAGCGGTGCAACTGGTTAATGTGTGCTACGCAGCGAAAAGCATTTCTATCTGAGTGCAGAGTGCCATATGCAGAGCCAAGTAGAAAAAAAAAAATGTCCCTTCATTTTCACAATAAGAGCAACCAAAAGAGGAGATTGGAGTGAGAGAAAAATGTAGGAGAACAAGGTGTTTTAATTTAGCTTGTATGCAAATAAATTTCCCCAGGTCCTTATAAAGAAACCATAGCTACCTCCACCTAAAACAAAGCACTCCATCATTACTCAAAGAACACTTTTGGAAAGGAAAAAAAAAAAAAAAATTTTTGCCTGCATAGGCTAAAGTTTGCTGTAAAGACAGGACTGTTAGTACGCTTTTAACTCAGTCAATCACCACTACGAGATTGGTAGATGGGTGGGGTTGGCCATGTATGGGTCAAGTTTACCTCCTTGATTTTCAGTCCCCTCCAGCACGAAGCCGCCCCGACAGGTAGATGGGACTGCTCCGCTGGGTTGGCCTGAATGTTTAATAAAGAAACAGCCCAGTTTAGAAGAGACATGTCCCACCTAAACAAGGCTTCACTAAAAATGGACATGACTGGACTAAAGGATCTCTAATCATCTGGTGAAATTTTTCCAGCGCTAAGGTTACCTAGTAATATGCAATAACACTATGCAGGATATTTACAACTATAGAGCATCTTCAGGAATGCACTAACAATGCCAGGATGTAATTGCCCTTTTCACAGCAGTGAGAAAAACATTGGTGCCACTCCAAACCCATAGTCTAAGACCCCAAGGTCATGCAATTCCACTTGTGGCTTCTTTGGAGCTTTGGCTTCCAAAGACAAGGCGTCGACAAGTATTCAAAAATTTAGGAACAATCTCTTATAGCAGGACTCCTGCTGTAAACCAAAATCTTCACAGAATTTCCTAAGAACTAAGTTTTACAAAAACAACAACAACAAAAAAACACTACAATAAAAAGGCACAGGTCTTTTAATTCCTTCTACCAAAAGCTGGGCATTCACTACAATCACTGACCAGCAGCTTATTATACCCATCTCACAAAGAGAGTCACAGCACATCATTTGACATATTCTTAAAATCTTGATCTTTAAAGTGAGATTTAAGGTCCTGCTTGTCTGGTTGTGAATTACTGGACTTCAATCACATGTGTTTGCTTTTTGTAGGGCTGCATGCAAACAGTGGCACCAATGGCAATGATGCTGTATGTAGGCAGAATATTGATCGGTTGAAGTTTGGCTCGAGTAGTAAAGGAAACAATAGCGGAGTTCCCCACAATGAGGAAGAACAAACCGCAGTGGTAGTAAAGGGTTATTTTTAAATGTCCAGTTTCTTTGTATATTCCGACTTCTATCACAGAGGCTAAGCTAAAGGAGCCCTAACAAAAATATAAAGAAAGGGGGAGCCCATGTTAGCAATGATTTGACATTTTGACTCTTCCCACAGGCAACAGAACACCAAGGGTGAAGTGTTAGTATACATAAAATATCTAAAGAGCTGGGGTAGTAGGAAGACAACATAAACCCAGGATGCCCTTTCCACCAATAGAACTTTCAGTAAGAGCTTAAGCAGGCAAGATATTTCTCTCCCATGCAGCATCTCCACCACACAGATTTAAAAATGACCACGCACACCTACTACGCTTGTGACCGTCAGTGTGCAAATGTATGCTTCTTTGCTCGAGCAGGGTGCCCTCTTCTGCCATGTTGCATAGAAGGCAGCTTATTGGATCTCCCGTAGTCAATAAGGCCCCGGCAACAGGGCTCTACCCTCTGCAGTCACTCCCTCCATCTATCCATCCATCCATCCATCTCTCTGGCCAATTATAAGAACTGTACCTTAGCCAAAGATGAGTCAGCGATTTACACCTTGGGTCTACCATGTGAAACGGAGCTGACTGCAGGGTAATTTCCTGTGTGTGTGTGTGTGTGTGTGTGTGTGTGTGTGTTTGATCCCATCTCTCGGGGACATACGACCATTTGGCAGAGAGAGTGGTTGAACCCGTAACAGGCCATTTCAATCTCATGGCTACAATGAAGGTGAGAAGAGAGCTCTACTCAAACTGTAATACACACTGGGGGATAGTTTCAGTGTGCATAAAGACACAATACACTGGCAAGGTTGTCAACAGGCATGCGGCACTGCAGGCCTGTTCATGTTCTCACATGGTGAAGGGGCAAAAAAGAAAAAACAGGCAACAAATGAGAAAATAGGCGTAATGACAGACAAGCACAAAGCCTCAGCGCTGTGAGAAAAGGGGAAAAGTCAAAGCTGAAGGAGGGAAAGCACAGTGGGTTTGAACAAAACAGCAACAGAGGCACCGATAATAGTGGGAGCACTAGCAGTAGATGAATGGTGAAGGAGGAGGCTGGTTTTATGGAGGAGAGGTAGAAGACAGCTGCTCCTATCCAAGCCCTTAGCAGACAAATAGTTAAGTCCACACCCAGAGCAACAGGGGACAGTTTTTATTTTTGCTCTTTCTGCTGGGTGGTAGCACGGCAGCGGGGGAGGGGGGTAAGCTGTAGCCCCTAGCTTGGCACACTTACCATCTTCCTCCTCCTCTCTGCAATCTGCTCCTCTGACTCCATCTCTACTTCATTGCTAACGGAGGTTTTGTCTTCTAGATCCTCAAATAACTCAGGATCCTGTAAGAGGAGGGGAGAGCGGGGTATGGCGCTTTATCATGGCTGATCATTCAGTCTGGCTACAGACTAGAAGGAGACAGGTAAGAGTGGAGGAGAGGTGAGGTGAGGGAGAGGCTGAGGAAGAACTTTTTAAAGATACGCTTAGATAGGTGGTTGGTCTGTGCACATTACACAACTGCTAAGTGGCCTTCTTGAAAGTTATGACTTTATTAGCACCCCCTTATTAAATTATTGGTGTAGCAGCTTGAATATTGTCATGTCCATTGGGTATCATCATGATATTAAAACCTCCTATGTCTTACTGGGACAGGTCTACTCATGTTTCTGCATTTCTGAAAGCCTGAGGCAGTCCTTTCTAATTCAAATGGAACTGGTTTCTAAACCAAATATTCAAGTCACAAATAAGATTTCCCTGAATCATGAACTCTAAAATAATTTCCACAACCGATAACAAATGAGACTTTTGTTACCGTCGGCGCCTCTGCTTGTGTTACTACTGCACATCTCTGCCAGACCAGTGGAACAAAAGTGCAGTAAGATATGGTCTGTATAAGGAAAAAAAATTAGCTGGGAGGGGACAAAAGTGGATGCATAACAGGGATGATGGGAGAGGAAAAAAAACTAAAAAAGGGAGGGAACTAAACAGGATGTACAATAACAAAGAGTGACTAACAATGGAAAACACATGCACAGACCAAAATAAACCACATGCATGGACTATAAGGGTGAGTGCATTTTAACAGAATAAATCTAAATTAAGAAGTGTTAAAAAGGGTGACTGACACCAGACATGTTTTGCGCACCGTACATTAAAAAGTAATCTTGCCTGGTTGTTTGAGATGGAGAGGCGGAGAGGAGAGAGTTTTCTCTGCTTGCTGTCGCCTATGTTCTTGCCCTTCCCCTCGCCGTCCAAACCCACGTTCTGGTTCTGGGCCTGGTCGTCCCGTGCCAACTCCTTGTCCTTCCGATTCCCTCTGCGTCTGCCTCCAGAACCCAGGTTCTCTGTGGGCTCTAGGTTGTGCTTGAGCACCGGGCACTCCTGGTTCCCCTTCACACAGGCACAGTCCACCTTGTATTTACTACAAAAACAAACAAATAACCCAAAGCAAACAAACAAAAACAGGAGAAATTTAGTGAAACGATCTTGTCTTGCTAGCAAGCAATTGCCAGTTTTACTCCTTAACACTTACCAGCTGCCATAGTCAAAATCAAAACCGATTGTGATCTCTGTGCCCTTGGATATCGGCCGCAATGAGTAGATGTATAAATGTAACATGCCGTCCTCAATGACATGACGCACCTGAGGGACGTTCAGAAGAGTATTGGTAAAAAATAGCGCTTGCAACTATGGATAAGAGTTTTGGTTAATTAAGTGAAAAGAAGCAAATTATTAAGCACTTTTGAATGTTACATACTTCAGCATTGGGAGTACAAGAGCGGCGAATGAAACGTGCTTCGTTTCCAAAGCTGCGAGCGTCTACACACATCTCCAGTCCATCAAATTTTGAATAAAATAACACAAAAGGGTATGGCCTGAGGAGAAAAGCAAGGTCAAAGGATGAGTGGGATCAATGCACACAAAACACCTCAATTTAACATCTTAAATCATCTGCCATTACATTAAGAGTTAATTTATTTGACCTGCACTAAAAACGAAGTTGCACTCAATTTAGATTGAGACAAATCCAAGAGGGAAAACCCTTTTGACTCGTGACAAGCTTCCTAACCTCTTGAAGAAGTATCCGTTGGCCTCAAACTGCTGTCGAAGCATGAACTTGCCCCTGTACTCAATGATGAGGGAGTCTGGGGCCAAGTCTCGCACCGCCTTGAGGATCTTCTTGTTCTTCTGAACTTGACTCTGGGAGACACAAACCGCCTGACATAAACAAACATCTTGAATTACATGTGAACCCCAAGAGGGAAAGCTAGTGCTGCAGACTGCTAGAGACAAACAATGTGTTTGGGTGTTATCATATTTGTGTTACCAGTGGAGATTCACTCAGTGTGTATATTTGTACCTCTACAGGGGGTTTGAAAGAGGCTGGGTGCGTGTTGTATGCCAGACTCTTGCCGTCGCCTTGTTCTTTAACACGCAACAGGACCTGAACATCCTCAGTGTACTGATTACTGCTGGCCTCCTCGTAACGCTCCATCCACGTTTTGATCTTGTTCTCCCACAGAGACGGGTGCTCTGTTGGCTCCTGTTCGGGAGCTGCACCCTGAGAAAAACAGTACAAATGTGACTCACAGCTCAGATTTAACAGGAGCATTCTGGATTCTGGAAATGGTGGACGTGAGAGTGTTCTGTAAGTTTACCTTTACTCTAGAGGATTTTCTGGACCCCTCTCGAAAGGCCTTTAAGGTAATTAAATAAATTAAAAGTGTGAGGTTAATCGGCATTCCAAACAGGTGTTTGTAAAATATTAATTTTGTAAGTGAATGAGTAAACGTTGACCTTTTTAGCTCGAGCAGAGGACGCTGGAGGCTCTTTTTCACCACTCTTTTTGCGCTTTTTATCAGATTGCTTATTGCCAAGGCGTCCAGTGGTGAGGGTGATGGTGGTAGGCGTGTGCTGGAAGGTGGAGTAGAGCTCTAGCGGAACCTCATCTCCACTCTCTGTAGCACTGGTGTCCCCGTCTGAATGAGCAAGCGAGTTATTAGGAGTCAGGCAGGGAACAAAGAAAGTGACACACACAAAGATATAAAAAGCTACACCTGCTTCGGGCAAAACAAAAGCTAATCGTGTCATACTAATGGAAGACAAGGCTTGCTACATCACAAACTAAATTGCAGTTTTCTGCTTGACCTGCAGGTGTCAGTACATCCTGCTCTCAGGCAGAATTATATCTGGCTGTCCTGCAGGGGGAGGAGGCTGCACCCTGACACAGCTTACAACCTGCTTTACTCTGTAATGAGCTGGCCATTTACTGCAGCAAGGAAGCCAGTAAAAGCAGAACTGAAACATCTATCTGTGGGTTCTTGCTTCTAACGCCTCATAGTTCAGCTCTCAAAATAATCTAGTTTCTCTAGGTTTTCTTTTTGTGAATTACTGCAACTGCATTGAGATTTTTGTCAACAGAAATTTAAAAAAAAAAGTACAAGGGTAATGGGAAATGTTGGGAGCTTTATAAATGTGTTCCCTTACCAGATAAAGACTCTCTTTTACGGGTCTGCAGCAGGACGGCCCTCTCTCTATCGAGGTGTCGAGGTTGGCAGCGTTCACACAGGTAGGTCTCAGGAATGTTCTGTCTGTCAATGCCCATGCAGTCTATGTGCTGCCAGGCACTAAAGGGAAACGTTAAGGAGTTTTAATAAACCTTCAAGTCACATTTTCGTTCCCATTAACCACATGAAGTTACAGAAAACTGATCTAGTGAACACAAGGAACAAAAACAGGCAGCTAGATGAAAGAGGCCTGAGTCAATACTAGTCAAAGCTTGTGACTACTTGTGTCTCACCTGCACTTGTCACAACAGATCATGTAGCCATCGTCATGGGTGAAGCCACAGATGCAACGGGTGATGTCAGCCCCGTAGCTGCCATCCTCTGAGGTGCTGAGTGTGGTGCCCCTGGACGCTTCGTCCTGGCCCCCTGGAACAAACAGCCCCCCCTCTCCTTGTCGGATCAACATGGAGGGGGGTGGGGAGGCTGGCGGTGTAGGTGGGGGCCGCGCCCCATAGTTGTGGTCCTGAGAGAACAATTGAAAATGTACCTTTCATGTGATATAGGTAAACGTTGCTTATCAAAATAGTTTAGTTTACAAAACAACGTTGCCACAATGGGCATGCACTATCACTGGCAACAGAAAATTACCTCTACAACCAACACACTACTTAGCAAATTAAATGTTTAGTCTTTTTTAGGCCAAGATGTGTTAGCAACAGGTTTAGTAAGGTCCAAAGCAAAGGTTTTACAGCCCTGACTTAGTTGTTTCAGTTTCCATTTTATAGCATCTATAGATCATTTAATGACCAAACAATGAACAAAGTTCTATGTACTATTTTAAATATCCTAAAAAGATTAAGAATGTCAATTAACCAACAGCAAATCAGTTTCACTCAATGACTGAAAAAGACAGAGGTTTATGTGTTATAATTGCATTTTCCCCCTAATATCCAAACAGCCTGCCATGTCCTCCTTCCTCTGATGCCTTATGACAAGGAAGCAGTCAATATTGGTCTGTTTTCTGGGTTTCTTAAATCCTCGGGACAAGCATGTTGTGCTGCCTTTAAACCCAAACACTGCTGCATCAGTGATCTAACATGACCACCTTTCTTTAGTCTGTTTTTATCTTGGCAGCTGCTGCCATTATTTGTGTTCGTTTGACTGACAATGATTTTTTTTTTTTTTTTTTTTTAAAGAAGCGTTTACACTCATTAATGCTTGTGTTGTATAAGAAACAGCATGAAAGCATGTACTGAAAGCAATATTTTCCTTGTTCACTGTAATTCTCCTGCTCAAGGTTTGCAGGTTATCTGTATAAGTTTGAGGAAGGTGAGGAAAGAGGTGTGTGTGTGTGTGTGCTTACAGCATAAGGCAGGCCTATGTAACTGTGGGAATGGTGCGAACTGCTACTGTAAATCTGGTGTGGGTAGCTCGACTTTTCCACCACCACAGGGCTGGCCTCCACCGACTCTGGTCTTTAAGACAGAAACACAAACAAAAATTTGGTTAAGAGCTGAAAAGCAAAGTAATTCAAGGACAGTTTCCTTACAACAGTCTTAAGGATGTGTCTGCATCTGGGTAGCTACTGGTGGTGACACAGAGGTTACAGCTGCCAGAGGAAGGCCACTAAACTGTACCACCACAGTGTGTGCTATAATGTCACCTTATCCGGGCTCGTCAGGCCTGAGAGCCCCACATAACTGACGTTTTAATCCCTGAACCCACATCTGTAAGTCAGACAATCATCAGAAAACACGTGCTATCCGTCACTCACACAAAACACACACTTGCACAAGTTCGTTCCTACCAAACCAGTCGATCCACTTTTCTGCCACGTTCAGTGGTGAAGAGAGAGCCTGTTTGACCGTTTAGGACCAACCCACCCTTATTATGACATGATTAATCTGTTCTTCAGTTGCTCTGTGGAAGAGGGAAGTGGAACTGGCAAAACGGATGACATGAGACAAGACGGTCCAGTATGAAAGAGGGGAAAAGAAAAGAAAAAAAAGAGAGGGAAGAAGAAGAGGAAGAGAGAAATACCAGTGCAACATACTGGATAAACAAGATGCATTTGAGATACGGACTGTTTAAGCTATGGTGCCGCAGCTATTTGTTTCAGCTCGATATCCACATGAGTGAATGGCTCAGTCATGTGAAAACACATTTGATTCAACTCTTCCCAGAGCAAGGTGTAGAAAACTGCTCAAAGGTCATAAAGACAAAGTTTTTTACTCTGCTCTCTCCAAGCTACAAAAATATCTAGGCAAAATACAATAAAGATGCTCAATAAGCATAAAGAACTGCCTCATATGGAGCTATTTTAGCAGCAAAGACAATGAGCACCCTGACCAGGCCATGTGAGACTCTGACTCTATAACCACGTTATTTTGAAGCTCGCACTCAGGTTAAAAAGCACACTAGAAAGAGCCAAGGCAATTAGGAGATACAGTGAATAATTATATAGCTTGAACAAGTACTTAAAAACACCCCTTAAAGTTCCCTTTAAACAACGAGTCCCCAAGGCAAGCTAGTGATACGGTACCTGTGGGAGCCCTTCTCAGCCCTATTGCTCCTTTTGCATGCCGAAAGAGCACTGTGCAGCACTTCCTGTGTGTACTGCCACTCAACTATTCACTGTCAAAGTGAAAACGTAAAGTGCATGCTTCAAGTACAGAGGCGGGCCCAGTGTAAGAGGGGTGTGTATGCGTACACAACAGATTAACTGCCACAGATTAGGTTTGCAGAAAGACAGAACATATATACCTGGGTGCAGTTGGTTCACAAACTTTCTTCCATCAATGATTAACCAGATCAAAGTCTACACTTTATAATAAAGAGATGTGGGTGTGTATCACTCAGAGGAGGAAAGAAGGATTTTTTTTTTTTTTTTTTTTCTCAACAGGTTGAAGAGAGACACAGGTGTTACAAATTAGTCTGGGAGGGGAAAAAAATATCAAGATAATGACAAACGAGGCAAACAAGTGAGCGAGCCTGTTCTGTGGGAAGGAAGGAAGCATGTTTGTGTGTGTGTTTGTTTCTGTATGCGCATAATTGGTGGGTTTGTATTATTCATACATTTACTCTTGAACAAAACTGAAAGTAAGTAGGGAATACCTTTTGGACTTTTCAGTTTTTATTTCTTAAAAATGGGTTATGCCATGAAAATTAGAACTGTTAATTTCATCCAGGACAGAGGGTTTGAAAACCTTCTTCCTGACCAAAACCATCCCCCACGGCATGTCGTACAGGTTGAAGAGAGACCGGTAATAGATAAATTACCTGTCAAAATAAGTAATAGATAAGGTAACAGAAAAAGTGTGTTCAATTGAGTACCAGAAAAGTACCTGGTTTTTCAATTTTCCATTATACGTTCTTCTCTGTAACTGATTTGCCATTTATCTTAAGTCACCTCAGATTTTTCCATTCAGGTGTTTAACTGGATAAGTTATTAGATATATGAATCTAATTCTGTAAACTAAAAGAAACGAAAAGCTTTTTAAAAAAAACAAAAACAAAAACCAATAAGCTTTTATGTAGCCTGCAAACAAAAACAAGTTTGACGCCGCTGAATTACAGGCACTGTGTGCATATATGTAGTGGGAGGACTGCAGATATACAGTCCAATAATCCGTGACTGCCTGCCTGCGCACAAGAACAGATGAAAGAGGGTGGAATGAGGAGAGAATTTTTGTAACAAAGTTTAACTTAAAGGTGGCAGTTAGCCATTTTCTAGTTTTGCCTAAAAGAACGCCACAAGTGTAAAATAAATAAAAGCATGGAGAGACAATATCATTTAGAAGATGAACATCTGGTGCGAGACTGTAAAGAGGCAGAGTGGACAAGCAGAGTGAACATGAGAGAGCGCAACAGCAGGGAGAGGAAAGAGAGCAGCCCCCGAAACGCCACCGGCAACGCCTTCACTCCTAAAGAGCTCCTGCTTGCTACCATGGCAACACTACGTATTCTGTCAGCAGCGTGTATGCGTGCGCTGGGCTCTGTGTGTGTCAGCGTGGACACACACACACAAATGCATGCACACACTGCATTGGCCAACAGCTGGTGACACTGCTGCAGATTTGAGGGAGGACGTGGAAAAGACGTGACGCCGTTTCTCGGGCGAGTAGCAGAGGCTGAATATAAAATAAGGAACGTAGCCAAAGTCCTTCCAGAAGTCTTGCCGCTTGGCAGCCATCTTGAAACGCATCTGGGCACTTATTTGGGTGGTCATTTCAAGGCATGATTTAGAGCAATTCTGATTTTGGTTACACCAATTATCTCACAAATTAAATTTAGGAATTTGTGCGGTAAAGATTTAAGAATCCTTGGCAAAAATAATGCTACTGCTCACTTGATTTGATATAAATTATGACCTGAGGTAGGTTAAAATAAATCAAAAGGGTTTAAATTCTTTAATAGCCATTAGGGGGCGATTCCTGTGGGTGCATAAAGACTTCTAGTTGCAGTAAGCACTCTGTGCCCTCAGTAAACACTTTCCTAACCAGTTTATGGGCTCAGTTGCAAGTTTCAGGTCATACTGAAGTGAATAGGAAAGGATGATTATCCAGACGACACTTTTTGGCTAATTAACTGTCGGTCACAAGTCATTAGGCCAATAAGAGTGTGGTTTCGTAGTTGGAGCCACCCCTCTCATCACGTCTGGCAAAAATACTCAGCTCGAGGTTTCAGAAACAGCACAGTGCCTGCATCCATCTTTTATGTCAAACATGTTCCTGACATCTCTACAGAGCAGTGTGAGCCCAACTATGCTGTGCCTCTGGTCCAGACAGGACCTGCACAGCAGCAGGTGGAAGCCCCTTTCAAGCTTGTTATCAGCCTTTGAATAAATCTGCAGCAGGCAGTCGGACACAGAGCACTGACGGACAAAGAACAAGGGAGAGAGTGAAGGCGAGGGGCTTACTCGTAGCCCCGGTGACAGCAGCACTCAGGGGGTGGGGGGTAGCTGGCTGGTGTTGGGGGAGAGACACCATATCTATGCAAGGACCACCTGTCACTCAGGGCAGTGTCCATGGCAACAGGCCCTGCGCAGTGCAGAGAGGAAAGAGGAAGGGAGGGGAGTGAGGGGTAAAAACCATGGCAACACATGCTGTCTGGGTAACAGCTCTGATGAAGGCGACAGTGGTAGCAGCAGGGAGGGGAGGGCTCTCCCTTGTTTTTAAAGAGACAGGATCCCCTGCATAAGCAGATGACGTGTGTTATTCTTTAGTCGTACGCAAACCTCTTGCTTCATTTATTTGACCACAAAACGCCGCGGCAGTGTCCTTGACAAGACTATAAGGAAACCGAGAGGAGGGGCGATAGGAAGCTTGTTGCCATGGCTCCATGCACCATTTCTGCTTCACTGACTGAATGCAGTGCACACATGTGCAAACGTCAAGCTTACAGCATTAGACAAGGATCAGGGAAAAGGAGGAGGAAAAAAAAAAAAAAATCATACGTGGTGCCTCTGTATACTTCACACAGTCAGCTTTATAAACAGACTGCACACATACAGTGCAGATTCACATGGTAGATGTAGTTAACTGCTCAACAATGTGAACATCTACAGGAATCAATGACAACACTGAACAGTCCATTAGAGCGCACACTAGAGGGGCCCTGCTTCCTGCAAATTCCTGTCCCATTAACAGTAGCTTTGTAAATATACGAGAAGAGATCTGTCTGGAAAAAAGAATTATTTTTTTTTATTTATTTTTTTTTTTTTAAAACAGCAGCTTCAGTTATTACAGAGGGCATGTTGGGGCCCCTGAAAAGGAGAAGGCGACAGACGTGCTCAAATAAAACTATATACGACACAGAGGAGGGGTGTAAGATGAAAGAAAGGAGAGCAAAACTGAGAATGACATTTTGGTGATACAACACAACGAAAGATGGTACACAACAGTGAATAAGAGGAAGTGAGGGGGCATAAAAATGTGCACAGTAGAGGCCTGGTGTTACTCACTCTGAGCCAGCAGCCATGTCCAGGTATGAGGTGTCTGCAGTGTCCACCCCTACTGGGATGACTATGCTCATGACGTTCTCTGCTGATCAGTTCTTGTCCTACTGAGTCCAGAGAAAGGGAGTCCAAAACACTGAGGCATGCCAGCCACAGCACTCATTGCAGACATCTAAGTGCATCCACAAGGCCTGAATATAGAAGGGGGACAAAAAAAAAGGGAAAAAAAAGGAAAAAAAAGAGACAATTTATTAGTAAAGTGAAAGTGAGTTTAAACACAGGAAAACTGCATGATCTACCAAACCTGAAATCACAATTCATAGTGAAAATGGGGTATTTCCAACACATGTAAATGTATGATTCACACTTTCAGATGAGCAACGTTTTTCACAGGGAAGTGTTTGCCAGGAATTTCCCCCCTGACAGGGTTACCGAGCTCAGGTTAGTGGCTGATGAAAAGCGAGAGGGGAATGTTTCTGTAAGGTGAAGCCTGAGCCGCCACCAACTGCTGCTGCTGAGTGAACTGCGCTAAAGCGACCTCTGCACACTCTCCGCCATGCATGCAAGAAAGGGCTGCACTGCAAGAAAGCTCCCACAAAGGGGAGCAAGAGAACACATAGCAGTCGACCGCCATGAAAGGAGGGAGAAAAATGCAACATAAAGGCCATTCCCCCCACCCCCTTTTGACTGAATAGAAGTGCTCAGTTTTAAATAAATCTAAAAACTGTAGTGTACTGTATTTGCATGTCCACACACCTACACAGTAGAAAAGTTTAGGTTATAATCTTTTAACGGACATTGAAAAAGCTCCCCAAGTTGAGAATCAATAATTTAACTGTTAGGTGTCAGGCAGGTGTATGTAGTGCAGGAGACTGGCTGGACTAAGAATTTTTCTGGAAATAGCATACATGGGAATATTAAAATGCATTTGTATGGAACTTGAATCCAGACGGGAGCATATGTGTCAGTGTGGCTGCCCCTGATACAGAGCTCTGTTGATAAGCGGGATTAGTGGGAGGGACAGATGCTGAGACAAAATAGGCTGGAGGTCACACCTTCAGCCTGCTTATGCACTCTGGGGCCCAAACAAAGGCTCGGATCATGGCTAAGGTTTTCGTTTGGGGGAAGGTTTACAGAACATGTCATGTATTCACACATTTAGCAAGCAAAAACACACTCTCTCAAGAAAACCTGTCTCTGCATGCCTGTGTGGGTTTGTGAGGTAAGATCATTAAATCCTTCTGGAGCACTGCAGGTCTGCACATATACAGGACGACTTTCCAGGAAAGCTTTTATTTCCCAAAAGCCCCCGCCTCTCTCCCCCCTCAAACAACACAGCATATATCAAGGAAACCCTCAAATTTTTCACACTGAGGCACATGTACACCAGGAGCTTTTTAAAGTAGACTCCACAGCCGTGATGATGGTAGTAATTTCAGGTACCAATTCACCCAAAGGCACTGTTTAAGCCAGGAGGACTGGTGAGAGCCTCACAGACATGACAGCTGTCAGTTCCAGGCCTAATTAATAGAAGGAAGAAGACCCCTGTGAGTGTGCGTGTCGGCCAAGTCTGGGATCACCTTCTAAATCCTCTCCCGATTCTTTGTGGGTTAAACAGGACAACTGTATCACAGGCAGGGGCATTTCATGATAGACGCTGACGTAACCAAAACACTTTCTTTCAACAAGAATAGGGCAGTTTGCCAAAAAACACAGAAATGACAGATCCCCCCCCCCCCCCTCCCCGTATTATCAGAGAGGCCCAGTATGTTTTAGCATGGGTAAAATAGCTTCCCTCTAAAGCAAGTCATTTGTTCTCTCTTCCACCATGTTTGCCTCCACTTGGTGCAATGAATCTTGCTGTCACTACTAAGGAATGCAGACATTTAGCCCCCTTCCACTCATATAAACAGATAATCTCTCACTTTGTCCTTTCAAAAATACCTCTACAAGGAGGCTTTAAGAGTAGCATGCACACATGTGTGCACTGTGCTGCAGCCAGACACACTAAAGACTGACAAAGAACAGCGGGACAAAAAAAACAAAAAAAACAAACAAGTACAGTACAGCAGTACAGCAACATTCCTCAGTAAATCGGCGTTTCACTGTGACTGCCTCTGCCTGCTCCTCCTACTTCCTTTAGAAGGGCCGTCCATCACCCTGGAGAAATGCAGCCAAAGAGAGAGAAAAGACACCCCCCCCCCCCCTTCCTGAGCCCAGTCACCCCGCCCAAGCGGATTTCTCTCCCTCCTCTGTGCACTTCCTAAATAAACCTGAGACAGTAACGCAGAGCTGAGGGAAAGGGGAGTGTCGCAGACACAGCTCCCAATTACACGAGTGCCAGGAGAGACCATTTAAAGCCACCTTTGGCTAAATCCTCTGCTGTTATGGAAACACATGGAGAGTGGGGAGGGAAAAGCGAGGAACGTGCACAGGGGAGGGCGAGCAGACAAACGTGAAAAAGAAATATGGCAAAAAGTGGGTAATAGTAGAAGAAACCGCAGCGTGGAAGTGGTTTACATTTTCTTGGTGTCTCAGTTCTCCAAATGTGCTCACTGAATAGATTTGCTCATCCCGCTGAGAGCTTAAAAAAAAAAAAAAAAAAAAAAAAAGAACGAACAAACGAACGAACGAAAAAAGAAAAATAAAATTACCAAAGGCTTAGAGGGCGTGGGGTGGGGGAGGTGTACTTGGGGTATGTCTGACAGTGATGCTGCACAGCCCCGACCTGGGTGGACTCTGGGTGGCGGAGTGGAGCACAGAGCGTAAACCCAGTCTCTCCTTTCTCCTCCTTCCCTCCCTCAGCGAGGGGACACAGTCACGTCATTGTGTGTGTGTGTGTGTGTGTGTGTGTGTGGGGGGGGGGGGGGGGGGGGGGGAAGATTGCTACCCTTTTAAGACAGAGCTGCACTGAAGTCGGCAAGGGAAAACCCATACCATCACCATCGTATTCAAATGATACTACCACAGAGAGCAGCTTTTCTCTCTCCTCAGTTTATCACCACTGCTCTATGTGCAACAGCATCGTTATTCTCGTTTTCGCAGCAGATCATGTTTTTCCTGAAGTGGGAGGAGCAAGAGGAAAATGAGGGATTCCAACTAAATCCCAGGGCCCTCTCTGCCAAGCAGATGTGACTTCACACCATCCTCATAGCTGGCTGCAATGACTCAGCTCGGAAAACGGATAAAACAAACTCCCTACACATACACTCATGTAAAAGGAAGCATGACCCAAATGGATTCTCCCCCCGTACCCACCGGGAGACACACGAGATCTGCCTTTTTCTTCATAAATCAGTGTGCGCATGGCTGCCAGCAACACTCCCTTTGCACTCGAGCGCTGAAGGTGAAGTCATACATCAATACAGCAGGGGATATGGATGTGAGCGTTCACACAAGCACTTTTTGCTACAACAATAGGAAATGTATTGGTACGCATGAAAACCAAAGGCTCATTAGACTGTTAGGAACAGTCCGTTTAAATGTCAGGCAATGAGGAGAAGGTATTTATGCAGCTGTTTTCAGGTACCCTAAATGAGAACTAGTAAATAACTGACTAAAAGGGGAGAGCAGTGTAGCAGCAAGCGGCGTGTAAGTTCAGACAGCGAGCTTGAGCCCGTATGGCAGCAAAGCTGGGACAGCCCTCCTGTAGTCTGAGTAATGTCCTGTACAGGAGATCCCTGGGGGCACAATCTCTCCATCTCCCTCTCACTGCTGCTTCCAGAGTCAGAGTAATGTATGGCTATGTATGGTCAATGACAAGTCTCTTTAAACATCTGAAAAGTAAAACTGATGTACTAGTAGGTTTATGAAATCGACCATTCTCATATCTGCTCATAAAGTAGAAAATAATTTTTTCCTACTTTTCAAGGGTGAAAAAAGTCAGCATTTGGAAGCCAGAAGGGTTGGTGGTGACAGTGTTTAAAACTTTCAGTGCTCACATTGAAAACCAAAGTTACACATTACCATCATTACAAAAACCTCTGCTAGATTTAAACACTAAAAATTAGTCATCTGAGCAAAAATACACTAGTTCAATATACTTCCTGTAAAAATACATTAGTTTGAAAGTCACGCTAAATGACAACAGGAAAAAAAAAAGAAAAAATTGTGTTCATGAAGACAAACAAATAGGTTGTGCTTTCATGATTATTTTCTATTAATTTACTCCGGGTTTCTTTAACAGTGCGAGGGCCAATAGGATTCATTTTGTCCCTTGGACTTGGGAGAGCTATCATGATTAGAGACTGAAATGCAAGCACATATGCAGCTGCTTCCTAATTACAGCATTTGGAGAATGCACTTCATAGCTAACTAAAATGTGAGCTGTGTGTGTGTGCAGAGAAAATGGGGAGCGGCTACTCAACATCTACAGGGCAAAAGAACAGCAAGAGCCACTCAGGACCCATTATAACAGTGTTTGATGATCAATTTCACGCTTGGACCGCAGTGTTGTTACATCACCAACGTCGATGACACGGCCCCTCTTTATTCCACAACCCATGAATGCTATTGTAACCCAGGCATAGCAACAGGAGAAGGTTGGGGAGGTGTAGTGGGGCTGTGGCCTCAGTAGCTCTAGCCCTAAAGCCACCTGTCAGGGAGGCAGCTTGCTAGTTTAAAGAGGGATCTGTTATGCCTGAGCTAGCGGCACAAAAACAGGTCACCTGAGCTCTGGCTTCTCCTCCCAGCTGGGATACCATGTGACTCTGCTGGGCTCCTGAGCCAGGCAGCTTTGTCTCTGGTGTTTGGGCACTACACATGTGAGATCTCTGGAGACCAGGCAGCATCTACACAGCTTAGCTCCACATGGCGAACAGACAGTTACTACACAGAGGTGCTACTGTTTCAGAGAATTAATGTCTGGAGATAAAAGAAGGGCACAAAAACAACAGGGGCTCTTCTTTCTGGCTTGTCAATACATCAATATACCAACAGACATCCTGCACACTTGTCTGGTTTCTTTATTGTCTCCATCTCTCTCTCTCTCTCTCTATTGCATAGTATGCTGAGAAAAATTAAACTGGTTTCCACTTAGTGTGTGGCTTTTTGATGGCACAAGTCTGCCTTGGGGGGTCAGGGTGAGAGGAAAGGTGCGTCACCTGAGACTGCCATGTCTCCAAGCTGCCCGGCCAGAGCACTCTGTCCCTATGGCAGAGGGAGAGTGGCACCTCACCTCACCATCTCTGTTAACACAGTAAACAAACACACACTTTCCTGCACAAGGCCACCAGGCACACACAGAGCCAATCGGGAATTTAACACTGGCTGGTCTGATATTCTGTGGACAGAGGGGAACACCACAAAAAAAGAAAAAAAAAAAAGACGAGGATGAGTGTTTGAATAGAGGCCTCTGCTCCTTTACAAGAACGAGCAAGGCGGCTTGGGATTTTGTGTATTAAGTAGCAAAGACTAATTAGCCATGATAGTGCCTTCTAATTCATCTAGTAGTAAAAACACCTCCACAGAGAAGATCTTTTAACACTTAATCTTATTTTGAGACAAACTGGGTTCATTACAGCATCAGATAGTATACTCCCAGAGGTTTGGAGGGGTTGGGTCATGCATTATTCCTCCTGGCCTTACACTTAAGTCTGTATTAAGGTTTAAAACAATAAAAAGTGCACACACAGGCAAAATACAACATGGCCGTTTTGATCCAACCCGCAAGACCCTAAAAGGAAAACAATGCACAGCCGAAAAATCCAATAAGAGGCAACGTTATTCTGAGGAATGACAACTGTGGGTATGTACTGCTACTGAACTCATTTCATCACTGACCTATGCAGTGGGGTATAACAGAAAATTGGCGTAGGCTCATTTAAAGGCTGAGTTAGGTGGGTTTTTTATGTTGTCATGTAAATACTTTCACTATAACCTTTAACTATGTTTTGATTCATACTTTAGTATATGAATGGTCCTTTATTTGTTCAATTTAAGTCACTGTCGCCCTGGTTTAAAGTGGGTTGATAGTTTATTAAGAAAGACCTGATGCTTTCTCTGACATGGAAGATGTTCTACTTTACACATCGTAACAAAATGATCAGGGTAAAAGACAAACAAAGCTTCTTGGCAAGAGTCTCGAAGAGGCATTTGAGCTGAACAAAGTGCCAGAGTTTTTCCCACAGGGTAAAGTAGAGGAAAGGACAGCTGTGCCATGAGCTCAAAAAAGTATCCCGGAAACTGGCTTTGACTCGTTTCCCTCCACATTTTAATTTTGAAATCGCCAGAAAACTAATGCGCAAAATTATGTTGTCTGACATGAAAAAAAAACAAAGCATACACAAAACATATTAGTATTACAGTTAATTTAAAACATAAATTAAAACACGGGAGAGTACTGAGGCAGTCTGCAAGACTGCTATGTGACACGATCCAGGCAATGTTTTTCTTACTACCAAATACTTGGCATTAAATGTTGTGCAACTGTATGGTATTGTATTATGTGAGAAAACATAAATATCCCTCCCACACTGAGACATACCCAGCATTTTACAGCATCTAATAAAACTGATTTCATCTGAACATAAAGTGCAAAAGCACAGCTATCTCTTGTGACTCTCATCTTGCACTTACCAGAGGAGAATCACTAAGACTATTAGAAGAAGAAAAAAACAAAACATGTAGGGCTTAATTTACTCACGCTCAATGACAGGAAAATACAAAGCAACATTCTCTGAGGCTTAACTACATGCAGAACAATTTCCCCTAAACAGTTTGAGCTGGGAAAATTCACGCATATGTATTTAAATTTACAATTCTATCCATCACAGCTAACATATTCAGACCCTTAGAACACTGGGTGCACTTCTGTTACACTAAAGCGAATGAAGAGGAAATGAAACCCACTATGGTGATGGAGAAACTGCATAATATTGTTTAGGGTTCTCAGGTGAGATGCGGCAAAAAGAGCAAGTCTTCTATCTAATGTCCTTTGATGTCGTTGCGTTTTTGCACCGTTTTGAAACTTGAAAAGTACACCAACATGCTCCTTCTATGTCAAACAAAAGTGTCGGATTTTCTGTGGTAACATCAATAGTGCCCCAGCATTAAAACTCAAGAAAATCGCCCAAGAAGTGACGCACGTTACAGGGGTGCTATGTAATTCGTTTTGGGAACAGGAAACAGCACTAGCAATTATTACCACAGCAAGGCAAAAGGCGCAATGATGCCGATGTATGATCCGGATTCTTTCACGCTATTATAAGCCCAACTTAAATACAAAATAAATAAACAGCATGTGTTGTGTAGTTGCTCCTCAGTGAGTACGTCGGCGCTGCAGTCAGTCCCCGTCGATAGGGGTGTGGAGGGTACAACGTTGCTATTATGTTACCACAACACCCTGGCGCTGTCGCCATTTTCATAGCGCTTTTTCTCTGGACGGCGAGACAACCGTGTAGCCAAGGGAGCCTCGCCATGGGAAGAAACCCCCCCAAGAATGCATTCAATCGCCTTTCACACACTCTACCTTGAGTATCACTCTGTCGGTACAGTTTTTGTGTTGTTACAAGTAGGGGTTTGTGTGAATTCGTCGAAAGCGAGGCCAGCGAGCTAATCGGCTAGCACTGGCCTCTAAAAGTGTAATGTTAGAAGGCTACAAGGCCTTTTTTAATTTGAATGTTAGCAGAAAATATGGGGAATCTCTTCAAATCTGTGCCGTGAATAGAGGCCAAAAATAGCCTCGGAATGTAACGACGACAAACAGCGTATAGTTAGCACAGCGAACTAGCCGACACGAATTAATACGCTGCTTGTCAGACAGGAAAGAGCGACAACATCCGCGTTAAGACACAAAAACACCACCACCAAAGCTGATTGCGCATTCACACGGTTATACCAGGTGAGGGGAAAGCGACAAATTTCCTTCATTTGTTTAATTCTGCGTAGCTTGAATCGCTAGTACAGCTGGAGTAGATGGGGCGAGATGCCCAAAAGGAACATCCCCTCCCCCACGCTTTGCAGCATTTGAACCCAATACACCCTGAATCTAAATTAAGTGATCATCGCGAAATGCACTTTTAAGTCAGAGTGTAACAAAAGAAGAGTCGCCAGTTTCTCTCCGTTTGACACCGGACGTGCTCTCAACTTCTTTATAAAGCCTGCGAGATTACTGCGTAAGAACAACTTCATAAAAATCGGTGTAGCTGCATGTAAAATGCTTTATTTTCTTTCGGGGCTTTTTTCAACGCATGAACGGAAATAATGTTTCCGTTCTATGGCTAAAGAGAGATGACGCTACTGCGACGGATTCAAGCTTTAAAAAAAAAACACTCATGAAATAATATCGTTTTCAGTGAGCTATCGCATCTGCTGATAGACAGTACGTGCAGTAGTTTGGCTGATTATGAATAAAGCGGTTGTATTCGAAGAGTATTATTTACACACACAAAAAGGCACGAAAGTGTGCGCAATATGGCCTGCAGTGTCACTGTGTCAAACTAGACAAGAGACTCCCTATCTGGCTCCAATTATCCCGAGTCAACGTGCAAAAAACGGCTGTAAAACCGTTGCTTTTAAAGATTTTAAAGGCAGCTCACGGTTGGCAGCCTTGAATGTTGTTGACTGGACGAAGGGCTGTGAGGTACACTTGTCTCAATGTTTCTGGTGTTAAGGCATATTTTTATTTTTTAAAAACAAGGTGATCACTTGTAAATAATATTTACCTGATAACTTTGTATGACGTCTCGTGTATTGCCTCACTATCAGCGAATAGTCAGTGTCAGGCTAATTTGAGCTAGTAGCATGCGCTAGCTAGCAAGTACTGTTGGGTTGCGAATTTGATACTCACACAGCCACTTGCGTCATTTACTTATCAGGTTTTTGAAAAGAAATTATGAATATGGTAAATATGAACGAAAACCACTTGCCACTTTACGACCTAATGGTGTCGAGCAGTCCGCTTTGGAAGCTAAACTCAGCTGGTTACTGGCTTACGGTTAGCCAGCATCAGCATGATGTGCCTGGCCAGCTAACTAAAAGCCAACAATACCCTCTTTCCAAGTCGGATTTAACTAATACTTAATGCAGTTTACTCACCGTTTTATGTCCACTCTGGAGGATCCGAGTAGCGAATAAGGGGACCTGGGTAAGACCCCCGTCGCTTTCCACACAGTTTCCACAACCAAAACAATACTTCTGTACACACACACACTGCGGATCTCTGGCCAAGGTTTAAAATGTTTGTATTTAAACGTGTCCTCTAAAGACTCCTCTTCTGAGAGGGGGGTTCCCTTGCCTCTTGTTTAAACTCGGGGACCCCAAATGTAGCTAGAAAATCAATTCGAAACTGCTAAAACTACCCTAGTCAACGGAGACTTTTAGAAATTAGATCCCCTCAAAACCAGTCTCTTTTCCCTTTGCAAAAATGGCGGCCCTACCAGGACTGCCTTGACTCCGCCTCTTCTCCGTTCCTCACTCCCTCTCCATCGCTAAACCCGAGCTCCGCCTCCACACACTGCGGGGCTTACAGTCCCCATTTCACAGGGGCGCCGTGACCGTGCTCGGCGCGCGTCCACCTCGACAATTCCTCAAGAGGGCTGCCGTTTGTGTCGGTAACGCTACGGAGTAAATTTATCTTGCGCGATTTAGACGATGCCCGTAAAATTAAAACGGACAGTATGTCTGGAATCATTTTAAAATGTAAATTAAATGTACAGATTCTGAAAGATAGCGCGTGAACCTTTTTTCTTTTCTTTTTTAAACAGCTTGTTTATAACGCCAGTGCTATCTCCAAGATCATGTTTTGAAAGTGAAGTCAGCTGTGGGAATGCTGTTATCTGGAGGTTTTGTTTAAACTAATTGCTCTTTCCCCCTCCCGTTTCCTCCTCTTCCTCTCAGGATAAGAAGAAGCGATAGCCTGCAGTCTCTTAATGGGGATTTTACCTCAACACGACCCCACATAGGAAGTTTACATCAAGTGCAAATGCTACAGTAGCTATAACCTAGTAATTTGCTTTTTATTTGCTCTTATATTTGTTTATAATACACGAAAAGTAACACTTGAGCAGTCTGAGTAGATCAATCCACAATTTTATTATTAATTTACAAAAAACTATAAACTATAAATAAAAAAGCAACAGCTGAGCAGTCCCGTCTGAGTAGGTCAATCCACGTTTTTATTATCACGAGCAAAACAACATACATATAAATAGCCTGCATTTGCAAAATCCTTTATTTTACCCACTGGCACTGGCTGCAAAGAAGCACCCAAATCCGCTACCCCAACTCAGTAGGAGGCAACTAAGCTGTTATGTAACCCCTTACACAAGACATTTTCTATATTAAACTGATATTAGGAATAAATACCCTGTGAAACATAGCGCACTGAGATTTTAATCATGGATAACTAACACCTGGCGAGCAGGAGAACACTTTGAGGGCCTTATAGTAAATAAACTTGGAAGAAATCAGTAAGTAAATACAGACTTAACGGCTTGGAGGACACATCAACTCACTTCAGTCCCATTTACAGACTTACAAAAATCTGAGTTGCTCTTCATTTTCATTTAGTATTTAGTAGTGGATATCCGTTTTATGGCCGGTAATTATTATCAAGGAGACTCTGCAGTTAACGGCCCGTTTATTATTGGGTGTAAGCTGTAAAAGTCATCAGTCCACTTGGAGATTCTAGCAGTTTCCCCACAAATTTTATTATGATTGTGGTGAATCTGTTACGGCCCCCTGTCCAGAAACATGTCTGTAGAAATCCCTTTGACATCATATGTTCACAGAGGATGTTCTCATCGTTTCCATTTATCCACCCTCCCCCACCCTAAAACCGCATCCATTCGCGCATGCGCCCTCTCGCAGGACCGCTGCAACGGCTGGTGCACGGGCAGACAGGGTTCGTTTGATAAAAACTCGGGGGGAGGACGGAGGCAGAAAATTCTAGCAATCGTCACCCGCTTCAAACGGAAATGTTCGTAAACGACTAGAGTGGAGGTTACAGCGATAAATCTGCCCCTGTCTGTTTTCTTTTTAATTTTTTTCTTGGAGCGGATGCCATTTATGCCGTAGTGCCCACCAGCATCGTGTTGTCGGTCCGAAGACGATCCAATCTCTCCTATGTTAGGACGGTGGCGCACAGTTGGTGGGGGATTAGCAGTGGTCCATAAGCAACTGATGAAAATGGTCATTTTTGAGAAATGGTTGGTTTCTGATGACATCATGCAGTTAGTATTTGTGGGCGGGCTCTGAGCTGCGAGGGGAGAGGGGCGCAACCGGAGAGCAGCTACTATCAGGCGCCATTAGGTAACAAAGTCAAATTAAGTTTTAAGTGTGTGTGGTGTAAAGAAACACCCAAATTAACACTTAAAAGCGATGACATTTCTGTGTACATTGCGTGGAAAAGGACTACCAACAACAAGCGATAAACAAGCTTCCTTCCCTGAAATGAAGTCTGTTATCGTTGTCGTTTGAGAACAAGATGGCGTCGATGACTTTTTTTTTTTCTGTTTGGGCTCAGTTCGAGCACTTCTGGGCGGCGGCGCCGTGCGCGTTCTCGCCAGTGTGATATTATTTCCTGTTTTCGTATCCTGCAAAGTTCAAGTTATGGTTTAATTTACAGGTCAGCAAACCAAGGGGTGCACATATACATTGTTTTGTGACTAATGGACAAAAAGTTGATTTTTTTTCTCGCCACGGAAATATAACGTGTGAACCTCAGTTTGAAGTCAGTCCATCATTGTCAGTGCTAGTGATGTTTAGTTACACAAGCACTTCATTTGCCTCTGTTTGCACGCCAACAAACACTTCAACTTTAACAAAAGTGGATACGTTTAATTTGTAACATAAAAACATTCAGCGACACCACCCGGACTACATCTGTTTAGCTTTTGACCCCATCTAGTGGCACAGCCAGGGGACTTCATCTAGCTTTCTATAAAGTGGAAATTGGGTTTTTGGGTATAGTCTTATGTATTTCAGTTTTAATGTAGAACAGTAGTTTGACACAATGATAATATGAGTAGCCTACCTTTTGCATCACTGTCATGTATTAGTTACATTTTTTTTAGCTAAGTCATATATTTACATAAAGACAAAGGTAAATAATATAAATAAATTCCATTGTCTAAGACTGCAAAATCATATTGTGAAAAAAACCCTCATTGCTTCACTTCACATCAGAGCCTGTGGGATATTATCCCTACAAGTTGGATTTTAAAAAAAGGAAGTACTTATAATTTAATCCCTGATCCACAATATAATAAGAAGCATCTGGATTTCGAAAAGATGAAACCTCATCTATTCAAAGGCATTTTCTGTAAGCCTGTGACCATATCAGATTAACCAAGAAAAGAAAAGAAAGAATAACAACAGCGTTATTGTTGCAATGTTCAGAGAAACTGACAAAAGAGTTGTGGTGAGGCCAATGATTACATTAGTCTTTGTTGAGTGTTTATTGCATCTCTTTTTTTGGTTAATTAACTTGAAATGGAAGTTCACGGAGGTGGAGAGTGAATCTTTAACCCTGATTATACAACAGTGTACAAGCATGGCAGATGGATGGCCTTCCCTGAGCCTGGTTCTAACAGGTTTTTCTTCTTGGTAAAAAGGAGGTTTTTTTCCTACTGTCGCCAAGTGCTTGCACATATTCATCATTGGATTGCTGGGGCTTTTTTTTTTATATTGTAGGGTCTCTACCCAACATTATAAAGCATTTTGAGGTGACTGTTGTTGTGAATTTGTACTAAAGTAACTAAAAGTAATTGAATATCAAACTGAAAGATAATGCTTGGTATGTGATTATCGTATCATTACTCATTTACTCGAGTTAGCTGCAGTGTGCCGAGGTGGCTCAAACCATATAAAGTGAGACCAGTTCTTTGTTTTTTGTTTCTCATTATCTGACAATAAACAAAACAAAAAAACTTATGTTTCTTATGTGTTATTGTGATATAAATCTGAGAAAATTTCAGAATAATTCTTGCACTTTTTAGTGTTATGATTTTCTCCTAAATGTATCATTTCAGCCTCATAAATTATATGGGTCATTGATTTATTTAACTATTAAATTAAATCTAAAATGGCCCTAACAGACCAGTGTACTCATGACCTAAATTAAATGGGGTTTATTCAGTACCAGGCATTATTTTCTAATTGGGTGCTAACAATGGAATTAGTGTCACTGCTGTTAGGCAAATACAATCTAGAGAGTAAACTGGGCTAAATACAATATCAGTTTTTCTTATTATTAATCATGTCCAAACCATCTCAGTCTTGTGATCCTCAGCTTCCCTCTGAAGTACTCATTTCTAATCCTCCCAACAAAATGTTCACGTTTTCAGCTCTGCCACCTCCAGCTCCACCTCCTGTCTTTTTGTTAGTACCACTGTTCCCAAACCATACACCATATCAGGCTACTATCTTGTAAACGTTCCCTTTATACTGTTGCTGCTATCCTTTTGTCACAAATCACCACTGACACTTGCCTGCACTCTCTTCACCCTGCCTGTGCCCTCTTTTTCACCTCTCTTGTGCACAGGTATTTAAATTCGTCCACCTTCACTACGTCTAGTGCCTCTTCACTGTCATTCAAACGCTAAAAAATACATTGTAATTAGATTAAAATGTAAAGCTTTACATACTACTACAACGCAAATAAAATCTGAGGATGTCACAGCCCAGCAGGGTAAAATTTCATTTTGCCTTGTCAACAAAAGGGGGCGCTCTGAAATATAACACCCCTAACTTTCTGTCCAATCAGACCTGGCGTTGTTTGGAGGTTGCTTGTTGACAAGAGGAGAAGGTGACTTCTCAGCCAGCGGAGTAGCACCTAATCTAGATCTTTACAGAGTCTAAGAAAGGCTGGATTTTTGAGACAAAAGCAGCCATGTCTTCATTTGGGAGGGCATTGGGAGTCCTTCGGACCGGAGCGCGACTGCTACGACGCGAACCCGCGAGAATAACAAGCAGAAAGTAAGCCTTTAGCACGCTAGCTACTCTGTTAGCTTCAGCGGTTAGTAGCTAGCACGTCGATATATTCAAACAAGCGAAGTCTGAAACACGGCAAAGTAGTTAGGTTGCTTTCTGCATTATTTAACTTGAGTTAATGTGTGCCTTTTTTTTTTTTTTAAACACTATCTGTTTGTCAGGGCGAGTGGCGGACCGCACATTGAGCCACAGTACAGACAATACCCGCAGCTGACGAAGAAGCAGAAGTTTGAGTCGGAGCTTATCAGTGGTGTCATGTGGTTCTGGATCCTTTGGCACTGCTGGCATGACCCTGATGCGGTTCTGGTGAGTAGATACAGTGTAAACAGTAATGTGAAAATGAAGGATGGCTGTAGTCCAGAATAACACTGCAAAACCAGGTCAAATCAGGCAGAATCACAGTACTGTTAAAAAGCAATTGTTACTCCTAGCAAAAAGCTTTAAAGTAACACAAGAACAGCTGAGAAACAAACTGATGGAAAGGGTTATAAAGCCATTTATAGAAAAGAAACGCATCTTGATCATCCCCAAGGTTTTTTGGGGGAAAAAATTTATTTGAACTGAAGCGCGAAAAGCTAAAGTTTGAGAAATTTTGAGCCTTGTTACGTGTGGCATAAAACTGACCTCTACCAGAAAATCCTGAAGGAGAATGCCCTGTCATCATTTCATGCCCTGAAGCCCAAGAATACTTGGGTTATGCAGCAAGATAATTATCCAAGACACACCTGCAGGTCCACCTCTGAAGGGCTTTCACAGTGATTTAAAAAGCTCAAGGGTGCCGCAATCATTAGGTTTAGATGAGCATTACTGGATGAAGTTTTTCTCTCGCTTAAGGAATGAAATAATTTTAAAACTACAACTTGTATGTACTCTGGTTATTTTTGTGTAATAACATTTTTATTTAAACGGAAACATCTTAGTTTGGCAAATATGCAAAAAATTAGAAATCGGAAGGGGGCAAATACATTTTCACAACACTATGCCTACCTATTCATGCAGTAATTAAATTAGCCCACTGGTTCTTGAACTTCTTATCAGTCACTAACAATAAAAAGCAATCAAAGTTGAATTTTAGTTAAGACAGTTACAACAGTAGCATTCAAACATTCAAAACTCAAAATTCATTCATCCTAGTTTGACGTCACTTTTTTCACCTCAATCAAACTGCCCCATCCACAGTGTTTCCTTAGACACCACAGTCTAGTGTGCATAGAGGTGATGCAGATACAGGTTTTTGTTATCACATTAATGATAACCTGCTTCAGAGTAGGTTACGTTAGAGAGAAGACATAAACAGGAGTGAAAACACCACCTACTGACAAATTAATTCTGGAAAATGGCATCACCAACGTTTGAAGATCTTATGGACTTAAGAACCCACGGCTAGAGCTCAAAGTTCATTTCAGTCTAGTTATCTATGTAGACCAACAGTTCTGAACAGCAGCTGCCTCAAGGCGCATCAGGAGTGTCTGAAGGCTTTCTTTCTCTGAGCACAAGGAAGAAATTTGTGCATATTCAAGGTATGAAACTTGATCCGTTTAAACCTTGTAGTACTCGCAGATCTCCTGACCATGAGGGTGCGAATATAGGTGCACCAGTACATCGACAGCTTTGCTTTGATGCTCGGCTCACTCCACTGTGAAGGTCTGGTGCAGCACATAGATTACTGCTGATGCTGCACCCTCCCATCACTTATGAGTAAGATCCCAAGATACTTGAATCCCTCACAGCTTGGAGCAACTTCCCTCCCTCAACCGAGAGGGAGCAGCCCAACCCTCAGTTTCCCAGGAGAGAGCCATAGCCACACTCGGAGGTGCTGACTCTCATCAGGGGCTCACTATCATGTAAAGTCATGTGATCTGGGTAATGAGAAAATCACTAGTATGAGCGGCTGAAATTAATTTCCCCATAGGCTGTTTTTATGCTCACCGCAGGAAGATTTTATAGTTAAATAAACCTAAACTAAATATAAAAACCATTCTAGTGAACCCTTTTACCCCTAACCCATCACTGCAGACAGGTTTTTGCAACATTTATGAACGGTTTGCGCTATGGTTTCTGAAAGCAGTGGTTCTGTGCTTTTCAGTGATATTGGGGTCATTACAGTAATCCCAAGCATCGTGCCACAAGATGAAGGTTTAGAGAGAGTTTGATGGAGTTATGCAGAAAACTGGCATTTTGTCAATATTTTAGTGGCAGTATTGTCTGAGTGGCAACACCGATCATTCAAGAGAACGCTGAATGTGTGACGTTGGAGTGGTGGTGTTTGAAGTGAACCATGAGGAGGGTATACTGGTCCTTTTAGGATGGCAGGCGTCAGCCTTATAGATACTTTAAGATGCTCAAAGTTTTATTATTTGAAGAACACTGAATATTTCCTTTGATAAACAGCCTACAGATCAGTTTCCTAATCTGTGTTCTGTTAATTGCAATACTTGTAGTGTGAAAGGCAGGAGATTGGCACCAAACAAAAAAAAAAAAAAAAAAAAGGAGAAGCACCTTCATGACACCGAAAACTCAGACATTAAGCTCAACGTAGCTCTTTAAGCTATTAATCTCGCTTTGTAGTCCATCCCCGTAGGGAGATGATGTAATGGTGTGGAGGAGGCACGCTAAACTTTAACTCCAGTTACTCTTTCCATCCCACTTCTAACCAGTGAAAGTCCAGGAGAATCCAGTTGAGGAGAGTTTGGATGAGGTAGTACAGGAGCATGAAAGTACAGCTGATAATCTGCAGTAGTTATGTGGTAGAATTATGTCGAACCACAGCTGTGTCAGTATGGCATTCCTAATAAAGAGTTTGCTGTGCACAGACTTGCCAGGAACAGGATTTTATTGATATAAATTGATTGAGTTAATTGATTAAGATTCATCCCTCCTCTGCAGGGTCACTTCCCTTGGCCGGATGCTTCTGAATGGACAGATGAGGAGCTTGGTATCCCTCCAGATGACGAGGAATGAGGTGATTTATACAGTTTCCAGGCAAATGCCCAACAGGACAGCAGAGTTAACTTTCACAACATGCTGTCCAAATGTAAAGTAGATGACCAGCTCACGGTGTAAAAGTCACAACAGATGACTGGAATCTGCTATAATAGTTTCAGCCCTTTAAACTAAAAGTAGAGGTTTTGGCAAGTTGTGTTTTTGTTTGTTTGTTTTTAAACAAGCCTTTCTGAAATATAATGTCCTTCTACTTTATTTGAAATCTATGAAGTAAAAAGTACGTTTTAGTTGATCCACGGGCTTCTCCAGATTCACCAAAAGATTGAAAAGAGATCACTTTTAGCTTTATTGGTCCGCTAACCTCGCTTTGCACACATTCAGCTCCCTGCATGGCTTCAGTTCAGTGCCTAAGGTGAGAGGGCATTTCCTTTTTCTTTTCTTTTTGTCTTTTTTTTTTTGAGGATTTGCAGACTTGTCTGAAAGGTTGACTCTTCAAATCGAAGGATTCTGTTTTTGTCATGTAACATCTGCCTACACATGCAGGCACTTAGCACTTTGAGGATGTTTGAAAGGTGGTGGCATCTCTTATCTGATATAGTTAAACATTTATGTATTTAGCTGTAAAGTTTTAACTAAGTCTGTAAAAGTGAGAGTGGTGCACAGTAATTTTTTTCATGATAAGAGAAGCAGTCAGATTTGTGAAGCGCTCTGGGTAACTTGGGGATATTTTCCACACTTCTTTCTGGAAATGCTTTTTAGGTGAGCGCTGCATGGGTGGAGCAGCCAGACTTCTCCCGGAAGTTGAGGGCTACAGTGCAGCTGTGAAAACCTCCAGTTTCACATGATTACTTAAATGCTGTAACCTCAGAAGCAGCTGTACTTCAGTCTGAACCCTGCAGAGGGCAGTGTTGTAAAGGTTTACCTTAAACCTTTTGCACACCTGGTTCAACTGAGGTTACACTCACAAAGTTAGTTACAAGGACAGGTGTATACGGTGTATTTTTGTGTCTTTTGATTGTCAAGCACTATATAAACTTAAATATTAACCTTTAAGTGACACGTTTGGCCACTTAAAAGAATTATCCCAGGTGCACCAGGCCAATGTAGTGTAATACATGTAATTAATCTTACAGGTTATCATGGTCAGTGTGAGGGGTGCTGATGGTAGTAACGGTAGTGACATGGTGCCTGCAGGCATCGTCAGCACATTATGTTCAAGCAGGGCAACTTCATGAAGGGCGTAAGCTGTTTATAGACAAAATGGTTTTATTCATGTAAACCCTTATTCTACTTATAATGTAGTAATAATATTGTTTATTTGAAAAGGTACCGCTTCACTTTGGTGTACCTAATAAAGTGCCCGTTTCTTCTTTGCAGGTCACCACAGAGGATTTGGTTTGCCGGGCGAGTCTTTGGGCTGTTCTGAAAGTCATTGTTGTACATAGACTTAATAAACTTATCTTTAAATTAAAACAGGAAGACCAGCATGTCATTTCATTACTTTTATTTATTTACACGCAATTTCTGAAATGCATTAACAGTGTCACAGTTAGCCAGTGTTTGTATATTTCAAATCATAAGCCATTTAAATCTGGAAAAAACCAACACATATTTAAAAAAAAAAAAAAAAAAGCTGAGAGCTGCATTTCAAGGAGAGTGAGGGGGACAAATACTACAGCTTATTACAAACCCTGCCTGCGGGCCAGTTCGTGTTTTTATTCTGTGAGTTAACATGCAAAGACTTCAAAGATTAAAGTGTAGTGTAAAAGAAAAAGGAGGGGTACAAAGGAAACACTGTTTTTTTTTTTTTTAAATGTTAATTCTGTGTTTTGGATCTCATCACTCACCTGAGGAAGGCTCACACTGTTCAGAGGGCGCTCTTAAAGCTACATGGGTGCAGAGTCAACTTAAACTAGGGTGTCTTTCCACTTAAACAATGAGCTGAACACGTGTTTGGAGGCAGTGAGTGGGAGTAACACCAAATGGGTAAAAGTAGCCTAAAGATACAATGACTGTTAAATCTGACCTGTTGCTTTTTTTTTTTTTGAGCTATAAAAACTGAAAAACACTGAAATAAGAAGTTATGAGTGTCTGCATCCATGATGTGTGGCTGGTGGTTAATCGAAGGTTATGTCCATGGCATCATTCCCTGAGAGTGAAGAACTGCACACACACACCTCACATTAAAGAAAAGAAAAAGCCTCAATCATCCACATGTCAGTTCCTCAATCGCTGACCTTTTAATACATCATCTACTTTGGATCAACCACAGTGGCTCAGAATACCTGTTGTTTTGTTTTTTTTGCTAAACGGTGTGGCACTAAGTAGAGAAAGCTCAGGAGTAGATATGGAAGTTTCTTAACCTAGACTATCCGCACATAGCCCATAAACAAACCAAAAAAACCTCTACAGGAACAAAGAGGACGAGGATCGACACAGGCTCTACTCAGCTGGGAAGGGAAAGATGGGTAGCTACTCAACAGATGATCACATGAACTCTAAAAACATCCACATTTACAAAAAATTTTTAAAAGGTTAAAAAAAAAATAAAAACTCCCTACAAAGGGGGGGGAGAAACACCCTCAGGCTCACTGAGGTTTTTAGGGTGAAAATATAATAAAATCATTACCTCTGTTCAATTAATAAATAATTCAGAATCCATAAAAACAATAAAGAAAAAATCACATAAAACGCGAAATAAATTAAGCCAGAGTCGTTTCAGAGGTGACGACTTGTAATTCCTATGGGAAAACAAATTCACAGAGAGGCAGCATTTTGAGTGACTCCACCCCCACCTCCAACACTAGGTGCAGTTTTACACCTGTTAAAATTCTGCGAGCAGAAGAAACGCACCAAAGTGCTGCCTCTCGCCCTTACCTCTCTCCTTAAAAAAAAAAAAAAAAAAAGTTATTGCTGGTGTGATTGAGATAAAGAGGAAGGGTGGGACACAAGCATGAGAGAGTGGAGAGACGTACAAACAAATAAGCACCATTTTGAAATTTCAGTTTCACCACCTCCTCTTTTAGCACCGCGTTTCACCTCCACCCATCCAGGAAAACAGACCCTTCGTCCTGTTCAGTTTGTCACGAATAAAAAAAAAATTAAAAAAAAAAAAAATATATATATATAATAAAAATTAGGCCAGGGGAGAGGTGGAGGGGTGATCAGCAGAAGGGGGAAATACTAGCAAATGTGACGCAGGTGATCTTGGCATCAGAAGCAGTGGACGTCTTGCCGCCTCACCCTCTCCTCCCGCCCCCACCAACATCTCTTTTTTTGTCCGTCCAAAATGCCCACAGGAGCTTCAAGTCCACCGTTCCCTGCAGCAACATGCTCCTTTCATGTTTTTGTCTTTAGTGTGCTTGTGGTAAAGTCGTGCGCTTGCTCGTTTCCAATCCGATACCCTGTCTCCTAAGCATGCACAGTGAGCGTGTTTTACGTATCAAAGATTTGTTTCATCTCCAGGCAGTGTCCATGTGATTTCATTTCTTTTTTGTTTCATCCACCCTCCCCCCGATATATTTTAACTGTCTGGTAAAAAATACACAAAACTATCTTCTTCTCTCCCCCTGCTCCTGACTCCTCGCCCTTCTTTCAATGTCTGGGAGGGTTACACGAAGACGCGGTTGTGTCTGCTGAGCTTCAGGATCTTCCCCAGTCTCTGCTTGGCTGTGGCCATGCCTTTTTTGGGCCGTTTGCCTAAAAAAAGAGAAAAATGAAAATATTAGCGGGATTTATATAGTAACATCAAATAGTGAGTAACATTTCAACTAACTATCTTCTCACAAATCTGACAAATAATCCATCAAGTGGCCTAATCATGATGATAACCATAAGTGGCCCTTAAAACGGGCCCCTGACACCAAAGAAAGCACCTACTTTATATTACAATAATTAAAGAAACTAATACAAATTAAACTAAACATTGTCAAACAGCAAAAATGAAATAAAACATGATAATGGGGCAGGGATAGCTCAGTAGGTAGCGTGGTGGCCCCATGATCGGAAGGTTGAGGGTTCAAATCCACTGAACGGCTACCCTGAGGTACCCCTGAGCAAGGTACCGTCCCTACACACGGCTGCCCACTGCTTCACTGAGTGAATGGGTTAAATGTAGAGAGTATTGATCCCCATGGGGAAATTAAAGTATACATTAATCGAAATAAAATATACTAACACTTCTTGCACGACAGTTAAGTCCTGGTTAAAATTTGTCCTGATCTTTGATCAGCTTTATTTTGGAAAGGTTTTTTTCTGTACTTTCTATTTAATTTTAAACAGTTTTTAAACACTGAATACCACCTCTCCCACTGTCAGAGAGCTAATTCCCACATCCTGCACATTCCGTATTGAACCATGCTTTATCTTCTGTGCCAGTTAGTGTGGACTGAAACAGCTTCTCCATTTTTCTGCATATTAACAAGCAGAAATGATAAAAGTCACATTTCAAACCTTTTGTGGCCTGATTGCTGATTGGTGGAGGGTTCGGGGCGTGCCTCTTGGAGGGGTGCAGAGGTGGAGACATTGAGGGGTCACAGTATTGGTAGTCCATCTCTGGGCTGGGGAGCCCTTGATTGTCCCAGGCTTCGCTGCTGCTGTTTCCCTGGCTGTCTATCGGGCTCTTGTCCCCCTGCAGTCGGCGCTGGTGCTGCGCCTGTTCCAGCGGGCTGGGCCACCAGGACTCCTGGAGCGAGTCTGCCGTCTCCGACTTGGAGGAGCACAGCAGACCAGCCATAGACAGCATCCCCTGAATGGCCTCTGCTGTGCTGGGTGAGGTAGGACATTCTCTGTAGGAGGAAGACGAGACTCATTTTTAAAAAAGGTGCCCCGATGGCGCCGTGTTCACGGGGGCCTTTCAAGGATTTTGTTTTATTTATTTATTTGGTTAAACGGCCCACGGATAATCAGAATATTTGAAGAAGCATAATAGTACTGGTCACAGGCCTGCCTTGATCTGTTTCCTCACCGTTTGAGTGGTTTGTGTTTGTGCCTGAGTTTCTCGCCAGACTGGTCCAGCTTTATGTGCCCTGAGCCTGTCTGCTGCTCATCCTCGTCCTCTTCATCCTGGGAGCTCTCCGAGTCTTCGTCAGAAGATGATGACGACGATGACTCTTTATGCTACATTGGACAGAGAAATTTCAAAAACATGCCTCAGAAGACAGCGTAAAAAACGATTACCCAAAGTACACTCTGTTCAGAAACACTGAGCTCTTAAACCGGCTGTGTTTGTATAAATCCTGCACATCGTTTACCTCTGTGGGAAAGTCGCTGTCTGACTCGACATCTGACACACTGGAGTGTCCTGAGACTTCTTCCCCGAGTTCAGTCTTCATCCTCTCCAGATCTCCTGAGACACAAAGGAACACATCGTCAGCTAAATGCTTGCATGGCTACAATCGTCTGTTGGTTTAATATTCACTGAAGACTTACTGAGGAGTGCGGATTTCTCAGCTGTGCTGTGCTGTTCCTGACTGTCATACATCCTCTCAAACTTCACGTCCATGCAACCCTTGGGTGGGCCAACAGACAGTCCCTCATCTTCGGACTTTACAGGGCTGCTGCTTCCCGGTCGTCTCAAATCTCTGCACACACAAATATAAAGTTCATGTTAACATGCAGAGCAGGTGACTAATTTATATTGTAATAAACAAGAAGAGGAAAATAAATTGGACTCCTCATCTCCTGACGGCTGCCTCACAGCTCAGAAGAACAGGCTTTGTAGATTAACAAATTCATAGTTTCTGTTGCTGACTAGTAAACCTTTCTAAATTCATTTTTACTTCATGTTATTTTTTTATTCACCAAAGTGGTTTTATGTTGGTTTCTGGAGTTTGTCACCAAAACAAAAGTACTAGTTTGACTGGCTCTGCACACTGATTCACTTTGCTCCCCCACCTGATGATTCTTCCGTTGACCAGCATTAGCCGTATGTGGTTGTCTTCCAAAGACTCTGCAGCAGCAGCTGCAGATGCAGTTGACACTTTGTTGAACTTTGCGTGAACCTTGGCACCAAACGCAGGATCCTGGATACAGAATATTAAAAGTATTGTATCAGTCATCAACAACACACACAGAAGCATTTACAAAAAGCTTTAATCGGTGCAAAGCTGCATTTAAGTGAAGACTCCAACTACAATAATAAGTACATAGTGCACCTTTTGGCCTAACTAACGGCATTTTGGTTTCTTCCTTTAATGTAGATTAAACACACATTCTGAATGTTTGCTCCTTGAAGCTCACCTCCTCCAGTGGCCCGACCTCCAGCCTCTTCAGCACATCCCTGGTGTGCTGCTCTAAGATGTCCAGGTTAGTGGGTAGCTTGGGCGCATGGCGCTCCTGCTCCCTCAGTTGCCTGGCGGCCCTTCGAGCTCGCCGTGCCTGGCACAGCCTCTCCACCGTAGCTCGAGTGGACAGGCAGCCGTTTGATCCCGAAGGTACTCCACTTCCCTGAGATTTCACTAGCTTGCTACCACCCACTGGTTCCTCCTAGGAAATAAATGTAAAATAAATCATGCAGTGAAGGTTGTTACAATGTGCAAAAAATAAAAACAAAACCTACAGAATCAAATGATCATTTTTTTTAATTTAATAAGATGTACAGATAAAGCACATGTAAAACTGTAAAGGGTCAAGAAATGGTGCAAATTAATGATGTAAACACTGAGATTACAGCTTGTATATGTCTAAAATGTGGGTCACTTTTATTAATCACTGACAATACCAAAAGAGCGTCAGCTTTTCTCCCAGCTGACACCACCATTTGCATGAAGTCTAAAAAGCTCCTCACCTCTAGGTAGCGGATTTCCTTGGTCAGTTCTTTAATGAGATGGTTCGGCCTGATATTGTCTGGTACCTCGCTGGTGGGTTCGTTCACCTGCAAAGCCGCAACAGTTTACATTCAAAACAGAGGAGTGAGCAGAGAATCTGCCGCCTGCTGCTGACAGATAAGACTAAACGTGGATGCCTCCGGTGACTCCTGTGTCACAAGAACCATGTGGACTGCAGACATGTGAGGTGTAATCAGGCAGAATTTCTCACCTCTCTTTTCAACCAAGTCTTCAGTGCACTGATTAAAGCCTTGACTCCATCCACTAGGTAGGTCGGTGGAGGACAGTTGTCCTCTCGAAGCTCTGACAAAATCAAAGAAGGGAAAACTGTCACGAGTTTTAAGCGAGAAAGCTTCAAACCTTTTAAAACAGTAATGGATTTCCAAAAAGGTAGCATTAAAAGTGGTGTTCAGCAATGGAAATTTCCTGTGGATATTTTGTGTTTTTAAGTTTTGAGGGATCAAAAATAGTGGGGAAAAAAAACAAAACAAAACACGTCACACTTTGACCCTCCACTATGTATTAAAGGACTTGCAACCCTGAAATTTACTGTCATATGCAGGTAAAATTTTGCATGACTTCATTAAATATACTAATTCTGAGGGGTCAGGTGGGAGGAACTCATTGATTTTTCATGGAAAGACCCATAAATAAATCTTACTGACACCATTATTTTCTTGCCAAATGTTTTGAATTTTTATGTCAAAATGTTATGTTGCGACAGCTCTTATACACATCTCTGTGGCTTGTGGTTTTGAGTTTTAGACTCTCACCTTTTAGCATTTCCAGGAGGTTCTTTGCCACATACCAACAAATGGCCTCAAAATAGGGAAACTTAAAGAGGTCTGGGGTTTTCAGACGACGCTCCATCTCATAACACCTACAACGCGAACCAAACGTTAAGTGCTAAAGTCTCTAGAAAACACACAAAAATCAAGATGCCACACCAGTGGCAGGCGAGTGGTTTACCTGAGCTGCATGCCAATATTGAGGTTGTGAAGGAAGTTCCCTCCGAATGCCATGCAATCCTGAGAGGTGAGAACAGCGTGGATCCAGCCTGCAGAGGGCAGCAGAGCACAGACGTTTACTCAGCTTATCTACTCTCTGGCTTAGAATGATAACATTCTTAGGGTGGGGCAGAGAAATTACACATGAATACCTGAGGAAATAGGGATTTATACTTCGCTTAATCATATTTTCTCAACATGCAGAAAACAAAATTCGTGACAACAAGACTGCAAGAAACTTTTTTATCCTGCTGAGGCACAGTCACACTCAGCAGCAGGAGATAATGCTGTCAATCCAGATAAACAGTGCTCCTAATACAACACAAAGTAGGAGAAAACAGATTCTTTTGGTGGGGGGGGGACTGACAGAGGCTGACAGACAGGCCTGATAATACGCTTGACTGACCTACTGTGCTTCCTGACCCCAGCTTAATTCCCACCTCTCCACAGCCTTTCTGCCAAAAGCTCTCTTTCACAATGCTGCTTGAGCTTTCTGAGAAAGCATGGCTGGAAGACTGATTGAGGACATCCAGCAGTTGACGGGCTGAACTGAGCTTTGTCTCTCCGTGTGCCGTAGGGGGGCAAGGGTGAAGGAGCTCTATGGGCTTAAAAAGTCCATTGAGAGACTGATGGACAAATAATGGTATGACTGGATCCATTAGCTTCACTTCAGCGAATCAAAGCATGCTTTGGTGTCATGCTCAGTTAGTGACATGACATCAAAACATCTTTCTACCTTCTTAATGCAACATCAGCAGCGCCACCACAAGGCTGCATAGTCACGTGTAGTAAAACGCCTCAGTGCTACTTTCATCATATGACATAGGAGCTCTGTCTCTCTTCATTTTTCCCTGTAATTATGATCATTAAGAACTGTTTGGGTTGTTGCTCAGGAAGAATTTCCCTCTCTGTTATTTTCCTTTGGCAATAATAGAGGACCTTAAAGGAGCCTGTATTTTCCTGGCAGCATCCATGGGAATCATGATTATTTTTCACTTTTAAATGCACATGGGGAAAAAAACAAAACAAAAAACAGGCAGGTCAGCAAAGCTGGCGCAAAACTGTCAGGCAGTCACCAGAAACAATGATTTAACATCAGCGACACAAACAGCTGCACGTCTGAGAGTGTGGAATTTATTGTGCTTGGAAACCACACACCATTATCCAAGACTTTAAAAGTACTTTGATGACTAGTGTGTTTAGTTTGGTTCAACTAAAATGTGTGTGTGTGTGTTTGTCTGGTCAGTGATGTTTGTTTAGGCTGGTGTGAAAGCTCTCAATCACATCCTGGTGTACCGACCAAAGATCCCTTTCAAAAAGGTGTGTCAGGATAGCGGACGTGACTGAGCACGAAAGGCTGAGCTGATTTTAAACCCACGTGTAATATTACAAATAAGCTATGAATACATTTGTCCAAATCATTTGAGCTCTGCACTCGTGCTGACCTGCATGTTTTACCAGTCAGTCAACTGTGCTTGCATCCTTTTTTTCATAAATACATTATCTTTAAAGAGTGGATGTTATAGTGCTGTAACATGCCCTATAATAACAATAACATTGCTCATCTCATCATAAAACATATCATAGCTGACTTTTTGAGCTAATCGTGACAATTAGTAAAGTACAGATGATAAGCTGCCAGTTATCCAAATTTGATTTCTTCATACGTCCAATACCTAGAGGTCTACATAACTGCCATGCTCACGGATCATAGCCTGAACATAAACCATCATTTATCACAATCGTCACTTCTATCAAACAGTTCTTGAACATCCAGAAGATGGCGAGGTTACAACTTTCCAACTGTTTGCCAACCAACAACCAACTGTTGTACTTTCAGAAAGTACAACCCCTGTCAGGTGGGACTTTTTGTGGGGTAAAATAATCTCCCTGGAGCTTAATGTGCTACATAGTTCCTGTGATAGAAATACAGAGTTTCTCAGGAGGTTCCCAGTTCAAACTGACCTTAAGAAAGTTTTGAAAGTACACTTAAAGTCCTTTACTTATCAAATGTGACATTAAAACACCTCACTGACCTGTAGGGATGAGCAGCGTGGTTCCTTGGGGTACAATACACTTGTAACACTTATCCACTTTGTCCCCAAAGAACACTTCGCTCTGATTGGGCGAGGAGCTCCATGCCTCATATAGTGCAAGATTGGTGAGGGTGGGCTTGATCAAGTAGAAGACTTTCTCACCCTGAAAATCAAAAGAAAAAGGTATTTAAGGTAACGAGAGGTTAAACTTGTGAATGTGATGGCACTGCTCTACTAAACACCCGCCCCTCATTCAATCACAAATTAAAGTTAGCTGTAGTTTTCAGAAGCGAGGGGGTGAGACCATCATGATGAGTGCTGCTGGCTGTTTTATGAATTAACTGGATGTGAGAAGCAAGGTGACCCTTCAGAGAGTGCTAGTCTGACCTAAAAACCTCAGTATTTAAAGAAACACTGAATCCCTGAGCTTGATGAACATCAGGGTGGCATGTTCCTCTCTTTAAAGGAGAAAAAAAAAAAAAGCTCTTTAAATCCACACACTCACCCAGAGAACATGATACCAGACAGAGGTGCCTCCAAAGTCTATGTGGAAATCTGTGTAGCTGTCTTTGACCCCCATAAGGCAGTACTTCTGGACAAAGGGTTTAGGGAAGAAGGAGTCGTCTGGCCAGTAGTTCTCAACCCAGGACAACGTCTGAGCCACGTCAGGAACCTCCACCAGCTTTGCCATCCTGCGGGTGATCAGAATCATGCAGCACACTGAGCTTAGGAAAGTTTTAAAAACATATCTGTAGGTCCCTGATTTAATCTCAACCACATCCAATACTGTAGAGAGACTCGACTCTACCCTCAACAGAATAACAAGTCACTGAGGTGAGACTGTAAACGTCCAGCACAATCAGATCTGATGGTAGCTGGTCTTTAACCTGCTAGGTGCCTATAGTGCAAAGTCCATACGATGTCAGACTGCACCAGTGTTAGAACAAAGCAGAATAATATTCTCGGCATTCATCGTTATCAAGCTGTCATCATATAAGGAGCCTCCAGCATGCTACATGCTCCCTCACCTTCACAGTACTCCCAGTAGTGCAAATGCCTGTTTTGTTGTGTGCTACACTTAAAGAGAAACTGAGCAAAATATCCCAACCTGATTCTCACAAATCTGTCTAAAGTGCACGTGTGAAAACAGCTTTGGCTACATCAGAAGGACTTTAAATCGAATGTTGTTCCATTTCTTTCTATTAACTCAGGCAACTATTAAATCAGCTGGAAGCTTCCATTCAACTTTACATTGATATAGATGGCCTTGGTAAAAAATACATCTGGAAGTTTTGTCAAACCTAGTTTGCTGACTCTTGAAGATACTTATTCCTTTTTCGCTTTTAAATCACAGTGACGGACCTGCAGCATGGCTTACTTCGTGTCAGAGAACTCCAGGCTGATGAGGTTGAGGACTTTGGGTCGATGGGGATTGGTGAAATACTTGATAAACTCGCTGAGCTTCATCTTGCTGTCCGCCTGCCGTGCCACATCTATCACGTCGATGACTTTGTTACCACCTAGATGGGAATGAAGTGCCTTTTAGTTTGTGCAATATCAGATTAGATGTTCTGCAGTCACAGACTCCTGAATGAAAATCTTCAAACTTTTTAAATGACTGCAGAGTAGGTGATGGGGTTCAGAGGGGTCAGCAGCCTGCTGGCATCCTCATGTGCTTTTAGAGATCAACCCCTGAGGAAAACTGGCATTAATATGGCAGCATGGGGAGGGGTTGTAGGGGATGCAAGCGAGACAATCTGTCAATCTGTCCAGACCACCAGTCCCAGAGGAAGGGGAGTGGGTGGAGGTGAGAGGGCTGCTACGTTTAATAGCTGTGTGTGCGTGGGAGATCTCAAGCATATAAGGAAATATGTCTGTAGATGTGAGAAAAAGTGTGCAAAAGCTGTGTGTGCATGTGTGTGTTTACTCATGGGATAGAAAACAGATGCTAAAAAGGAAAAGAGAAAAAAGTCAAAGAGAGAGCAAACAGCAAACAGCTCACAGTTGGGAGGCTACAAATCACACGCAGTGACACGCAAGGCCGGAAGTAAGACTGGGGTGCAGTGTGTAGCAAGACAGCTGGTGGTTGTATTTTCCCCACACCCCTCCCACACACCTTTTTTATTACCCCTGTGCATACTTGTGTACACACACACACACACACACACACACACACACACACACACACCTCTCTAAAGGCCCAGCTGGCCAGCGTCTGATGACAGAGAACAGGTGGAGTGAAAAGCAGTCAGTCACACAGTGCGAGACAAAGCTGCCTGGAAACCCTGCAACGCCGAGCTCGAGCACTGGGTTCACAAACCCAATTCAATGTTTTTATTTAGTTTTTTTTTTTTTTATTAATGTCAACAAACTAAAGCACCGCTGAGCCAGCTCGAGAGACACTCAATCTAACCGACATCCCACCATAAAGACAATGATATATGACGACACCCAGTTATGTTAAAGAGCCAATTAACTGAGATAATTGTTGCAAATATGTCTTTGTCATCAGACAGGAACCAGAAACTTGTTACTCACTGCATTAATTTTAATGTAAAACAATTATTTCCTCATGAATCAAACGTTTTGGGAGCAAAATGCTGTAAAAATAATTAACTCAACACTGAAATCAAAAGATGAATCCTACTTTATTTTTGACCGTTTTGTAGGAATGAACATGATTGTAACTATGAACATGCACGGCAGGGTTTGTTATATTAAATACTGGGATGAGGGACTGGAATAGCTCCTTCTATAATAGGTTTTTGTGAATCGGGCTTTAAAAAAATATATACTTTTAATAAAGTGCTGGTAATAAGCCATTGCCTGTCAACAGCAACCTTTACTCTTCCTCAAAGCACCAGTTGGGTGCTTTAACAGGTGACCTCAAAGTTGAGCTGAGTTTAATTTGGTATCCACCCATTTTGTGCTAAGTGTCATAAGGAAAACTCATATTAATATTAGTTTAAGCCAGTCAATGTGATCTGATTAGTCAATAACAAGCATCAAGACAACTTTGATGGTGCAATACAAACTTGGTTTTCCCTTTCTGGTTTCTTTGTCAGGTTTTGCATAGTTTCATGTAAAACCTCAAACCATTTCTAAAAAGCTTTGCCCTGGAAGGAGTTTTTCAAAATCTCCAATGTCTGTGACCTAAAATGCTTTTCATGTGTGAATGAAAGACCAAAACGCATTCAAAAACCAACTTCTCCAAGACACCTTTCTAATGTGGACAGGGTCTCAGTGTAGTTAGCTTCTCAAGTGGCTTTGCTCATTTGTGTTTAGTTTTATTAGCTTCAATATTAGTTCAGTTCCTATGACAGCTGGGACATGCTCCAGCTCCTGCTACAGCCCTGAAATGGGTAAGTGGAAAAAAATTGAAGAATCGATAGTTTCAGGTTTGGCGTTTTTATTATTATAAATGAGAGGTTATTTGTCAGGGTCTCTGTACACAAATAACAATGTTCATCAGGCAGACTGTGCTAACAAATTCCATCAAACAGAGACAAAAACTAAAGACATTTTCTCATTTTTTTAAAATTTCAGTCAGTTTCATTTTTTTCTAAAGTTAGCCAAAATATTTTTTCACACCCAGTTTGAGCCTTTATTTTAGTTTTAATTAACTGTAATGCCCTTGCCAACATCGGCTGTCATCCTTCAGTTGAAAGTTTACATGCCAGTTTACTCTGAAACAGCTGGCATTAAACCTAATTTTCTACATCAAAGTACTCAAGCGGTCTAGAGGCTGGTCTCTGCAGCTGTCATCTGCATTCTTCCCCTCACAGAAAGAGAGAGGGTTGCTAACGGTGGGTCGCATTGTAACATCTTAGGCTGCGTCTACACAGGAAGTGATTTACAGAGAAACGGAAACCAGAGAAAGTTAAAAACATTCGACAACTACAGCCAAAAACAGGAAAAACACAGAGCGGGCCAACGCCAAGACAAACTTCACTCAACTTCGGAGCAAGCATTTGATACCAGTGATTGGCACATAACAAGTTAATAAATGCATAACAAGGTAACCTAGGCAACCAGAGCCTGTGTCCAGAGATGAGTGAATACTTGTTGGTAATTAAATAAATTAAGAATAATTAGGTTTACTGACTGAACCCTTACTCCTTCCTAGCAAGGGCACCTCGCCCTGGTTTCCATTCATTACAGTGGGGCAAAAAAGTATTTAGTCAGCCACCGATTGTGCAAGTTCCCCCACCTAAAATGATGACAGAGGTCAGTAATTTGCACCAGAGGTACACTTCAACTGTGAGAGACAGAATGTGAAAAAAAAATCCATGAATCCACATGGTAGGATTTGTAAAGAATTTATTCGTAAATCAGGGTGGAAAATAAGTATTTGGTCAATAACAAAAATACAACTCAATACTTTGTAACATAACCTTTGTTGGCAATAACAGAGGTCAAACGTTTACTATAGGCCTTTACCAGGTTTGCACACACAGTAGCTGGTATTTTGGCCCATTCCTCCATGCAGATCTTCTCGAGAGCAGTGATGTTTTGGGGCTGTCGCCGAGCAACACGGACTTTCAACTCCCGCCACAGATTTTCTATGGGGTTGAGGTCTGGAGACTGGCTAGGCCACTCCAGGACTTTCAAATGCTTCTTACGGAGCCACTCCTTTGTTGCCCGGGCGGTGTGTTTTGGATCATTGTCATGTTGGAAGACCCAGCCTCGTTTCATCTTCAAAGTTCTCACTGATGGAAGGAGGTTTTGGCTCAAAATCTCACGATACATGGCCCCATTCATTCTGTCCTTAACACGGATCAGTCGTCCTGTCCCCTTGGCAGAAAAACAGCCCCATAGCATGATGTTTCCACCCCCATGCTTCACAGTAGGTATGGTGTTCTTGGGATGCAACTCAGTATTCTTCATCCTCCAAACACGACGAGTTGAGTTTATACCAAAAAGTTCTACTTTGGTTTCATCTGACCACATGACATTCTCCCAATCCTCTGCTGTATCATCCATGTGCTCTCTGGCAAACTTCAGACGGGCCTGGACATGCACTGGCTTCAGCAGCGGAACACGTCTGGCACTGCGGGATTTGATTCCCTGCCGTTGTAGTGTGTTACTGATGGTGACCTTTGTTACTTTGGTCCCAGCTCTCTGCAGGTCATTCACCAGGTCCCCCCCGTGTGGTTCTGGGATCTTTGCTCACCGTTCTCATGATCATTTTGACCCCACGGGATGAGATCTTGCGTGGAGCCCCAGATCGAGGGAGATTATCAGTGGTCTTGTATGTCTTCCATTTTCTGATGATTGCTCCCACAGTTGATTTTTTTCACACCAAGCTGCTTGCCTATTGTAGATTCACTCTTCCCAGTCTGGTGCAGGTCTACAATACTTTTCCTGGTGTCCTTCGAAAGCTCTTTGGTCTTGGCCATGGCGGAGTTTGGAGTCTGACTGTTTGAGGCTGTGTCAGGTGTCTTTTATACAGATGATGAGTTCAAACAGGTGCCATTCATACAGGTAACGAGTGGGGGACAGAAAAGCTTCTTACAGAAGACGTTACAGGTCTGTGAGAGCCAGAGATTTTCCTTGTTTGAGGTGACCAAATACTTATTTTCCACCCTAATTTACGAATAAATTCTTTACAAATCCTACCATGTGAATTCATGGATTTTTTTTTCACATTCTGTCTCTCACAGTTGAAGTGTACCTCTGGTGCAAATTACTGACCTCTGTCATTATTTTAAGTGGGGGAACTTGCACAATCGGTGGCTGACTAAATACTTTTTTGCCCCACTGTATATATACACACAATATATAGTTCGGATTGAAAACAATAAATAGGTCAATTTAAAGACTTTCCATCATGTGTAGAACTTTTTGACCAATCTTTGACCACACACCGAGCTGGCAGCAGAAATGCTCGACAGCATCGGCGTTTACTCCAGTTGTCCCATTGTCTTCAAACTGGAAGAACTGTAATCCCACACTCAGACCCCAGTCACAACACCTGTGCCTTGGCTTAATGCTCAATAGGGCATGGGAGAGAGAGATAACGTGAGAAAGGGAGTCTGTAATCTGAACTTAATTATAAAAACACTGGTGGGCTTGGTAATGGGCTTGTAATAGGAGCTGGGAAGTAGCAGGCTGTTTCGGTAAGGAAGTGCAGTGGTCATGGAGAGGGCAGTGAAAGCTTAGCCGTCGCTCATTTAGAACGCATTCAGCCATCGTCTGATCCCTGATAAGTGGGTTAAAACCCATGAACCTGGAAACTGGTTCATATTGACACACACAGATGGCGCCTGCTCAGCAATGGCCACTTAGCTGGCTGGTGTAGCGTTATTTCATTAGCTTTTAAGCAGCTTCCAATGATGCTGTGTAGTCCAATCACAGAAGTCACATCCTTCCCAGACAATAAACACTAATGTTTTGTTGTAAATTACATACATACATGTGACAACAAAGCCAAGTTTTCTTACCCACATACTGCTCCACATCTTTGACAGAAAAAGTAGAGGGGGGTAGTTTCAGACCCAGACCCTCCATTTCGGTGACTGCTATGGGGTAGTTGAAGCCTTGCCTCTCCAAGTACCTGGTAGTCACCAGCTCACCCTTCATCCGTATCAGAATCTCCTCGGCACTGAAAACCAGATTGTAATAAGTTAATTCAAGCTGCCAGTGTTCTCAAAATAAAACCATAATGGTTTTAGCCATGCAGAGAGTTGCTTTATTTACTTTACTACCCAAACCACAACACAATATAGGTGAAAATATTGTGTTTGTGGTGGTGGTAGCATTTTGACCCAAAAAGAGCCTACAGACATGCAAGCTGCTCTGTGAGGTGGTGATTAGGCACACTGAGAGGATTACCCAGGTCACTACATATCACCCATTTAATCCTAACGACAACCTTGGTTTTTAACCTGAGATAAAGTCAGGTGAGCCACTGACTTTTCATAAAGATTTCTACAAAAATGTGATCACAATCAATTACTGGACCCAGTAATGTGTTTTTCTTTCTTAAAGCCACACTGTTTTGTGTGACTAAAAATATTCCAAAGCTACACATTTTTTCCAGAATCAGTGGTCGTGAAAATGTAAATAATCCACACACTGGAACTATTTTCTTTTATAGAAACAGAATCAATCAAACTCCCACTAGATATCTGTAAACATGAGAACACAGAACAAAACAGTTTGCCTGGCTTAAAACCAAAAGAAGCAAGTGTGTACATATTTATGTCTTCTCCTAAATCCACTTTAACCTGTATGAGCATTAAGTTAAGAATTTCGAGTTTTTTCAGCAAATTAGAAAAACAATCCAGTTGGTCAGAAGGATTAAGTATGAGAAAAAACATTTCCAAAATGAAAGAGAGAACTGGAAAAAACACAAACAAATTCTCATACATTTGCAGTTTTTCTCTTTTCCTTTGTAACTTTCTAATGCAAAGCCTTACTTAAGCCTTTAACTGCATAGACAACTTTACAGGAGCCCAATTTTGAGCCTTCAAAAGTAGACATGATTCACAAATCAGAAAATCGCACTTTTAGTTTACCTGAATAAAATATTCCACTAGGCAAGGCCTTTAGAGTTTTAAAAGTGTGGCTCTTTGGGGAGGGGGGGGGGGGGGGGGGGGGGGGTGTGTTGATATCTACCTGGGGAATGTCCTGTTTTGGAGCTCCTTGATAAACACTGAGGTGCCAGCCTGCACCGGCTTCGATCCATCGTCTGGCTCTGTGTAGTCATGCCTGTGCCAGTTGTTGCGCTTTTTCACTGCAGAAAACAAAAAAAAGTAGGTTTGAGTTTCACTGGGCTGTCTCGTCCTAATGTAATAATGCCCTCTTGAAGCACCTTCACACAACAACATTGTAAATTATGCAGATCACAATCACTTGTCACAAGCACATTAATTCACTACTCAGCCCCTGTGCCCAGGGGTGGATATCGAGGGGTTTGTCCAATCAAAGTGGAGGGTTTACAGCACCATTCAATTAGCTTCTTAATGTCTGCCCTCAGGGTTGTCAAAGGTTAACCTATTCCCCTCCCCCCCTTAACCAAAAAAAAAAAAAAATCTGACTCGACTAACACTGCAGAGAGCGGCCTTCCCCCCGGGACTGTCCAGCATATAGAGACATGGGTGAGACAAGGCAGAGAATCAGAGTATGGTGCTGTTTTCACACATGCACCTCAAAGAATTAGGTCATACTTTCCGCTGTTGTGCTTTCTCACATGTAGCACACATCAGGAAATAGTTTGCTTCAGATATACTGGCTAATGGAAACACTTTACTGTTTAGGCTTCAGAGCTGCCAAGATAACAGATGCAAGAGGGTGCCAGGGCTCTAGAGTGCGACCAAATTGGTCGCAAATGCGACCAGATTTTTCAGTGGTGCGACTAAAAAAAATCTTAGGTCACACCGGTGCGACCAACTGTTCGAGTAAAAAAAAAAAAAAAAAAAAAAAAAAAAGTCTCTGCAACTCGGAAAGTCTCCGTGTGGTCAACAACAACATATCATGCCCATATCGTGGTCTAAACCAAGCAGAGACAGTCAGGGGCGGTACCTCTCTGATTGGTCATGTACGTTTGAAAGTGCAAGTGGATAGAGAGGGGTGAGCTTGAATAAAGCGATATCAATTCATTAAATCCTGAATCGACTTTTAAATATGAATATGAATTCCCTCTTTGCTGTTTTGCTTCCACCGCGATTAAAAAAAAAAAAAAAAAAAAAAAAAAAAAAAAAAAAAAAAAAATCACACTTTATGCACAGCTCTCTCTCTCTCTGTGTGCACTTCAAGAACAGTTTCCCCATCTCAGATCTCTGTTTTCTGCATTATTCATTCGCTTCTTACCCACCAATATACCGTTATTTACAGCACTCTTTCTTTCTTTTCTTTTCTTTACTTAAATGACCTCAGACAAGAAAGCCTATTTTCTGCTGTTCAATACTGAAAATATTTAAACTTTTTAAAATTATACAATATTGCAGAATATTTTTAAGGTTATCTGCTATAAAAAGCCAGGCCAGGAAAATCTCCTTCATGTTTTTCTGTGTTTTTTTCTCAGTTTGACACAAAGGCATCTGCTGTGATGCTCACAATTCTGATGAAGTCTCATAAGTGTCAGTACTGATAAATGATGAGAATTATAATATTTCTGACAGTCTGAGGCAAAAGTGAATCGAAATCAAATGGATTATAGAAATCAGTGATGATGCCCAGCCCTAGTGAGTAGCCTAGGCCTGACAGAAGTGGATGTAGCTGTGGGTAATAAGAAAGGATGAAAAGAACTATTTATAACTTTTTGGTTAAGTTAAGGCCTGATCCATCTGAAATTCATAGCCAGTGCTCTGACACGGAGCCATCAACCTCTGAACTTTGAAAAAGCACAGTGTATCCAGAAAACACATTATATGCTGCAATAAATGCACTGCCCAAGTGTCCCCTCTCCCCACTGCCTTTCAGCGGCAGGCAGCAGCAAACAGGTCGTCAGAGAAGGCCAAGATGATGATTAAGTTTAACATTGTCTACAATATTGCCAAAGAGTGCCAAAGCACTTTAAGCACAAGATTGGTAGTTAATCATTTACAAATCAATATTGTCTGTATAGACAGCAAAACCCCCCACCACTACCACCACCAAAAAAAAAAAAAAAAATGCACATGTAAAACAGCGGTGTTAAGCTATGCGGTTGAAAAATTTGGGTGCTCCCAACTTTTGTGCTGGTGGTTTCTTAGGCGCACCAGTGCAACCGTTGCAAAAAGTTAGTCTAGAGCCCTAGCGTGCACAAAACAACTATTCATAAGTAGTAAATGCACACTAATATTTACTGAGATATTTGCTGCAATCTGACATTAAATGGACTATGCACTATGAAACTGCCAGGTTGCATGCACCAAGGTGTCTAGAAAAGTTCAGGACTGCAGTGTGTGTGAGTGTGTGCGTGAGAGAGAAAAAATGGCTTCAGGAAGCAGCAAAGACTCACTCAGGGAGGGTCCGTGTACGACATCACAGTTGGGACAGTGGTAAACATCAATATCCACAGCATGGTGCTCTTCTACCTGTACACAGCTGGAAAGAAATGAGATACAGAGTTAGGGCAAGTCCCCTACAGAGGTTTATACCGTTTTTAAATTGCCAGGAAAAGAAAACACGCCATCACAAGATTTTGCCCAAACATATACAAAGCATTTACTATAATAATGTATGTATGTAATAATAAACCCTACCAGCTGAAGGCATTCATTGCATTTACAATATATATGGTCTTTCCTTATACTTTAAAGTTCCTTCAGATAACTTATCCTGTAAATGGTGGCATATAAACCACTTTCAATCTAACTGAAATGAGTGGAACAGGTCTACTGCTTTACAAGCCCGTTCAGAAATGAAACGAGGACACCACAATCTTTATCTGACCTGGACAAGCTAAAGCAGATGAAACGCTCCCAAACTCCTGTCAAATGCTGTGTGTGTTTCAAGCAGAGATGCCAGGGGTCACAGGTCAAAGATAAAAAGAAAGAGGAAAAAGCAGCGCACACTTAGGTCAGGAGACCAAAGATAGCAGTTTTATTTTTTTCCCCTCCAACAAATGTTCTATCATTTCACAGTTATGGCTTCATTATTATTATTATTTTTTTTTAAAAAACAAGCTGAATGATCTGGCCTCTTCTCATCATATAATTTGCAGCGCATTTATCAAGAGGAGCTGCAGTACAGCGGTGTCACTCATGCTGCTACTACCCCTGAGTATCCTGCAACAGCCAAGCCACAGGAACCAACTCACATGCATTCCTGGGTTGCATACCGGAGCAGCATGGGTTGAACAGCAACTTTGTTCGGATTGTGGACAATGTGTATAGTGTGATAAGCCAAAAAGTACAAACTAAAACTGAACTATCCTAATTCACATGACCATCCATCCATTTTCTACCACTTATTCAGGTCTGGCTCACAGAGCCAGCAGCCTAAACAGAGATACCCAGACCTCCCTCAACCCAGCTACCTCCTTCAACTCTTCAGATGGTCAAAAGAGGCAGTCCCATCCATCCGAGGGACGGAATCTCTCCTGCATGTCTTCAGTCTGCCCTGTGATCTCCTTTCAGCTGAACATGCTTGAAACACCTTGTTCCTTAAAGTCCCAGGATCCTTTCGCTTTCAGCTCTGCACACATCTGACAATCCTCCCGTGTCCTCCTTTCCTCACTTGTTGAGAAGTCCCTAACATAATTCAAACTCCTTCACTTGGGGCAACAACATATTACCAACCAAGCATGTAGACTCCACCCTTTTCTGACTGAGAATCGTGGCCTTAGAAGTAGAGCCCTGGCAGTTTAGCTTTGAGCTCCAAATCAGCCAAGTGTGAGCTGGTGATCAATGAAGCAAGCAGGACTGTGTCATCCACGGAAAAGCAAACACTTAAACTTCAGGCCACTGAAGCCTGCACCATCCAAACTAAGATTGTCTGCAATTTGTCGACTAGATGACTAATCACTACTGTCACTAGTGTGCACCTGACCTCTTCACTGATACCCAGTGCTGATAAATCTGCCCATTAGCCACTAGATGGAAGTTAGCACAAATCTATAACATTTCAGATTCAAACCCCCCCAAATGATGCAATTAGAAACTAACAAATAACTTAGACTCAATGCCCCCACAGTTTTCTGTGAACATTGAAAAAAGTAACCAAAGTAAATTTCAGTTTAGTTTTAAATTTAGCTCCCTTCTACATTTTGCCCATAGTGTCACAGTTTGAGAACCACATTAGTGTTTTACTTCTTCTGACTGCACGTGGCATCAATTTGTGGAGATTCTCTTCCCCTGAGATCAGTACTCCAAAAACAAATGAAGAAATCTTGTTGCTTTTTTTTTGTTTTTTTTTTGAGAGAACCAGACAGACGCCAGCTTCATTACTGGCCTACAAAATCCCTTCCTGCAGCACAGCAAAAAGAGGTTTATAAACAGGTTTGTTGCTGATATAACCTTTGCTTTTAAAGGTGAAAGCCTGCAGGGGGGATAGAGCTGACCGAAGCCTGCTATCAGCTTTGATCTACAAGGAACTACAGGAAAACTGTAAAGGAAATAAAGCAGAGGGCCATTAACTCATCAGGAAATGGTGAGCTTGTGTGAATGCCTGCCACCCCCCACATCACCCTGGTGCACAAACAGGATATCAACCATACCACACAAAATCTGAACTGTTGTTGGTTGGGTATAAGGGCAAACAAATGCATTAGTACAGTAACTAATTAAATATCCATTTAGCTGTAAAGAACTCACATTTATCTCTTTTGAAAGTTACTTTTCCACTCTCCTACAACATCCATAAAAGACAAAAAAAAAAGCTGAGAGAAGCACTCCTGCTCCTGCACGTGAGCAAATGGATAACTAGTAGTAACAGTGTACAGTGTTTGGCTGGCGACTAAGCCTAGCTCATGTATCAGGAATCTTTGTTCAAACATGTGGCCGTTCGCTGGGGGAAAGCATGAGTCACAGCTCTCTGCCGCTGGGTTCGCTGAGACGTGTGAATACAGCGTGTGCTCTGGGCTGACGTGACCTTCTTGCTACTTTCCTTTATATAACACCGCAGTGGGAAATAAGGGCACTGTGCCACATACGCCACCCTGACTCAGCGCGCGTGTTACCTGTAATGATTACCACTTTAACCCGAGCTTGTGAGTCTATGTGGACTTGAGACAGCAAATGTAAAAATGGGAGAGGAAAGAAAAGAAAGGGGCCAAGTATTTCCTGCTGCCTTACTCGGGCTTGATGACTCACCACAAAGCGGGGTGAGTGTGCAAACAGCTCTTGAACCGACATGAACCTCATCTGCTCAGTCATACGTCATCTCAACTCATAAGATAGTGTTATCATGCATTGTAAGACAACAAAAAGGTCAGAGAGAGTACAACCAGGGTGAGCAACACAGATACCCCACAAAACCTTGCTTTATTCCCTGATAGAGCTGCCCTCTGACAGCACTGCAGCAGATTACCGAGCTAAACATCCCTTCCTGAATGAGCGGAGATGTGTGTACTTGGCTAAACCCTCGCCATCAACAGCCCCTCTCCTCCACTTCCTCTCATCAAAGGCCTTCTTCCTGTGTAACTGAGAGGGTTTATTCATTAGTCCACGCACTGTGAGGGGGTTCATTGTCCTCAGTGATCAGTGCAGAAACACAAAGGCTGGAGGCTGGCATCGCCATTATTTTAAGCTCTAAATAACCGCTCCGCATGGGGTGTCGACACACCTACATTAGGGAACTGGCAGATCTCTAATGGATGGGTGGTGGAGATGGAGAGGATATGAGGGCAGTTAAACACACCTGGCTGTCTTTATGTGCCCCAGAGGAGCACCTGACTCGTCCGAGTGCGCTCAGGCAAGGCTTACATAAACAGAGCCGGACTTGGACAGCAGTAAGAGCCACTGAGGTCTGACAGATGGATAAGGCTCTGTCATTCTGCCCTCAGGGGTTAAATCATTTTAGCCAGCTAGGCATAAAAGCAACATATCACCCGTGCATTGTTTACAGTTTGAAGGACACAGCAGGGCTTTCTGTAGTCAGCTGGTAAACAACAAAAAGAGGATCACTTTGTTGTTTATAGGGTGTCAGGGAGCCCCTGGGAGTTTTAAACAACTTAATTGTTTTCAGTGCAGGTTGAGCTGCCCTGAGGCCCGCAAGCACTGGGACTCTGTTTTCACATGTCTTCAACATGGCTGAGCCCCATTTAAAACCTAACGAGTCATCAGTCTTACGAGTGTTTGCTGCTGAAAGACGCAACACAACAAACACAGACTGAACTCGCTGTGCAGATTCACAGTTCATAACATACAAATTATTGATCTATTATTTTGGTACATCAGCTATCAGTTTGATATTGTAATTTAAAGTGGTTTTCTAAACTTCCTTTAATTTGAACTGTGTGGTATATTCTTTACTGTTATAATTCAAACTGACTAGTAATCAATACATGATGCTTTTGACCCTTAATCGACTTTGATTGAGCCAAATGTAATGTTATTTCCACCCCAATGAGAGTCAGCTGAATATAAACAAGAGCTATGAGGCTGTCTTTACTTCAGCCAATCAACTTATCAGACATCTAAACAGATGATCTGAAACATCACAGACAGCAGTAGTTTAAAAAAAAAAAAAAAAAGGGGGGGGGGCACTTCCACTTAGCCTAAACACCAAAAAGGCTCTCCACAGAGGTGATCTATCTCTCTTTAGTGTGCTCACACTCTGTGCGACATTGACAGATCGCGCATTGAACTTGGCTCGCCGTAGCTCCCATCAGTCATTCGCTCCATCTCATTGAGCACCACTGGTCTATCATCGCCCCCACTGTCCACACGCACATTAGACAATGGGCAGACCGGAGGGCCTGACACCTACACTGTGATCTGATGTGACCTACCGGGGATTTACATCCATAACACTGATGTAAATTTGCATCTAAGAAACGCATGAAGCAGAGGCAGAGGCATTTACAGAGGCAGGTCTTGCAATCAGGTGAGGCTCAAAATGATGAATGGCCCTCAGACTTACACCTGAAATCTAAACCAAAGGGTATAATAGTGGGTTATACTGCTTCAGGGCACTGTTACCCCTGCAGATAGTCAGGACAAAAACCTGAAGGGGCAGCAAAGTAAACCAAAGAGGTCAGAAGATTAGTAACAGAGACCCTCAGAACATTTCTTCTGCAAACAATCATTTTGTATTTTTTTCAAATGCTTTTTTCTCATTCAGGTGTAAGTCTACCACTGTAGGCAATGTATAACTTTTAGATTAAAGTATTTATCAAATATCTAATAGGCACCAAAAAATATTCTGTTGGCCCATGAGGTTAAAGTACCATTTTTAGAAGCAGTTACAATAAAAGACAAAATTTCTCTTTTAGCACATAAAAGAGAAGATGTACACAATGTGGTCATTTTTAACTTTACACAATCTACCTTATTATCTAAGCACTAATTCCACTTAATTCTGGAAATAGTACTTTCCAGTACTCTGAAAGTAGTATTATGACTTTAAAGTAAAAAATAATAATTATTCAACTTTATTCTTGAAGTAGTACTTCTATCTTGTTCTCATAACAGTACTTGACTTTATTCTGGAAATAGTATTCAACTTTTTCCACGAAGTAGTAATTTTATTTTCATCTTGAAGCTACTTCGAGTAGTATTTCAACTTTATTCTCATCATTGCATCTGACTTTATTCACAAAATAGTATTCTACTTTAGCCTCAAAGAGGTATTTCCACTTTAGCATCAAAGCAGTAGTTGTTCCCAACTGGAAAAAATATTTCTGTCTTCCTCTCAAAGCAATATGTTGACTATTTTCCTGAAGTAGTAGAGGGCTATGCTGTAGTTAATGTAGATTTAATGCAGTATTACAAATTTTGAATTATTAAAGAAATACTATAAACTAATAAAACTGAAGTGAATAAGAAACACAATGTGGAAACTAACTGAACCACAACTGAATAAAAACAAAAATGAATATGACTGCATTAAACTGTAATAAAGAGATTACTGAAAACATGGGGGGAGTTTATCAGGACTTTTTTTCAGCTTTCCTGTAACCTCACTCTTTACAAATCTGATGCTGATAAACCGTGACACTGATTCAGACAGCCTTACCACATTAAAGTACAGCTTGTTTTGTTTACTGAAACACAGGTGATAGAAAACAGGACACTCTCCAGCAACCAAGACAAAAGTCTCCCACACAAACACCAACAAGTACTAGCAGAATGAGCTCCTCCGCTTTCCCCTCCAATGGCGTGCCATCACCCACAGCCAGAGAATATCCCTTTCCTTCTGGCCTGCCTCGTGGGAAAGAGGCTGGAAATGTGGCCGTTTTTGGAGCTTTGCTGTGAGTATGTGCGTGTGTGGTGTGTATCTGCTTATTAGTCATCAATGGGGGAAGCTCCAACATTTGTTCCTTTTCTTGCTGGCAGATGACACACAGCTAGTCTGTTTTGGCGCTGACACACCACAAATCCTGGCTGCTGAGTTTTTTGGCAGCACACTTGGTGGTTACGCAATGGCTTCCGTCATTTCAACATGAGCAACCCCCCACCTTAAAAACCAAAAAAACAAAACAAAACCCAGATTATTGTATTCCTAAGCAGTCACTGTGGAAATGCACCCACACAGGCTGACTTGAAGAGTTGCCTAGGTCAGCCCATGGACTTAGAGCCACATTAAAAAAAACAAGAGAAAACTGCAAAAGAAAGAAAGTCGGATGCTGAGAAAATCTCATGCTCAAGCAGTGCGTCACAATATTAGGTGTGGACTGAAATTTGTACATTTTAGGCAATGTACATTACACAACATTAAGATTCCCATCAAGATTTCAACAGCTTCCACCTACATCTACGCATGAATCACAAAAACATCTGCTACCTGCAATCACAATAGAAAAGAAAAAAACAAACCCCAAAACAAAACAAATACAACACACACACACAAAACCCAGACACGTGCCTGCTTGGTACCTTTAAATAATTCCCCTGCTTGCCACTAGGGGTCCGAGGCCATGTGCCTCCTCTTTCTAAATAGGGGGGTGGGGGATTTAAATTTCGCCAACTGTCAATCAAAAGCCAAACCATAACAATCTCCTCGTTTCCCCCACTTACTTTCTACCAATATCAAACCAGCATTTAAAACAAAGCTCATGTGTATTAAATAATAGATATAAACTACCAGCTTGCTATATAATTAACGTACAGGTTGTGCCCAAACAAGTTGAAGTTGTTTATTAGATCTTCTTGTATCATTAAGTTTAAAATACAACTCAGACGCCGCCCGAGGCTGCCGTTACCTTTAATAACCTGCCAGCTCTGGCACACTTTGTACACTAGGGCTGGTTTAACTGGATTTAAATCGACTGAATCACAGCGACATCAAAATTAAAGTTATCCTTTAAATAACTCTACGGAAAGGTAGTCACGTACGCTTTTGATCACCCGTGTTGACTGAAACAGCTCGGTATACCATCAGCTATAAGATCTACTTTCTATTGGGCTCTATTTAAGTAAATGCCGCTGATTATTATAATAACTACAAAGAGCTGGATCATGTCGTTTTGTTTAAACTTATCTGCGGCACGATGGAGTTCATTAATGTTGTTTTTAGGGGCGCGAACCCCCACTTTCGCCCGTAAAGTCGTGTCAATAGACGGTTTAAAACCTCCGTCGCCCACCGCTAACGGTTAGCACGCTAAGTTAGCCAAGACCGCTCAGAGAACCGTCGCCTTTTCTTAAAAAACAAACCGTGTTTCTCGCCTCCATGTAACTACACCTCTTTAGGATGTCGCAGACTACATACCTGCCGTGAAACCAGTCTTTACAGATGTCGCACTCGATCATAAACCGGCTCACATCGTAGGGCTGCCGGCAGACACAGTACAGCGGGGCCGCCGCCATCTTCCTACTGTCCCCAAACAACGCAGGAATGAAGCGGGCGGGGATTTAACCCAACATCCGGAAATACCCGAGGGGAGAGCCGAGCACGCACGAAATCCGCCATTCTGAGGCAATCCCACCTCTGACGTCAGTTTCCAGATTATGCATTTCCATCTGGTTGTGTGGGCACACCAACAATAGACGCAAACTTTTTTCCAACAAAGGAATGACATAAAGGGCTTGGTTTTAGGCGTTATGCTACAATCGGATAAAAGCGAAAAATCAGCCTGTAATTTAAATTATTCTGATGAAATAATCTCCATAATCTGCTATATGTATTATTTTACCATATTAAGATGTTTCTTTAGTCGTATTACATTTTAATATGGATATATTCATTGTGTTTATTGAGCTTCACCTTCCCGATTTTATTTAAATATTAAATATTTCAGATCAAACAAACTCTAATTTTAGATAAAGTTTTTTATATGATCATTTTAAGGGAAACATCTACCTGGCGCTGTGTGAAAAAGTAATCTCCGCCTAAACCTAATAAGTAGCTGTGCCACAGAACATTTTCCCAAAAGTCTCAGGGATTGTCAAGATGTTGTTGTTTTTTTTTGGCAAATGTGAGACGAGCCTTTGTGTTCTTTTTGTTCAGCAGTAGTTTTCTCCTTGGAACTCTCCCATGGATGCCATTTTTGCCCAGTCTCTTTCTTATTGTTGAATCATGAACTCTGTCCATAACTGAATCAAGTGAGGTCTGCATTTCTTTAAATGGTGTTCTGGGTTCTATTCGGACCTCCTGGATGAGCCATTGATACACTCTTTGAGTCATTTTGGCATCCTAGTGACTCCAGGGGAAGCTTCACCACTGTTCCAAGTTTTCTCCATTTGTGCATAATGGCTCTCACTGTGTTTCGCTAGGGTCCCAAAGCCTTAGAAATGGCTTTGTATCCCTTTCCATGACTATGTTTCCCAGTTGTTATTGAATTTATTTAGATCGCAGCAATGGTGTGTTGCGTTTTGACATCTTTTAGCCTACTTCCCTTCATCAGATAGGTTTTATTTACATGATTTCTTGATTCAACAGGCCTGGCAGTAATTAGGCCTGGGTGTGGCTCAGTCAATTACTTTTTGGGACAGGTAGGTTTGGATAGCTTTAAGACAATCTTCAGTTGTAAAAATCACAACAGCCCTCTTACAGAATACAATACCCCCTATATGAAACAAAGCATATAACTTCCTGCACAGTTGGCATGGAGCTTATTGTACATTAATGCTATTCTCTTCTATTCAGAACCATGTAAAAGAAGTTATCTTCACTTGATGGTCTGACCCTTAAAGCTTCACAGAGCATGCTTATATCTTAATTGATGCACAGCCACTTATAAGGCATTTAAATGTAGGGGGAGTTATTTTGTGCAATACTGGGTGTTGCATCTTTAAATAATGCAATTAAAATGTCCACAATACATGGATAAAAAGTGTTTTCTGATTGCAAATAGCATTAAATACCTATATCAATGCATATGCGCTATCAACACTGACTTAACTGTAAATCCACAACACAGCTGATGAGCTGCAAAGGCAAGAAAATGTAAGTGTGTCACACGGTCTTTATCTTTCCTGCACTGTCTTCACTGTGAAGATCTCTTCAGAAGGCGTTTTCCAGCCTGGTGGCAGACGGCTCAGAGGCATCTTAAATAAAAAATCAAAACACAACATCCAGCCCTGGTATGTCTCCATGGAGCGTGTCTGACATGCCCTACGTGCTTTGTGGTGAATAGCAATGGGACCACCGACCCACAGCTTGATCTGTGAGCTGACAGCACCCATCCCCCCACACGCCCATCTGTGCTACTCTGCATAGTCAAGCAGCCTTGGTGCATGCAGAGGCTCCAGAGTGCTCACAGCACAGAAGACACATGTGAGGTTATCTGCTAATCTCTGCCCATTTTTTTTCTTCTTTGTGCATTTTTAAGCATGCACCAAGGTGTAAACATCCCCTTTGTCTTCAGGATGATAATCACAGCCTTGTTTGTAGTAGATCACTATCAGTGCTTCCTATTATAGGTTTTCTCTCTCGTCAGCCCCGGTGTGAGCAGCTTCATGTCTGGTGTGCAGATCCACCGCATGCACGTAAACACTATTCCTGGAAGTTAATAAACACTTGTGAGTGTAGGCTGGTGCTGATGGATGGACATGAACAGCTCTTCTGCAGAATAAGGTGTAATCAGTGTACTCAGCTTTTTGAAACAGACGAAAATGTTGACTTTGAGTTTCATTGCAATCACTATGAGCACCACATAAACATCTATTAAATGTGTAAATAGGAAAAGAACGTGACAGTCTGAAGGCATTATAAGGAAACATGGTAATGGAGGTATAGGTTACCATTATTATAGATTTTATAACATGCATATTAAAGAACAGGATTATCAGGACAAGCGAATAAATACTACATGAAGTCAGATGAACAGACATGAAGATAATAAATGCAATAAAGATTTGAAAAAGTCTGAAAAACAAATCTAGACAAATCTCTGTGAAAGGGACACCATTGAAAAGCAATACTGGGTGCCCATGACCTTTGGTTCCTCAGGAAGCAATGCTTTAAAAAAGGGTGTGTTTTTGTCATGAAAATCCCTGCATGTTCCCGGGAACACTTTCTAAACTCATCATCTGTGAACATCAGTTCATTATGCCACATATGCCAGTTAAAGTTTTATCATGTCAAGAAGAAGCTAAAATGTGACATATTTTTAATGGAAGATCTTGCATTTTTTTAGAAAGACAATGCTAAGCCGCATACTGCCTCTATTACAATAGCGAGACTTCGTAGTAGAAGAGTCTGAGTAATAAACGGCCCTGCCAGGAGTCCAGACATGTCACCAGCTGAAAACATCATGAAACGAAGAATGCAATGCAAAAAAAAGAATCTTATATGAGACAAAAATGGGAAAACATTCCAACATGTGCGTATTTAGACATGCAAAAATCCTCAAATAAGCATAGTCTATGTACCAAAAGCTTCAGTATGCTGGCTAGTTATCCTGATAATTTTAATTTAATTAGCTAGTGATGTGTTCAATGTGCATATGTATGTAAATATACACATTTCTGTCATTTTTTTCTTGGTTTTTACACACCCAACAATTTTCACTGTAGTTCTATCAATCTAGTTTTACTTAGCTTTAGGCTTAGTGTTTTTATTTATTAAAATAATTTAATATAACTGTAAAAAAATACACACGTACACATATTGAATATTTATTAAAGCCTGGAGTATTTCATTTATGTGATTTTACTGTATGCTGAATTATGGTGTTACAGCTTCACCTCCTGATTGAAGAGCGCAAGTGCGCTTACTGTGCGTGGGCGTGAATGGGCAGCGCGCGCACGCTGCAAACGTCACGACGAGACGAAACGAGGCAGAAGCCAGCGCGCCCCGCCCCCCTGTGTGTTAGCATCATGGATGAAGGTGTAGAAAAATCTGCCAGGTATGATTTAAACAGTAGGCAGCTGCTGGAAACGGGTGTCCAGGGACTCTGCGTCAAGATTTAACGTCTAACTAGATGACCAAAAAAGGTAAGATCTAAAAAAAATAATCGGCACGGTGTTGTTACGCTAGTGATGGACGTCTGGTTTCAAATGATCGTTAAATGTGATGCTTTCGCCTAATAAAACATCTATTATCGATACTTTTCCGGGACATTTCTGCATACAAACAGCGTCAATTCAAATTTTTACTACTCTGCCGTTTCTCTTCGATGATGTAATGCGACAAAAGATATAATAATATATGTGATGTGAGTGAGATATTTTCACATTAGCAGCCATTAACGTCGGCATCAGTGATATATTCACAGTATTTCATTAAACAGAATTCGCTCAAAAGGATTATTATGGACAAATAACTAAAGTAATCATTAATGTAATGGTATAAATGACGTTTTATTGTTATTATTATCATTGCTGTTGTAGAAAAAGTGAGCCTGGTTTAAACAAATTATGCAAAAAACAAATAAACACATTAATAATAAGAATAAATAAAAATAATAAAAGAAATGTATTATTATTTATTGATTTTTTATAATAATAATAATATATTATTATTATTATTAGCGATTATTACTTAAAAATACTTCTGGTTCTGTTTAAATAAATATTTGATTTTGTAGTGAGATAATTTTGATAATCACCATTTTTTTTTACAACAATTGTTTTTAATAACAATTCTATGGAACTTTGTTTCTGCCACAATTCTTTTTAGGTGTCCAGAAAACTTCAGGTTATTGCTTCAAAACTTATGCTTGTTGTCTTGACATTTTGACTTACTCACAAGTAACTTAAGTTTCAAATAAATTTGACGTTATTATTTTATCCAGTGTTTAGCATTTGGTCCAAGAGTTTCTTTCCAAAAGGTTCATTAATATTTCATTATTTTTATTATAACTGTAATCTTTTTTTTTTTTACCTGATCTGTTCCTTCAACCTTTTTGCATTCAGTCCACTTGTTCTATACATTTCGATTATATTGATTTAACATGTTTGCATTAAACAGGTGTACTGTGTTAATCTGAGGCTTGTTTTAATTGTGGTGGAGGAGGTGGAGAACTGCTGTGAACCTGAAGATGAGGCGTCTGTCAAGAAAGAAAGCGCTGAGCCTGGTGAAGGAGCTGGACGCCTTCCCCAAAGTGTCAGAGAGCTACGTGGAGACATCGGCGTCAGGAGGAACAGGTGAGATGTCCCTGCGAGGACAAGACAGCAGGAGCAGCAAAAGGGAGGAGTAACACTCTCTGCTCATCTGTCTCCTCCACAGTGTCACTTTTAGCGTTTAGTGCCATGGCACTTCTGGCTGTCTTAGAGTTCTTTGTTTATCGAGAGACTTGGATGAAGTATGAATATTCGGTCGACAAGGATTTTTCCAGGTGAGATGTTATTACTAGGTTATTAAATGTTAATTAATTGTGACTTCAGTCTGTTTTTCTTTTTTACAGTATGATGTCACGGTAATCTTTTTATCCTGATTTCAGTAAATTGAGAATAAACATTGACATAACAGTCGCCATGAAATGCCAGCGTGAGTATCTCACCTTGTTTGCCGTTGTCAATGTGGAGAAGTTGCTACCTGAAGCGCTTACATCACATTAGCGCACATATTTCATCTCTGATTGTAGATGTGGGAGCAGATATTCTGGACCTGGCTGAAACCATGATCACATCTAATGGCCTGCAGTATGAACCTGTGAGTCAAGCATGTGTCTGAAAAACCTTAAGGTCATTTCTGAGGTGTCGCTTCTGTAAAGCAAACGCTCCTGTTTGTGTCTTTGAGCAGGTTATTTTTGAGCTGACCCCGCAACAAAGACTGTGGCAAAGGTAAGGTTTTGTGCAGTAAGTTTGAAAAAATACAAAATTCTGGTAATGCCTAAAATTTGGTTATCAAGTTATAAGAGATTTCTTGTTGTTTGAAAGCTTTTAAACTTGTTTAGCTAGTTCTGCAGTCTGTTTGTTTTCCAGGACGCTGCTTCTCATACAGAACAGGCTGAGAGAGGAGCACGCTCTGCAGGAAGTCCTTTACAAAACTCTCCTGAAAGGAGCTCCTACTGCTCTGCCACCACGGTCAGTCTCCTATGGGAAATAGTTTTTAATAATCACGTCTCCATTCATTTTACAAAAAGGCAAACACATAAGTGCCCACTGGATTTAGAGTGATGGATTTAGAGTCTGTTATAATAAAATGATGTGCTCAAACATTATGTGCGTAGGGAGGATGCCTCCATGGAGCCCCTCAATGCCTGCAGGATACATGGACACGTTTACGTCAACAAGGTAGCAGGAAACCTGCACATCACTGTTGGAAAGTAAGAACCTCTGTAGCGTAATAAGCATGAGACAAACATTTCTGATGCTGGAGACTAATAGTGATTCTTGATCTTTTTAAGGCCCATTCACCATCCTCAGGGCCATGCACACATTGCAGCTTTTGTGAGCCACGAGAGTAAGTTAAAATCTGGTTTTCTAATAACACTTCTAATTACACACTTTTATAATCTACAAGCAGACCAGGGAACATTATCTGTCACCATAATCGGTGCTCCCCTCAGCTCTCCCTTTTTCTGCATTCAGCAATAAATACTGAGGAAGGCCGTGGCATTTAAACAATGTTTAGACGGTACTAAGGGACTCAAAGCGTGCCAAGAAAATATCCCATTACATTACCAACAGCAGCCTGATTTGATAAAAGGCAGTGTGGATCCATGCTTTCATGTTGTTTGTGCCAAACTGTGAGCTGAATATTGCAGCAGAAATTGAAATTCCAGGTCTGGTGAGCCTGTGTGAGTCGTAGCCTTAGTTTCCAGTTGACAGGAAGTGGCACCTGATGTGGTCTTTTGCTGCTGTAGCCCATCTGCTTTATGATTTAACATGTTGCACATTCAGAGATCCTCTTCTGCAGTTTTTGGTTGTAACGTGGGGTTATTTGTGCTCTAGTCATTTCCTTCTGAGAACTGGCTCAAACTACTTATTTTCTAGTTTTGGGAACATTCTTGAGATGGTTGTGTGGGAAAACCCGAGTCGATCGGCAGGTTCTGGAATACTCAGATCAACTTAAATCACATTTCTTCCATATTCTGATTTGAACATCAGCAGGTCATCTTGAGCGTGTCTACATGCTCCCATGTGATTGGCTGTTTAGATATTTGCATTTACAAACAGTTGAACAGCTGTACCTCAAAAAGTGGCTGTGAGTGTATTAAGCATTGTTCTTACACATTTAATAGGGAATAATTTAACAAAAACCCCTGAAAACATTAAAGATGTCAAATATGTGAGCCAGATTTAATGGCATTGGAGATAAAAAGTGTTTTTCTGTTACTAAAAGAGACCAAAGTTGGCCAGATGAGAGCCTTAGGAAATCGAGCTTATAAGGTCCTGCTACTAGTTAGAATGATTGTCCACAGCCTTGATTGAATCTGAGGGTTCTCTCATCTTTGCATTACAGCGTACAATTTCTCCCATCGAATCGACCATTTATCTTTTGGGGAGGAGTTACCAGGCGTCATCAATCCTCTGGACGGCACAGAGAAAATCACATATAACAGTAAGTCACATGATTTCAGAGGATAAAACATGCAGGAAACATTTGAAAAGGATTTTCCATTGAATGAATGAGTGCATTTTTTTTTTTCATAAAACCCTCAATTATTGTTTCCTGTGTGCTTGCATCCCAGATAACCAGATGTTTCAGTACTTCATTACAGTGGTGCCCACGAAACTGAACACATACAAGATATCCGCAGACACACACCAGTTCTCTGTGACTGAGCGAGTGAGTAGCTGCTAAGCGCAGAGCTTTAAACACAGGCCAATGTTGTGACAGCAAGTAGACTAACCACCACAATGTCTGCTGCCAAGGAACGGGTGATAAACCACGCCGCGGGCAGTCACGGTGTTTCCGGCATCTTCGTCAAGTACGACACCAGCTCTCTGATGGTGACGGTCAGCGAGCAGCATATGCCGCTCTGGCAATTCCTGGTGCGACTGTGTGGTATAATCGGGGGCATATTCTCCACCACAGGCGAGTGGGCTTGGACATTTAGAGCAAAACAATTAAATATGGTTCTAGCTTTGAATTCATGCAGTTATTTTATTCTTTTTTTTTTTTTTTTTTTTACTGTGCTCTTCTCACTTTTAAGGGATGCTTCACGGGCTCGTTGGCTTCTGTTTTGATGTCATCTGCTGCCGCTTCAAACTGGGACTCTACAGGCCCGGAGAGGTGCTAAACCAGGACGCACAGCTGCACCAGATGAATAATCTGAACCACCACCATACTCCTCTGCTGGCTGACAATCCCCCTCGGTAGTAGACGCCGATTCCTCGGCCTGCACGGGTGACCCGACAAATAATGATCACAGTTGCTGCTTTCTCATCAGAAACTTGAGTTCGGATTTTCAGATATTTGTTTATTTATTAGAGTTTATAAAGGTTTTTCCATTGCCAGCATTACCGTACTGTATATCACAATGTTTTTCTTCCAAATGACCAAAAACATAAAAAAAAAAATAGTAGAGTTAGCACTAACTATTGCACTGTAGGAGAATGTGTACCCTGTGACTCTGGTCACATTTGATAACGGTGATGCTGACAGTTATGTTAAAGTTTAAATTCCCAGGAGGTCATTAGCACCGCTGGTTTGTTTCACAGCATTAAAGTGTAAAAAAAAAAGAAAAGAAAAAAAGAAGCCCAAAACAAATAAAAGTTGATTCCTAAATGAAATAACATGCAGATGGTTTTTAAACAGGTAAACCATGAAATGATGGCAGTCAGGTTCAAGAAGGATGACTGAGCAAGTGTCATGTTGCCTATTAAGCAATCCTCTATAAGGAAGACTTATTTATTTTATTTGACTTATTTCAATAAGTCAAGAATGTCTTTAGCAGGTCTACCACATGACATGAGTCTTTATTTAACAAAAATTGAGCCAATGTGTCACTAAATAGGCCCTTACTGCTTCCAGGAGCTGCTAATCAAACCTGCTTGATTAACTGATCATCAGCCAGCTGGCTTGGTCAGAACTGAAGTGGTTCCAGGAAAAATATATCTTTCGATTTTCATTTTCTCCTCTGTAACCATGAACGAGTGAGCTGGAAGGCGAGCATGAAAGACTGCAGCACATGTGCACCTTTACTCTTCGAGTTTATTTCAGTTTTGCCAAGCAGACTTGAAAGTGTTGTCAGAGCAGGGAATACAGGCAGTCGGACGTTTTGCAAATGACACCAGAAGAAACATGAAGTCATTGATTAAGTGATGCCGTTTGTTACATACAGTAACAGTAGCTCCAGTCTGGGGTTTATGGCACCAACAGTGCTCTGCGTTTGAAAAAAAAGAAAAAAAAAAGAAAAAAAGAAAGAAGACAAGACAGACACACAGAAGAGCAAAACTCCATACTGACAACATCATTAATATAGCCCTGTAGCTCTTTGAGAACAATCTGATGCAACTGCTTCATCGTGCAGGCCTTGTACGACGTTTCGGGTCTGAAATTAAGAGGACGGTTATCATGATTTCACCAGACATGGGCTTTGCATAAACATTTAGTTTTGTCCCTTTTTCTCCCATAAAGACTCATCACTGTTAAGTATTTTTAATTCTGTCAAGAGTAATGCCTTGCAACATATACAATACTGTACACAGCTGTCTCATTCTTTCAGTAAAAATCATACCAGCCGGTCACACTTTTGGTACACTCTGTGGGAAGCTCTGAAGACACTCAACCAAAATAAATCAACAGTCAAATAAAAGTTTTTGGTAATCTATAAGAATAATATGCAAGCATCTATTTACAGATATTCCAAATATGCAGAAAGGATGTAATGCCAGTAGAGTTTTAACGTGTTCCCAGCCCTTTACTTGGGACTTTTTAAATATAAATCTGGACTCATATCTCATGGCTCTGTCTTGGTCCAGTTATCTAGTTTTTACTCAATTTAGGAAGAATAATTTGAAACTGGGTCATGAACTTTCACATATATATGCAGATGCAGCTCAACTCTGATTGCTCAGTGCCCTGCCCCTTTAAGACGATGAAGCTGAAGTACTCTGGCATTGGGGATACAATGCCAGCTTAGATTGTAATTTAACCAGTACTTTTAAATTAATTATTCTGCAGAAGCCTCATATTCACACTGTATGTGATTTAAAAGTACCTCACGAGTCTTTAGATATCTTAGTCTGCGTCCAGAAATCAGAAGAGAAAAGAGCCTTAATCTGCACAGGTGTGGGCCTTTTTTTCTTTTTTTAAACTGCAAGCTGTTGGACATCCCAGCAACTACTTCTTTCCATTTTCTTTGGATCTACTGAAGTTGTAGTGTGTGTGTCTCTTATGCACTAACATAATGTTAAAATCACAGTGGTAAAAATCTTTTTTTAAACAATTTTCCAGCAGTGTTTGAAAAACCAGGGCTCGAGATATAACAACTGTATTTATAGGAACCTCAAAATCGGACATTGTCTTCTGAACAATTTGACCCATTTCCCCAAAATTGTTTGGTTTGGTAAATAAAAGTGCACTCTGTTGTGCAGCAGGCAATAATTTCATCCAGACAGTTTATATTTTTAGTGGTACCTAATGGGTACTGCCAACTCAAATTTCACTCATGTTTACCACTGTGACAAGGCTGGTGAGGTCTCCTCAGGATTTCAAGTGACCTGACTTTCTATGCAATTAAACTGCCCTCTCCAACCCCACGCTGTAAGGCGTGGCATTCCTCAGGGCTCAGTACAAGGCCCACTTATTTTCTTTCATCTTCCATTGGATCATTTTAAATATGCATTATTAAATGGATCAGTTTGTCGTAGCAGTCCATTTCTCCATTCTGTGAGGTGAGGCATCTCTTATGGCTTTGTATTTAGGGTTTTAAGAAGAATTACTTGAAATTGGGGCATGACTTTTCACTCATATGCAGATGACACTTTACTCTGATCACTAAATCATAATTAATATCTCAGGAGCACTGAAAACATCTCTGGATAAGTTGAATGGGTACCACTGCTCAAATATAACTCGTGTTTACCACTCTGACTTGATACTACACCAAACTGCCCTCTCCAACTTCACTTTATAAGGTGAGACATCCCTCAGGGCTCAGTAATAGACCCACTTTTTTCCCTTTTTAACCTCCACTGTGTTGTGCACTTGCAACAAGGGCATGAATTCAGGCTCCTTTGCTGCAAGTAGCTGCAATGGTCTTCAACTTTCATCTTCTATACTATGAGGCATTGAACCATTTTAACTGAATCACTCGCTCCTGCTTTGCCTGTGAAATATCTTTCCCTAACGTGCTAACCTTTTGGGGAGTTGTCTTCTTACAAAGTTTGCTTAGAAACTGTTGGGAAACAATGTGCAGTATATACTGGGCTATACAAATAAAGTTCACTCTGATTTACTCTTATTTATAAATTCTACACAGCCAAGGTCTACCACATATAGTCGGACTAGCCTTTGGCGCAGGTATAAAGATGTAAAAGTAGTAAACTTAGTTTCAGTACAAACTGCTGTACAAACAGGCAAAAAAGTGGATGAGCATTCAAACAAGACGCACGGACATCAACATCTGTGGTCATAAATAAGTGACAACTGTAACAATAGGAAAGGTGGCATCTGTATTTGTAGCCATAGGTGACTCATGTAGTTTGAGTTTAGCTTTAATACTATTCTTAATATACTTCAGATCGGTATTAAGATGGAAAACCACCGGTGAGTTTTTTTGGGGATGTTAAAAAGGCAGTAGATGCACTCATTGCAAAGACATACAGATATCGGAATCACCCGTGTATTGAAGACAAGAACTGGAGATCCCCACAGTAAAAAAACAAAACCGAAAAAAAAAAAAAAAAACATGAACTACAATGATCTCATAGAAATTTTCCTCCAACGATGCAGTGCCAGTATTATTCAAGTATGAAAAAAAGTACTTACAAGGCAAGGCGATGTATTGAGATTTAAGAGGGTGGAAAAGAAAATGGAAATCACACGAAAGGCTTATTGTTGCATATATAATTGGCCACTTTGAGACGAAAACAGTAGGTACAAAATGAATGACAACACTTCTTTTTGGACGGGGTTGGAGATTGAAGAGTGCACAAACCGATGACAGATATCCAAACTGAATGCTTAATTCATGGCTAGTAGACCTCATTTTTCCCTTCTTCTTCACATAACTGCCACCCCCACGTGTGCAGAGCCCCGCTTGTCCACATTAAGAAGGATTTAGAGTGTCCACAGTGGATGTTTTCCCTCCTGCTGACAGCTAAAGGCGAGGGCTGCTGACTCTGGCTTGAGGCGGTGAGGAAGACTCAAATGGTTAAGGTGCTGGATGCACGGAAGTAGGAGAGGAACTTGAAACAGAGGCTGACCACAAAGTACCAGATGTTTCTGGCCATCTGGGAGCGGGCGATAAACACCCTCCAGATGAAAACGATCAGCAGGGTGTTGAAGGTGTAGCGAATGTTTCTCAGTCTGGAAGAAGACAAGAGGGAAGCAGATTAAAGACTTAACATACAAGTTCTTAAAAAGCTTAAAGATGTAAATGAGATGATAAACAAGGAAGCTTGTGCATAGGTTTTCCTAATTAATTATCACAGTGAAATTCTTCCAAAAATAGAATGATAACTGGTGGGGAAACACATACTTGAATCCTGTACTTTTGAAGGCTTGTTGACTTACTTTCTCAGGTGCTGCCTGGCAGCAGGAATGTCAGACATGTCTTCGTTCAGGACATACTTCTTGGTGCCGATGCAGTAGTTCTCAATGTACTCGGGCCAGTTCAGCTGGCGCACATCAAAGTTAAATGTCTGCAAATAAGATGGCAGAAGTTGAAAATACTGAAAATAGAAACTGAAAATAAAAAAGCTGCTATTTTTGTGACTAAAAGTGCATGTTCACAAGTGTTTTCTGTCTTGAGCTCTGTTGCAGTTGTGCATGATGTGCTCAGCTCATTTACTTATTTACAAGTAGAAATACCATTATGTACTGAGAAGGTCATGGATTCATTTTTGGAGTCAGTGTTATCTATAAAATTTAGGCTCCATGTGCGGCTGCAAAAAGGAGAATTTTTATGGAAGCTTCTTTCTGCAACTAGGTTTTTTTTTTATTTTTTAAATCAATCCATAAAGTCAAAGTTTTGGGTTATTATCTCAAAATGTTTAGGTAATGAGAAGTTCAATTTGTGAGATAATAACTTGAAATTTTAATTAAGCCCCGACTGTTTTTCCCCCTCACTGGCATAAAAAGGCTTCCATAGAGGTGTTTCACAAACTAAACTTTATTTATACAGTATGCTTCTTTCAAGGTGGTGCTGCTATAAAACTAATAAAGTAAAACATTAATATTAATCCAAGCATAATTAAAAACAAGCATGCAAGTTAAAAACCCATTAAGACAACTTCCCCATCCTCCACAAAAGTAATAAAGTAAAATAAAATTATGAAGACCAAAAAGTTTAAACCAATAAAATAACTAGATGGTGAGGTAAGTTCTGAATATTATTATTATTATTATTATTCAACACCTGCATCTTTATGTGACCCTAAAAGGTGTATTATTGGTCCAAAATTTGCACCACGTACATGGTTAACCCTACCTTCCTGTCCTCAGGGGTTAGCTGGCCCATCAGCATGCTCATGTTCTCAGAGTTCCACTCCCAGTCCTGGCTGCTGAAATACTCCAGCAGGCCGATGGCCTTGTGCAGGCGATTGAAGATGCGCATCATCCTACAAAGACGGAGGAGGTGCAGATTACAACAGGCACAAATTGATTTCTCTTTAGGCTAAAAGTGGGATTAGAAGGAAGCTGGTCTTACTGCGGCTTCTGCCCGGAGAGGCGCAGGAAGAGGTCGTAGATGAAAGCGGGGAACTTGTGGCTGACCAGGATCCAGTACTGGTTTATCAGGTAGTTGGAGGTGATGTTGGCGTTGGGTCTTCGGAAAGCCTGCTCCAAGGGGTTTCTCTTAAAGGAGGACATCACGTGGTGCTCTGCAAATCGAGATAATTGAGGAGGATTAGTCTCAGTGCCGTATTCACCTCTGAGCAGGAAACAAAAACAGCAGGAAACTGGTTACATTAATGAACGTTTATGCACCACCAGGAAGTGACCAGAGTTTCTTTAAAAAAAAAAAAAAAAATTATTAATATAATGGTGACAGAAACCCAAGGCCCCTTGATTTGTGGCGGCGATCTGAATATTCGCCTGCGGCCGGATTTAGATAGCTCTAATAGAAGAATGCCGGAATCAAGTACTTTGTATAAAAGAGTCTCTGCGCTTTTTGAAGAGGTAGGACGTAAGACGTATGGAGAAATCGTTTCCCTACATGGAGAGATTATTCTCATTACTCAGCTCCACATTCCCTTTACATGACGTTTGGAAAAGATAGGGATAAAATCCAATCATGTGAGATGGGTACAATAGACATAAGTGACCATGAACCACTGTATCTGACAATTGATTTAAACGTATACCCCAAAACATCAACTTGAAACTTGAACTCATCTTTGCTTAAAGATGTAACATTTAAGAAAGAAGTAATGAAAGAACTCAAAGATTACCTTGAAATAAATGATAACGGAGAAGTGTCACCTCCAATACTATGGGATGCATTAAAAGCTAAGAGGGGAGATCATAGCATTCGCCTCTTTTCAGAAAAAAGCAGACACAGGACGATATACGCAGAACTCTTCACGTAATAAATCAGATACAAACATCTAAAAGTAAAGCCATGCTTATGAATATCGATGCGGAAAAAGCTTTTGACTCTGTAAATTGGGACTTTCTTTACAAAGTCTTGACCAAATTTGGCTTACATAATAGAATTATTGATACGGTGAAGGCATTATATACTAACCCTACTGCAAGAACTTTTATTCGCATTATACTTAGAACCTCTGGCACAATCAATCAGACAAAACAAAGACATCAAGGGAATAAACATTAAAGAACAGGAACATAAGCTTGCTTGCTATGCAGATGACATATTAATATACCTAGAACAGCCCACAAGCTCCCTACCTGAACTGATGAATCTATGCCAAAAATTTGGGAAACTTTCTGGGTATAAAATTAATATGACCAAAACTCAAATACTTAACTATAACTATAGCCCCCCAGCTCACTTGGTTGCTCAATAGAGTTGTCATACCTAAAGACTTAACTAAATTATTTGAGGAGAATTTTGGTTCCCTGCAAAAGAGAATAGTAGATGATATCAAACGATGGGACATGATTCCCTTTCTAACTTTATACTCACGAATTGAATCAAAATGAATATTCTGCCGAGATTACTATATTTATTCCAAACACTACTGGTACAAATTGATCAAAGCCAATTTAACAAACGGGACAAAATTATATGGAGAAGGAAGAGACCAAGGGTTTGTTTTAAAACTTTACAATTACAAAAAAAGACAGGAGGATGGGGCTGCAGTCACTAAAAAAAAATATATATATATATTTTCGGGCTGCTCAGTTTAAGACTGTGATTAACTGGTGTGATATAAGCTATAAAGCACATTGGAAAAATATTGAGGAGAGCATGTTTTCTTTTCCAATACAAGCTGTCCTGATGGACTTAAACATTCAAAAATATATAGACAAGGTCTACAACCCTTGGGTGAAATGTAAACTTAATGTATGGAGAAATGTTGTGAGGGAATTTAAATTGGAACAGGACTTGGCTTTATTTAAATGTATGCGTATGACTCTGATTTTGTCCCAAATAAATTGGACTCACGTTTTAAAAGTTGGTCTGCTAAAGGATTACCTACATTCGATAGTCTGATTAAAGATGGGAACTTAATAAGTTTTGATACATTGAAACAAAAATACAATCTGGAAAAGCAGGATTTTTATTGATACTTGCAAATAAGACATTATATAAAGACAACAATCAGAGTGGCGTCGAACACTAATGTAGATTTGATAGCTATGCTTAAAAAGGCATATATTGGCAACGTCAATAAAAACACTTTTCCTTTTTGTATACATTTCTTACAAATAAGCTTTCTCACTCAACTGAATATGTGAAGATATTATGGGAGAAGGAGGACTCAAATATGGGAACGTGGAATCCACTTCCTCACGAAGATGGAGAGAATTTGGATGGAAAACTATGATAAGGTTCTTATCACCCCTTGCCAAAAGACTCATTATGACAGGAATCCCCCTGTATGTTGGAGAAAATGTGGACACCAACGAGCACACCACGCTCACATAATGTGGGACTGCCCTTTGATCAGGACTTACTGGAAAGACACTCACGAAACACTACAAGAAATTTTCAACTGTACATTCCCTTTTGGAAGGAAAACAATTTTTTTTGGATGTACGCCACAGGAATGGTTTAAAAAAAAAAGATAAAATGTTTACTAAGTGCCTTGCTAGTTGCAAGTAAAAAATGTATAACAAAGAAATGGCTATTACAAGATGTACCAACTTTATCATTGTGGTGGAAAATAACACTAGAGATTTATAGGATGGAGGAGTTAACAGCATATGTGAATAACAGTAAGTTGGTTTTTGTCGTGCTGGGATAAGTGGGTCCAATACACTAATATACATAAGCGAATTTAATTCTCAAATTTTAAAATCAATAATCTGGCAACTGGTCGCTCCCGATTGTTCAGTGTTTCTCTTTTGTTTGGTATTTTGCAAATTGTGTTAATCAATGCCTGTAACCAGCATCGTAAACTGTAAAACTCAGACAACAAAACAAAAAAGACAGCAGGAAACTTTTGGACTGTGTATTTTAATTCAGTTTCAGGTCAGACTGAGGTTTAAGTAGGAGAGGGTTTATTTCCAGTTTACAGTTGCATGCACTTCTCCAGCATCCTTTACTTTAATGAGCCTTCTCATTAAAGAATTGCCAGGAAAAGGGTTCTTAACTCTATTCATTCATCCCTCCCATTTTAATAATTAATTTGTACATTTGTTTCATGAATTATTAGTTTACTTTCTGACTGCTTTTACACTTTGTTTTTAATTTTTGGCAGTCTTGGTCCTCCATATTCGAGCTCTATGGTTCAAATGGAAGCGTGCTTTTCAGAGGTAAACAAAGAAAATAAAAGGTCCTTTGAGGACAGGGTTTTAATACAAGGATCAAGACTTCCAGAAACTCAGCTGGCCTTAATCATGGCATGACCCTGTTTCCTCTGGAGGATATCAGGCAGAAAGTGACCATTCAATGATTTCCCCACTGGGCAGCGTGGGTGGCTCCTCCTCTTCCTCCTCTCAGCATCCAGTGGCGGCCAGCGGCAGGAAGCAGCCATGTGACCACAGACATTACATCACATGGCATGCAAATGAGGCCTTGTAAGGTTTGTTTCCATGACAACAATAATGTAGTGGTTCCAGGGACCGAGATGACCAGATCCGAGGTGACAGCCAGCTGTGGCCTGGCTCCCTGCAGCCTGGTTGGAAGCACCGTGGCAAACACTGAGCTGCTCTCAGAAACCTGGGACACTTGTGATATAAATATTTAAAAAAACAAACAAAACTGAGCTGCACTAGAGTACTTCTTTTCTTAATGTCATATTTATCTAAAAAAAAAAAAAAAAAAAAAATCTGTTTTCTCTGAGGGGATGTCCAGTGTTACTGGGGCTCTTCTGATCCTCTTGTTTTAAATTGGCTTCATTTCTAGCTCTCTTCTGGCCCAGTGAGAGTGCAGAGTCCACACTTCCTCTTTCATAACGCGATGAGTCGCAGTGATCAGACCTAATCCCGCCACGAGCCATCTGGTCACGATTTCCTTGGTGAAGAGAGCGTGCTTGTTAATCTGAGGGTCACTCGACATCCTGCCGGCCGGATATCCACACCCAGAGGGCAACGATGTGAGTTTTTTACTCTTCACATGGAATCCAAGCAGATAGATAATCTTTTTCCTAAATTCTGTGAATTCATTTTGAGACATAGACTTTTAAAATAATCGTTAACAAAAATCAACTAGAAAGTATAAAATAAAACACTTTAATCCGCCTTCAGACACTAAATGTGTTTACTTTTCAAACATATTGCAAACAAGCTTTAAGATTAGCCTGCATCATTCACTCGCCACCAAATCCATCAAAAACTTAATTTTCTGCTTCTTGCCAGCAGGTGGCAGACTCCCTCCTCTTGAAGCCTCCACCACAAACATCACAACTACATCACAGACACATTATGTCACAACACCCGAGTATTGATTTATGACGAGGAAAGCGAACACAGACGACAGTGTTGCGGGATGCCGGCAGGCAGACAAAAACAGCTCTATAAATATCCGCCTGCAGTGACAGGTTTGTGTTACCGCACAGCAAAGAGGGTACCTACCGATCTCTCCCCAGTGAAAAGGGTTGATGCCGCCGGTCGTGCAGTTGTACACCAGGGCCGTTTTAGGTCTGCAAAGTGTGGAAGATGAAGGTCATAATGATGTCTGTAGAAGGCATTTGGTGTATAATTCCAGCTTATCTGTTTGTGTGGTGAAACTGTGCTGATATAAAAGGCTGATCTTATATTTAAAACTGTTATTCACCAGTGTTTTTAACCCTTACAGTGCACATAAAATAAGTACATAAGCCTGGTATTGCACAACATTCCAAATGCCTGTACATTACAAAATTTGAGAGGTTAAGTGTTTTCATCAGCCTCTCTTAGCAGTCTGAAATGGGTGTGGATGCCGCATATTTTCTCTGCACTCTGTTTCCCGTATGGAAAATCTGACCCTCTGAGTTTTGGTAAGACTGCAGCGAAGCAATGAGTCAGACACTCCCTGGGAAAAACATCTGGCACGGCGTGGAAATGACCCACTTGAGTTTACTAGTGTCTTCTTGTTAGTGCCAAAATAAATTTGGTAAGAATCAACAGAAAAATCTTTCAAAATCTGGCATTTAACTGATTTTCCCAGACCATTCTGGATTTTTTGTGACAAGTTCTCAGTGCAATTGTTCTCTTCACATCAGGGCCAGGTTTAGATTTACACTTACAGCTTCTTTTATCACCTCAGGCTGTTATAAAAGTACTGAAGTATTACCGTTACTCTGACGCTCACTAACAAGACACACAGGAAGACCGCGACAACAGGTTTGTGTTGGGCTGCTGGTGGAAATAGCTGCACAAAGAATGTATGCAACTCTATTTTTAGAGTCACTGTTAAAGCATCTATCCAGGTGCTTGTGCCTGAACTATATTTGGTGTTCATAGAGTATTACCCCCACTCATAACAGATGTCTTCTGTCCATGTCACAGTTTACCGAGGCCAAGTAAAACAGAGTAACCTGGGAGATTTACTCTATATACAGACGTACGACATATTCGGACATAAAACTATGCAGAATATCTAGAAAAGGGACAAGAGATTGGGTTTCTGAAGCTTTCTAGCTTCTGCTTTGACTGGCCAAACTTGCCTGAGCAGGCAAGCAGCTATTGTCATATGATCATAACTTTAAGTTTATTTGCTTGTTTTGCCTTTTGTATTGAGCCCAAACATCTGCAGGTTACAGCAGAAATCCCCACAAGTTGGCCGTTGTCCCTATACCTAAAGTGCGCTTGGAAACTACAAGTTTTTAATGGAAAGCCCTCAACGTATGCATTATGGCAAATGGAGGACATTTTAAGTTTAGGGACTGAGTTTTGGGGTTTGTTTACTCACCTGTGTACAGCAGTGTACCAGCCAGCAGCCAGAGTGAGGCTGATGACCACATCCACAGGGATCAGATCTGCCACCGCATCGTTGTTGGCCCTCATGGTGCGCAGGATACCCTTTCCCGCCTTATCACAGGATGACATCATCTGAAAACTCCAAATCTTGCCACTGCAACCAAGAGCTTTGAGATTCAAGGGTAACATGTCTTACTTACAGCTATAAAGACGCCGCTTGGCCCGTTGAAGTTGTCGATCCAACCCTGAGGCATGAAACGGAGAAGAAAAGAAAAACAGCAATGAGACTGAATCAACATTAATTGATTAATTCCAACAGCAGCACACGTGTGGTTGTGTTTCTGTGCGCTAAAGCAGCTGTTCGGGGTTATGTTACTTCCTGCGGTGGGAGAACAGAGAAGCGGGGATTGTCGGCTTCAATTAGAAACCATTAAAAATGGATGAAATCACTGGTAATAGACTGCAACAGTCTCTAATGTGCGGGGCTATGGATTCATTATGTGGGCAGAGCTAAGCCTTATCCTCGCTCTAATAATATGTTCTGGTGCAGATAAGGTGCACAGAAGAAGAGCAGGCCACTGGGGCCAGGGGTGTTTTTAGCGTGGCGATCGGCTGTCGGCTTCACGCCAAGCTGAAGACGGAGATGCAGCTTTTATTTTGCACAGCGTGTTGGGTTAAATGGGACATTTCTAAAAGCACAGACTCCCAGAATGACAGGCGCATACTGGGGTTATAAATGTACACAACACATCGACACAAACACGCTCTGCCCATCCCCCACCCGCCTCACAGCGCCTGCTGGCACGGGCTGCCAAGGCGATTGCAGGGCCAAGCGTGAGTAAGGTCTTTTGAAGAGTTGCTGCCAGGCCGAGTTTAAAACTGCAGGCAGAGCCAGAAGCTACCAACAGTCCCACTGCACAAACACAAGACCTACATTTCCTGGCTCCACATAAACAAGGACTTTCCTGTGTTGGTCTGGTATTTGTTTTCTTTTCATGCTGCATCATCTCTTCAGAGCTAGTCCTTCAGATGAACTCATGTTTTTTAATTGGGAAGAATCTGAATAGGCTGTTAGATTTCTGCTGAACATCTCTTTGAATAATCGATACATTTATGTCATCACGAGTCTAAGGCTTTTTCTGCAGTCATCAGCCTTGAGTGATATATTTATAGCTTTAACGAGGAGTCGCTCAGCAAAAAATATATATATAAAAAATAAAATGAAATGAAAGAATAAGTAAATATCTTATAAAAAATGAATAATTATTGGCAAGTTTAAAGTTTAACTCTTTCCATGCAAAATCACATAATTTCAATTAAATATTTACTGAGAAGCAATCTCGCTCACGCTGATTAGTCTGGTGCAAGTTTTCATATAAAGAAATCCACCAGAGACTGACAGCAATAATGCACTCTTCAGCTTTCATGTTTGGGTCCTTAGCGAAGCGGCCTTCAGTCCACAGCCTCCGATTTACCCTTCTGTCCTTGACGTCCGCCCAAAATCTCCCATCCCAGCAGCTGTTTAGCTTGATGAAAGGTGACTCGGGTGGAAAACGCCGGTCTTTAGCACCGACATTAGCCAATTTGCTTTAATCCAGGGCCACTTAAGATAAAAGCCACAGGAGAGCAGCACTGACCCGGGCAGGATTAGGTTGATCAATATCTTATTTCAATTTGTGTCAGGAGGACACATAATGAGGGGAGGGATTCTAGAAAAACTAGTCCGCGTCATTCATGGGTGTCCAACATGCACCTACAAAGAAACAACCAAGTCAAAAAAGGGGGCACGTTCTGAGCAGAAAATGAGCCAGCGATGAAATAGGAAAGCAAACGACTTGCACTCTGTGAGGATCCAAGCACCACAGCTCTTAATCACGACATGCATCACAGACTGTATAGAAAAGATGCAAGCAGAAAAAAAAAATGGTCTGAATTTCTAGTTTTGACTCTTGTTTGTGTTCATTTTCAAACACTATGGTTCCTTTATGAAAAATGACCAATGACGACATCTGGTACACAATCCTTTAAGCCTGTTTTTATTAAGCAAAGTAAGCATAAGCATGAAGGTGGCCCTACTAACTCGGCAAATCACGTCAAATAAGGATCGTACAACCATCGCAAGAGAAATGGCTGAAAATAAAGAGTGGAATATATGTTACGGAGCAATTAACTCATAAGACTTTGAGGAACAGTGTCGAGAGAAAAGGACCATGTGTAGGTGTCAATGATTGGGTGAGAACTGAAATGTTGATGTCACAAGATCAAACTGTAGAGATTAAGCTATCAGACAATTAATTTGTTGCTTTGTTTGATTTCAATTTTTTTTATGTGATTAAAATGTAGGTGTTCACAACCCAATGACTGACATCAGTCGCTGCATCCATCGTTTTTGTACACGTCTTTACAAAAACTATGTCCTATGTCTTTGACATATAGGCTCGTGAAATTCTTTCACAAAGACGTGAGCCATAGTGGGCGTGTCAGTTCTCTCTCAGCAAGATTAAAACTAGAAAAGGTCATGGAACTTTGTCAATACTTAAAAAAAGAACATATATAAGTGTAATTATGCAAAAGTAGCTAATTTCTAAAGAGAGCAAAGTATTCAGTGAACTCACAGGAAAGGGCTCTTGCCAACTGGCTCCCACTATGGAGGGTCTGATGATGCCAATGTTGAGCTTGTCTTGCTCCTGCTGCACCACGTACTCAGCCAGGGCTTTGGTGTAGGTGTACGTGTTGGGCCTGTCGCCGATGAGCCGTGGCGTTATGTCCCGCACGATGCCATCGTCCATCCACCTGAAGCCAGAGACATAAAGCTTCAGCACTAAGCACCCATTTACAACATAATTGAGCACTTATTTTGGTGCAGTCTGAGATTTATTATGATAAAAACAATTTTTAAAAACATAGGTAGCAGGTTTGTTTTGCAGAAGAACATTAGAAGGTACAGGTTTATGAAAAAGCAATTTACAGTCCCCAGGTCATGTACGCTTACTACATTTAGACCAGCATTTTAACTCTTTACCCTGTGAATGCTGTAAAGGTCGTCATGTTGTCTTTATGGGAAAAGGAGTTAAGGCGACTTCACCTATAAGCACTGCCAAATAAATGCATGAAATAAAATGAAACGGAAACACTCCATTAGGCAATGTTCTCAAAGTTAAACCAAACCTCTGGTCCTTACACTTGAGCTGATGACAAATCTATGTAGGACGTGGCACTTAAGCTGCTTTAGTCACCCTGCAAGCCGCTATCAACCCATCTCAACCCTAGCACTTCCTTTTCATGCCGTTTCAGACATTAGTGTAATATCTGCTGTCTTTTATCATTAGTTATGCATCTCTGCCTCCCCCCCTCCCCCACAGTGTCTCTTTTGTCCCGTCCTCCTCCCCTCATGCCCAACCAGTCACGGCAGATGGCCACCCCTCCGTGAGCCTGGTTCTGCTGGAAGTTTCTTCCTGTTAAAGGGGAGTTTTTTATTCCCACTTTTGCCACATGCTTGCTCATAAGGGGTCACCTGATTGTTGGGGTTTTCTCTGTATCAAATAAAACACCTTGAGGTAACTGTAGTTGTCCTTTGTTGCTATATGAATCAAATTGAAATTACTGTGACCTTTGATATGTAGGGAGAGTCTTTGTTACTGCTCTTCAAATGCACGTGGAGGTGTTAGTCCTGGACTACATTATGAATATGAACAGTTTAAAAGCAAAGAAAACCTCCTTTCACACGGAAAGGTGTGCATGTTGCCCAACTTTTGCAATAACTTCCATGGCGCAATCTGACAATAAAGCGCTTTTTTTGACAGCCAGTTGGCCAAATGTGTGCACAGGTGTGAAAACAGGCACATAATCATGAAATTCGTGTCTCCACATTCCTGCTTTTATCCCAGTCCAGGTTCACTGCTGAATGTAAGTGAATGGATGAGATCTGTGTTGGTATCGTGCCCAGGGTGGTTTAGGCCCAGCTGGATGTGTTGTGAATGACTGCATTGTTTGTTCGTTCCTCGTAATTACTGGGCTTGATTCTGACACACTCGCCAAGTGATGCAATAGTTTATCCACTCACTATTTATTGATCTTTTGAGCGAACCTTGTTACAATCCCTTGTTTGGGAGGCCCTGTCGCGGTCTCTCCCTTGGTTGCAGCTGTTGCACAAATATGCAACTTCTCTTTTTCTTTGGGATTAATTTCCACATCACATGAATTAACCCCAAGTGGAAGTATTTCTGTGACATGGGTGAACAAAAACATCATCCACTCACTCAAGGGAGTCTATGAGTTTCTTGGGCTCGACGGGCGGCGGGTAGATGACCTCATCAATGTGCTTGCGATTGCAGTTTGCATAGGCGGTGGAGATGTGAATGAAGGCCTCGAGGTGATGCATCTGCTGGGCCAGGCTGAGGAGCTGCTGTGTGGCTATCACGTTGAGCTGCAGGGCGTGTCTGCAGGAGAGGAGAGAGAGATTCATACGGTGTTAAAAAGACTGCACGTCTCTGGGAGTGTGTGTATGTAGATGTGGGAGGAAAGGTCGTGCAAATGAGTCTGTGTGGGAGGGAAAAGTTTGTGTGTGCGTGCTCAGGTTCAGTGTGTGCAGGGAAAGTCGTTGTGTGTGTGTGTTCGTGTTTGCTAGACTACTACTATCTTTGTATTTGCATGTATAAGCGTTTGTTTGCTGACGACTGAGTGTACCATTCAAATATGAATTTGCAAAGGAGCAGGAATTTGCAAAAAAATTCAAGCCGGAGCAGAGTGACACGGCGGGATAGAGAGGCATGAAATCAAACAGAGGAGAGGGAGAGAGAACAAGACTAAATGAGAAGGAGGGGAAAAACATGTATTAGCCTCATCATTTTCGCTCTTTTCATCTTGTAGTACCAGTCATAAAGCCAAGACTGAGCATTACAGCATCTACTGCGGCTCTGAATCGATGCAGAGAACGGTCCTGAACAATGCACGCTAGGGCTGTTCGATATAACGATATATATCGGATGACAATATAAAAACTTCTATCCTTTCATTTTATGCTATCGTTTGTTTCGTGGTGTCGCAAAATAAACTGTTTACGGCAATATTTTTTTCATCGTTTTGATGGTCACTGTAGTGGCTATATTAATTTCTTAAAGTTCTCTCTTTCTCTTATATTTAATATAACCACACTATGGACAGACAAGCGCCTGTTTTTATGCGTTGTGGTTAGCAACAACGACGGTAACACCATCGCCTGTCCGCTTGTTTATGTTCCACATAAACCTTTCACAATAAAGCTCAAGATCCTGTTGAGACTTTTCAAAGTAAACTGAATTACGTGAAAGTGCAGATTAGGATGAGAAGTAAAAAAGAGCCATCAGGTGCTAAAAAATAAACCTTAGACTCAAACTTTAGAACAGGCTTTTCCCCGCAGCACGCTGTGTAATAGAAAACGGCGGCCGTTACAACTTATGTCTAAAAATATAGTTTCATGCATCTGTTAAAACACTGGACTCCAGCTACATGACTCGCAGCTGGAAACGCTTCCCGCAAGACGAGCTGCCCGAGATTCACAGAACTTACAGAAAATGTTACATTTTTGTGATTTATATCGTTATCGGACGACAGAATTCTTATATCGGGATATGAGATTTTGGTCATATCGCACAGCCCTAATGCACGCCGCTTTACACCTGCAAAATCTGGCAAAGTGATAACTTGTTGCTCCTTCTTTTGTTGACTTTCTCTTCTTAAACACAGAGACTATAACCTTATAAATGACGCAGCAGCATTTCACCTCAACAGTCCAAAAGCAGAAACATTTTTTAAAAAAGTGTTTCTCTGAAGACAGAAAAATCCCGAGGACCACAAAATGAGAACAAATGCAGATAGAGTAATGAAGTTATTAATTGCATGATAGTTTAAGAGATTAAATCCCCCCTCCCAATTTAAACCATTGATAAAGTAGAAAATAAACATAAGTAGGGCCTAGCTGGCCATTTATTTATACAAGTCTAATAGATACTGGTCTTATAATGATGAGACAAGTGTTGTAATTAGCAATCCTCTGACTCTATACTGTCTAAAGCTGTTACAGCCTCCTCTTTCTGCTCTCCCTGCAGGGTTCCCTCCAGTAGGAGGCAGTGAGGCTTGTTAGGAGAATACTGGCTCACCTGTGTAGGCCTCCACATAAGCAGCCAGCCACTCATAACACCATGGCACATCTCATTCATCACCACTCTTACCCTGACTTCTCACGCCTCATGTTTATCGCTGCCATCATCTTCATTCTGCCAATGAAATCTATAATTGGCGTCCTCACCTGTCTTGCGTCACCTCTATAAAAAGACTCCATCTCTGGTGAAAGGAAGCACGTGTATCCGACTCAAACTTATGCAAGAATAATCAAGGTGCTGGCCTTTATCGTTTTAAAAATGTTTTCTTAAAGAGATGACAACAACAAAATCCTAACTGCCAGAAGAAGAAGAAACAAAAACAACTCAACCCACATGTGATTGATAATCCTCCTGTAGGCCACCCACACAACACATTTCACTTTATAAACCTCAGCCCTCAGCTGTGGATGTGCGTCAGCTCTGCAGCAGAACTACAACAACATACAGAGTCCATTTTGCCTAGAGCAAAGACGAGAAACGCTGTGGTCAGTTTCAACAGACACTGCATGATTCTCCGGCTCAGCGTGGGTGTCGATCGCGAGGTCGCGGGAGAACCGAGAGGCAAAAAGCTGTGGGCGAACGGTCCAGTGGCACGAATCAGGTGCGGTCAGGCTGTTGGCAGCGGCAGGACGATGAAGACTGCGGTGGCGATCACCCGGTGAGCTTTTGAGTGCTGTGGGGGCGTGTCATCGCCCCTCCATCTTCTGGGACCATATGCAGGGCGTCACGCCAGCGGGACTACAGGGGGAAGATGGAGGCACCACTGCGCCCCTTCCTGCTCCTGACTCATCACCCATCTGTCTTTGCAGTTATGACTCAGATGCAACAACTACAGACCAGTATAGGCACTCATCAGAAACTACCAGCTATTGAGATCTGCTGACTGTGGAGGCCCTTTGAGTACAGCGTTCAAGACACTGAAGACGGTCCAATGTGGTCATAAAGCGATGGACATGGTCAGCGACAATACTCAGGCAGGCTGTGGTGTTTGAAGAGTGAATAACTGGTGCTATGGGTCCAAAGTGCCGAATGATTCATGCTCTCATGTTGTTTACAACAAATTCTTATCCTAACACCTGAATGTTGCTGCTCAGACGCTTCTTCTATTGTCCCAGTTTTCGTGGGCCAGTGTGAATTGTAGACCCAGTTTCCTGTCCTTAGCTGACAGGAGTGGCACACTGTATGGTCTTCTGCTGCTGTAGCAGCAGGGTTCAATGCGTTTTGTGTTCCGAGATGCTATTCTGCATATTTGGTGGTTATTCGAGTTACTATTTCCTTCCTATCCGCTTGAAGCAGTCTGACCAGTCTCCTCTGTCATCAACAAAGCTTTCACAAAGCTCACTGGATATTATCTGTTTCAGACAGTTGTCTGTAAGGGTCACGGTCCTTTAGAGAAAAGCTCGAGTTAGCAAACAAAAGAAACTCCCAGCTGCTGATTTTTACTCATATGAAGCCACCGAGGTTATAAGACTTCAAAGTAATAATCTTAGAATAAAATCACTTTAAGGGTTTTTGTAGAATTTGTTTATCGGATAATTTTCCTAAATTTCAAGAGTCGTTTAATATCTGCTTAATGCTTAGACTGCCCCAAGTATTATCATTACTACTGTACATTTTATCAGTACTTCTCTGAAGCACAGAACTGTGTATTGATAAAGTGACAGATCGATGAATCAATATTAAATCACTAGCAGCTCTAATATTAACACTCAGTGCTGCTTTCTTCTTTAAAAAGGCCACTTCACCCCAAAAATCAAACATATATTTTCCTCTTATGGCTTTCTTGCAAGTTCATTTAAAACTACAATGTCAGGAAGCAAGCTAGCAGCTACCTGACATTGTAGTTCAGCCGAGGGGAGGATACCAGGAATGTTTACATCCTGTCACAGCTCATTACGAAGAAGAACCTCTACCCAAGGGTAGAGGGGCACTTGTTTCTGCAGTTCCTGGTAACCAGGTCATGATTTCTAGAAATTTTAACCCACTGCACAGAACATTATAGGGTGAAAATCTCTCTTTACTCACAGATTACCTTAGTTTGATCAATCCTATGATAAATAGAAATAAGTTTCAAGTTAAAACCAGCTTTCAATAAATAGCAATGATCCTTTAAGTGTGGATAAAGACTTGCACAGGATGAAGACCAGCTGAGGTGTCGGGCTGAAAAGCCCTGGACTGACTCTCGAGCCTTAAGCAGACTCTTCTGATTTATGGCCTCTGCACTGCTTACAAGGTTGCCGGTCACCAGACAAGAATAATGACTCTGAGATGACAAAAAGGGGAGGCGTGAGTAAAAAACCCAGTGAAGTCATATGAAGAAATAAAAGAAGAGAGAAGATAAAGGCCACTGAGAGAGAAAGATACAGAGACAGAGAGAGACTAAAGCACTAAGAGATCGATATGAATCGGTGTGCAGCTCAGAGCAGTGCAGCAGTCCTAACTGAGCTGTCACTCAAACTGGCCCGCCTCTGAACACCCATCTTCAGGGAGCTTTTAAGGAGCAGCACTACACCACGTCAGACAAATGATCTACCTCCACTCATCCATGCACACGGAGGCTGCAAACACACTGAAGGGGCGGCCTCACTCGCTTATCTTGGGAGGAATTTCCCTGCTTAAAAGAAGCTAAAACTGAAGATCTAATCTATGAATACCGGGATCATCACGTGGGGTCAACATGTGTGTAATCAGACTTACAAAATCCCAAAAATGCAGTGCAACTGAAAGTGTCCAGACACAAGCTATAAGCAGGAATGCCAATCATTCTTCTCTTTTCGGTTTCTCGGCTCATCCGTTTCACTCTGCAGATAATTTTTTACATGAAGGATCCAGTGCAGTCCAGGCTGGGCATTTGTACAGCAAGACAAAGAAAGCTGCACACCATGTTTGTATATTTTTACACAAGCTTGCAGGCTCAGGCCCAGTCTATACAAATGGCTTCCCTGCCGCCTCCCAGCTATGACCAACTGACCTCAGACCAGACCTCACCGGCCTAGGCTGCCGGGGGCTTCCCATAATGGACTATTTCTTCTTCACTCCCTCTGTGTTTATACAGGACTCTGGATTTAATCATTAGATATTAATAATCTCTGGCTCTCAGACACAGTGAGTCTTTTGTCCGGTCTTCCTCCCATCACCCTATAACCAGTCACGACAGATGGCCGCTCCTTCCTGAGCCTGATTCTTTCAGATGTCTCTTCCTGTTAAAAGGGAGTTTTTCCTTCCGACTTTTGCCAAGTGCTTGCTCATACTGGGTCGTCTCATTGTTGGGGTTTTCTCTGTATTATTGTCGGGTCTTTTGGTGAACAGGATTCGAACATTATAGGACGGATCGTTGTTGCTTATGACAGGAAGTTACAGGTATGACTAGTCGGAGGAGAACATCAACACATTATCTAAAGGAGCACAACATAACGAGGTCATCACAGTGCTCACATCAGAATTCAACAACTCTACATTCAGCAAAGCTCCTCATAGACCAGTAACGAGCAAGACGTCCTCACTGGGACGTTGGAGCCTCTGAAGACATCACAATCAATCCAGACTGACCGGCTATCTTAATACCGACTCAACACTGACTGAATCGCATCCTACCAACACTCCGAACATGCCACGACTCCCTGAGTAAAATAGGAACCATCTATTTTCTTATAGGTGATTTTACAAACTCGTAGAAACGGTTGATTTCTCCACACCCTCATCCTGCTCCACTTCCTCTTTGCGTCATGTCAATGAAACATTACCGTCATGCTCATTGAATTGCACATCCTCTGGAGTGCACCCTCTCAACAGCAAGTTCCTGCTACAAGCAACATTTACTCAGCAATAAAGACACCTTGCATAAAGTGGAACAGGATTGTAATGAGGTGTAATAATGAAACAAAGCAGCAGGAGTCTGTGTGTTCATTGTGTTGGAAAATAAATAAATAAATAAATAAATAAAAAAATGGATGAAATGCACGTGGTCCTCACTTGAGCGGCTCATCGAAGCGGATGGTGGCGGCGCAGTGGAAGACGATGTTGATGCAGGTGGTGAGCTTCTCCACATCCTCTGGGCTGATGGCCAGGCCCGGCTGCGTCAGCTCGCTGCTGATTGGGATGATCTTCTGGTGGAAATCGGGGTTTTCCTCCCTCACACGGTCGAAAAGCTGCCAGACAAAACAGAAATCACTAAAGGAAAGACTTTTATGTCTTAGCTAATTCATCAGCAGCGTTCAAATAATCGAACATTTAAATGCCATATACATTTTTCTTAAACTTGAAGAAGGCTGTGCTTTCTCGTAAGATGTGGACATTGGCATTGCATTGATGCTGTGTACGAAGTGAGCTGTATAAACAAACTTTGCTTATAGCTGTCAGGGAGAGAAGAACTATTACAGTCGACTCAAACACTAAAACACCATGGCAAGGAACGCAAATGTACTTTGCATAATCGCTTCAGGTGAGGAGATTGTTCTGATGCAAATGACCTGTACATTTTCATTTCACCAAAGCAGCGATAGTCAACGTGGACGAGATAAGACCGGTCAGACTGGACTGTTTAGAATCGCAACTTAACTCAAAATGTGGAAACGGCACATAGAAAGGAAAGCAAACAGACTGAAAAGTAAACTCACCTCATGAGTAGTAATGTTGTATTAGAGTGCATCTGTTTTAACAGGGTGGACCTAGTAACTCTCATTTTGCTGCTCTACCTTATTGAAAGCTACTAAAACAAAAGGAAAGATGCGTCCAATTGAGTTTCAAAGCAGCATTAATTCCAATTATAATCATGACAGTTAATCGATAAATGAGCTCTGTGAATTGACTATGAAGTCTTAATTAAAGGTGCCTTTTTTCACTAATGAATGGCTTCAACTAAAAGAAGATGGGACTAGGTGTTAAGCCAGGTAGGCTACAGATGTGAGAGCAGAGAGAGAGAGAAAAAAAAAAAAAAAAGTAGCGTGCCTGCCATCGACCAATGAGATTTATCCATCTGTGCCATGAGTCACACTGTGGAGTGTTTCTTGATAAATGTCTCAAAGTAAACACGGGTCAGTGAGTCAGCTTGCAAAAGTAATCTCCTCTCTAAAGAAAGGAATTCACTCCCCGTTTTATACAAAAACACTATCAGGGCTGTAAACCTCTGACCTGTATCTGACAGGGCCATTTGTGCCGCTGTTCGCCGCGCTCTGCTGTACATTCATGCTGAAACGCAAACCCTACTCGTGTTATTCCACCTGTTTACGCTGCCGTTCGCCGACTTCGTGCCGGAGAAAATATTCCAACATGGAGGCGGGGATTATGTGAAGTCTCGTCTAGATTTACCGGCTCGTGTATCACACGCCGTTCGCTGCCCGACACCCTGCAGAGAGCTGAGCATGTCAAGCCAATGTTTGAGTCAGGAGATGCTTCCCAAAGGCAGCGGAGTCAGATGTCATGCATTTATCTGTGCAGCTCCTACCAGGAAATTTGGCTTTGCCTTGCTGCACAGAGCAGCTGTGTTCAAAAGGCCTTTCACAGACAGATATTAAAGGATGAGAAGGAGAAAAGAAGGGGAGTGAGAGGGGAAGTGAAGGGATTGGCATCAAAACGCGTGCGCTCTGTTATGGAAGTGCCGCCCTGTGTGTGTCAGCTGTCCTAAAAGCAGAGATCTCTCGCTTAGAGGACAGAAGTTGACTTAAACAGCTCTTTACAGTCATGCTCTGTATCCTCATCAATCCCTTGCTTTTTAATGGCACCCTACTCGCTCCCAATACTGTACACCATACTGCCCATATTAGGAACGAGCCCGCATGTACAGTATGCACTGTCATAACATCTGAGAGAAAGGGGTGGGGTTGGGGGGGTGTAAGGGATTTTCTCCATGCTCATGTAGAGCCGTTATTATTATGTAATGAAAAGTAACAGCGTTATCTCCCTCTGCTCGAGGCCAACAGCTGGTAGTAACGGAGTCTGCAGGGAGCAGGAGCAGAGGAAAAGATTCTGTGTGCAGCTTTCTCCAAAAAATATCAGCACTGCAAAAACTGTCCTTTCTGTGCTGCATGATTCAAGGAGCCGCCTTTTTTGGTTTTTCCTTGAACACAAATATAACAAAAACTGAACTTTCCCCAAGTGCTTATGCTCTGCTCTACTCGCATGTGATGAGGCTCAAGGGTAGCTGTCATCAGCTAAAAGAGCTCCGGCGGTAGGACAACGTATTCACAGCTCTGACACTTAAAGAAAGAAGTGTTAAAACTCCAACAAGTGTTTTCACAAATGCCGCCCAAGCACACGCAAAATTTGACAGTGCAACTGTGGCTTAATGAGATTTGCAACATTTCTTCAGGCTAAAACCACGTTAGCAACCCAGCAACTGAAAAAGGGTGAGCAATTTCCTCCATCCTCTGACCACAAACGGTGCAGAGCATGACGAACATAACAGATGTAAGCTGATATTCTTGATATAACACAGACAGTGCAGAAAGACTAAACTGATGAGGTTACTGCTTGCCAACTTTAAACAATATATAACAAGCTATATAATGATAGTAAAGCTGCCATTTCTCCACATCAGAAGTAGCCAGTTGAGGTGGGAATCTGGGCATCTCACTAGGATGCCTCATTGGACACCTCCTAGGTGAGGGCTTTAAGGAATGTAGGGACCCTGGGGGAAGTTCCAGGATATACAGGAGAGATTATTAATACTGCTAGCTTGGGAACGCCTCATTCTCCAGAAGAGTGGACATATTGAATGTTGAATGTGGAACTGCCAGGAAGGAAGAAAAGAGGAAGACAACAGAGAAGATTCATGGGTGTAATGAAAAATGACATGCAGGGGGCGAGTGTCACAGAGAGGACACTGGGGATAAGATGAGATGGAGGCAGATGATCTACTGAAGAAGAAGGCAAGTATTTCCTGGTTAACAGTTATCGCAGATATCGGCGCATCTCCAATATTTATACTTAAAATACTACTGTTCTTTGAAAACTAAGTTTATTTTAAAAGAAAGTGAGTGCAGCTTTTATGTGTAACAGTCCTCATCCTTCCCATAGTTTATGATTTGCAGTAGAGCTTCCTGTGATGTTCTGGATGATCTCTTAAGAGACAAGTGCCACTTTGTTGCGACAGCCCCGTCCTGACTTCACCCTACCAGCACACGTAATAAAATAAAAATAGGGAAATACAGCATTTACTCAACAGCATACGTTTATCAACTTACTGGCAAAGTCCGCCTGCAAAACATAGCTCAGATTTTCTTTGGCAAAACGAGAAACGAGCTGCCAGGAACAAAGAAAGCCTCCTCTACATTTGAACTCGTAGTAGGTGAGCAGGTACACAAGCAGCTCGGAGCAAGAAGCTTCTTCTTTCTCTCCCAGCTGCTCACTTCTCTCTTATCTGGTTGTGTGAAACTGTACTCTCTGCTACACACAGAAATGCAGTCTCCATGCACTACACAATCAGTATGCACATTTAAAAAGGATTAAATGAATAAATATTACATTTTGTCGTGCACTCTGACTACAGCTCACCAAATCATGGCACGTGCAGATCACTGAAGCACTTGTAACCCAAAGTTAAACTACAGAAAAAGCCAGAACGGAGAAAGAGCATCAGGGTCAAAAGGGTGAAAGAGGGCGTACAATGTGAGCTTCAGAGAGCTCTTTGTTACAGGCGCAGGCAGAGAATGGCATTGTGGGATTGAGGCCCTGCTTTGTAAAAAGCTCTCTGGGCGATAAGTGGCCTGTGCCAGCCTTCCACTGCACGTATTTACCACTGCACCCTTCTCCAACTCACGGGTGTTAGTGAGCAAACCGCCTTGTACAGGAAGACAATAGCCCACCAGTTTGGAGGATGCTGTGAGGGTGGGGGTGGGTGTTGGAGGGTGAAACATCACCACAGCCAAGTGTTTCAGTGCTGCATCCTGAAACAAAGTCATGGCCTTGAACAAGCAGCAGTTTCAGAAGTATAAAGTAACTCCTTTGGTTTAACGCACAGGTCTGAATGTGGTCATCACCTGTACTTCCAGTGCAATCGAGTGTCATTTTGTAGACCCAAAGGGCAATAAATCCTCCATCAAGAGTGCTTCAAGCAGCCACTGTGTGGACTTTCACAGAAACCCAACACTAATGGCACTTTCCTTTCAGCCCACCAAACAGAGATGCCATTTGAACAGCCTCACTTCTCGCTAACTGCCCTTTAACTCCACTCTTCTTGCGTGTTTTTTTTTTACTGGACCCTTCACACAGACCATTTCCTCGATTCTCCAGGACCAAAAAAGTTCAAAGAGAGCTGCACAAAATGAGCAAAAAGACGACACACAAAAGCTGTGAGATCATTGGCGATGTCTCAGACTGTTATGCTGCCAAAATGTCAGGTAACAATGGGACACAGCACAAAGCAGAGCTAATGATAGGTATGCTTTGCACGCTTCAGGTCCAACGTGACCTCCTGAGAGGCTGGTGGCCCCGGCAGCAAACCAGAAGAGTCATAATGCTTTTAAACAAAGTCCCACATTTCTTTCTTCCTCTTTGTCTTTCTTATATCAGACCTAGGAGTGTAATTTCTGTAATTTTTCTAAAGCCGGCACCTCAGTTTTGTTTACATGCAGCTCTTCTGCACTTTGAATGAGTGACAGTACATATAAAAACATCCTGTTTGGTCACCTAGGTGACAATACATCCTGTCACCGCCTGTTGTCTTTGTTCCCCAACACGTTTTCCAGCACGGCTTCCACAACAAATGCATGCAATACCCTGAATGTTTTCAATGCTTCCGTCAGACACAGGGTTGCATAACCTTGCTGGCTTCATCAGTCTTTTCAGCCCTGCAGCATGCAACAGTCCCCCTGTGGATGCATCCTGCTGCTGTCTGATACAAAATAAAAGTTTCATAAGATAATTTTCTTTTTAAAATTAAATTGACTTTTTTTTTTCTTCAGTTGGATCTCGTCAGAAGTCTATTTGTAAAGTAAAACTTCATTTCTGATCCTCACAAAAGTGCAAAATAACGGGCGGCTGGCTTAGCCTCAACTTTATATCGGCAAGAAAGTTTGAAATGCACTGCACAGCTGGTTCTATGGACAACGAATGGGAAGCATAGAGCAGATATTTTGATATTAGCTTGACTGCTTTGAAACCTGCACATGTAGGTTACTCAGAGGTCATCAGATTAATGGAAAAGAATGTGTGTGTTTGAAAGGAGATAAAGACAGGGGTACACAGCTACTGCCTAATGCCTCTCCATCTTTAATCAGTAAACAAATTCAGTTTCTTGACCTCGAGCCAAGACTCACATTCATGGAACCCTTCTCTTTTAATCTGTTCATTTGTAGCACCTTTCCCCGCCGACTACCTGAGACGACCATACCGGGTAGTTTATATTAGCCGGGGAAGCTCTACCACAACGTGTTAGAAAGAAGCAATTAATGTATCTGTACCTCCAGTGCCGACCTCCATTTCCTGGCATGCACTGACTAAATTAGTCAAATAATAGGATACTCGCACAAACCAAATCTCCTCCTGGGCTGTCAACAAAAGGTTCTAGAAAGGGTGAAGGATGCTGAATAACCATCATTATATTTCCAGATACCAGTGAGGTTCCCTCTCTCCCGTCTGCCTCAGTGACAACACCCGCGGTAAGGATGAAGCGCTGAGCCTGGGGAGAAATCAGAAATGCAAGGACTCTCATGGGAAGCTGTGAAGGAGGACAGATGTGTCTAACCCTCCTGAAGCTCTCAGCAAATTAAGGAAAAAAAATGGGTTCATTTCCAATCGTCTCCCGTGATATAAAACATACATTTTACAATCCTGTGTCACAACACATTTCAGCACACTCCTCCTCACAGTTAAAAACAAAACAAAACAGAAAACCCCCCCAAAACAATACCTGCCGTTTCAGAAATACCGCCTTAATAACGATTAGCTTTTTCTGGGTACCTGGCACCAAGATACCAAAAAATAGTTGATGAAAATAGGTGGAACAAGGTAAATGCAGGAGGGAGAGTTCTGGTTTACCTGGCAGCAAATGCCGCCTTTACAAGGCTTTATATTTCACGACTTGCTTAAGAGAGACAATACCCATTCTCTCTATTCAGCCATCTCATCCAACTGATCACGATTTGTGGGGAACAGCTCACTAAAGCAAAGTAATGAAAATGGAGGGTTTTCTCATGCCTGTGCTTACGTCGTACACTCAACTGAAGCGATCAATACGAGGGCAGTAATCAAGTCTGCGGTGACAGCAAATGCAGAGTTTCTGGGCTTGGCGTTCGGGAGGCCGCTGGCTTCCAGTCTTTAAGACAATGACCTCCTGCTGAGCGAAGGGGAATTTTATTACCCTCCAAGAGCAAAAGGAGAGACATAAGCAAGATTGTGTGCGCTGCTTGCTTTTCTGCCCATATTAAATGCTGCAGATAATTAGCTGTGCTCTCTTACCATTTATAAATGCCAAGTTCACTTGATAATTAATTCCAGCACTCCCCTCCTCAGCGTTAACTCTTTGTGCTTGCCACAGGAAAGCCCATCATTGTTTGAGTACCGGATTTACAGCAGTCTGGTGCCACCAATCTACAAGGCCTCTCTGGACCTTTTATAGTTTTGCTCAGGCAGTAAAAGGTCAGAGTGACATTAGCTCAAAACAAATCTCATTGCATTCGCAGCCATTTGCACTCTGCTTTTATGCAGAAAGAATGTGATCATTAACCACATGTGATGCACTGGATTAGACAAATGTCCGATTTGAGTCAATAGTCATAGTAATGATTTATTAGGTGCACCTGCTCAGCGACTCATTAATGCAAATATCTAATCAACCAATCATATGGCAGAAACTCAGTGCATTTAGGCATGCAGACACGGTCAAGTCGACCTGCTGAAGCATCAGAATGGGAAACAAAGGAGAACAGATAACCACAGTGGTAAATAACCCAAGCACCACTCCCGTCAGCTTGCTTTACCCACTACCTGGGGACCACTGGGCATCACCATCATGCCAAAGCTCAAATCCTGAACATTACCATTAGTTCACGGCTCTCAAATGGCCTCGACAGCCAGCAGATCTCAATCCTGTAGATCACCTTTGGGATGTGATGGTGCAATGCAGCTGTGTGATGCTATCATGTCAACATGGACCAGAATCTGAGGAAGACTTCCAGCACCTTGTTGAATCTGTGACATGACTATGAAAAGGCAGTTCTGAAAGAAAAGTGGGCCGAATCTCTAACAATAAAGTGACGTTAAATATTTCATTTGAAGACATTCTTTTTGAAGAATGTGGATCGTCAACAACTGTGTATATTATTTCCGTCTACTATTGAAATATCATCTTTAAGGCAACACGTCAGAAACTAGGTTCTTTCACACTGATCTGAGGGTGTTTCCGAGGACAAAACCGCCTCTCTGTGACCCTCTCTGCCCCTTTAATGACAGGAAACAGGATTGCATTCATCTCGACCCGACCAAATCTGAAACCATGTGTTTTCGTTCTTTAGTTAAGCCCCATTTGTTGACTTCACTTGCCTCCAGCTGTTCATACAATATTAAAAAGCCTTGATTCATGATTTGATTCTTTAAATACTTCAGGGTTATTTTTCTTTCAAGGATGAGATACAGAACATAAAACACATTCTCAGACTAGGGCTGTTCGATATAACGATATATATCGGATCACGATATAAAAACGTCTATCGTTTCATTTTACGCTATTGTTTGTTTTGTGGTGTGGCGAAATAAACTGTTCACGGTAATATTTTTTCATCTTTTGGATGGTCACTGTAGTGGCTCTATTAATTTCTTAAAGTTCTCTCTTTCTCTTATATTTATTATAAACACACTATGGACGGACAAGCGCCTGTTTTTATGCGTTGTCCTTAGCAACAATAACGATAAAACCATCGCGTGTCCGATTGTTTATTTTCCACATAAACCTTTCAGAATAAAGCTCAAGATCCTGTTGAGACTTTTCAAAATAAACCAAATCACGTGAAAGAGTATGCAGAGTATTTACGGATGAGAAGTAAAAAAAGAGCCGTCAGGTGCTAAAAAATAAACCTTAGACTCAAACGTTAGAACAGGCTTTTTCCCCGCAGCACGCCGTGTAATAAATACTCAAAGAAAACAGCGGCCGTTACAACTTATGTCTAAAAATGTATCGTTTCATGCATCTGTTAAAACATTCGACTCCAGGTACACGACGCCCAGCTGGAAACACTTCATGCAAGTCGAGCTGCTCGAGATTCACAGAATTTTCGGAAAATTTTAAGTTTTTGTGATTTATATCGTTATCGGACGATAGATGTCTTAAATCGGGATATGAGATTTTGGTCACATCGCACAGCCTTATCTCAGACAGACATAAAAGTTGGCTAACAGACACAGATACCAGCTGTATAACAGCCTAATAAAATACCTGAATTTCATTCATCAAAACTGAAGCACAAACTTACTGGACATTAACATTTTAACTAATTAATTCTAGTAAAAATACTCCAAAAGACATCAACACTACAAATAGAGACTTGAGGTACGGTTCAGGGACTAATGGTGCAGCCGGTGTTGGGACACCTGAGAGAATACACCCACTAACTTTAAGCCTTAAGCCAACAATCTGTTGAGGTAGGAACAGGAAACTGAAGACGTCTGGAAGCAGCCACATGTGGCACCTCCAGGGACTGCAGTTCTCAACACTTTCAGCCTCACAGAAACATGGCGTTTCAGGTAGTCAGGTAGTCTCCCTCCACATACATCTGTGGAACACTGAGCAGGGCTGAAACAAGCTCCGGAAGAACACCCCCTCTTCCCAAACGGCTTCACCAGCAACCTTTATTATGCTGGTCTGTTTCATAAACTTGACTTAATTTGTGGACTAACTACATGCAATCCTTTTCATTCTCTCTCGAGGGAGGAGTGTTAGAGCTTTAGGTCACCTCATTCTGTTTGCCTAATTCATGCTATTGCACGACAAACAACCACAGAGGAACAAATGGCATGCTGAAGGCCAGACTAGCTGCCATATCATGTGCTCTAAATAGTCATCTCTTTGCAGGAGTCAGAGCAGCAAATGCCAAGTCACTGCACGCACCTTCATCCTTAGATTGCTGTTTAAACATACACACCTCAACACACCTTAAACACACTGCAATGCACACTGGCACACATTAAGTGAAGGATTTAGCTAATAAGCACTAAATCAGGAATTAACATTGGGAAACAGGATAAGAACAGGCTGACGTTTCCCCGGGGAGCGATAGATAGATGCTTCAGATGCTGGCAGCTGGCACGAATTTCATGCCCAGCTCCACAAGTGAAGCCCAGGGTTGCCCGTCAGGGACAGCAGCAATCAATGAAACTTGAATATTTATACTGCTGGAAAGAACACCTGGCTGTGGATGCAAACAAGAGGAAATCAATACAACAGTGCAGTTATATTAGATCAAAGTGTAATAATGGGTAAACGACTGAAAACCACAGAGAAGGGAGAGGACCCCATCCATAGTCACGGCTGTTTTCACATTGACATTTAATTTGTAAAAAACGAAATAGTGTCACACTTTTGTTACTTGTGTTTCACAGAGCTCAGTACTTTGGCATCACAGACAATGATAATCTTTATGCTGGTATCTATAATGGATCATATCCGTAAGCACGTGTTAATACTCGAATACTTTTTTCGCTCCACGCATACTCGGGTGTGACCATTTCCATGACGTGTCTTAAGCGGAGGTATTTCAGGCATCTTATCATACATCAAGCAGTGATGCACTACATTCATACTAATAACTCTCTTTATGTTCAAGTCTGGGCAGCTTCACAATGACGCAAGTCAGCCTGCCGTAATTGCAACGTCTCTAAACATTCCAACTCCTTCCTGAAGTGCCTCCAGATGAACCTAATGCAGGCAGAACGTTTATGATCATTTAGAGCCATCTGTGCTCCAGCTGCCACACTGATCAGTGAACAGCCTCTCCAGCATGACTACAGAGCCCCCCCCCCCCCGGTTACAGGATCCTGCCTTGTCGTCTAAATTCCAGAAGACCCCAGTTCCTACCGCAAGCATTCCACTTTCCACCTCTTCAGCTGACAGCCCAGCACATCCTTCACAGTTACAGAGCTGGTTCTGCAGTGTGCTGTAAAGCCTCAAACACTATGACTAGGCTTCAACAGCCTGCTAGTGGGTGGGAAAAGCATGCCACAGAGCAGGAGAGAGGCTTTTTTGTACCCAAAGGCCTACTTATCAAGTGCCTGACATGCCATTCGGCACCCGGTACCGCAGAAAGAGCTGCAGTCATCCAAATGTTTTCAGTGAATCAAAGAAGCCTCAGCGCAGACAGAAACAGAGAGAGACAGAGCTTAAATGTCAGAGTCGGAGCAGCGGAGAAGCACAGAAACAATGAGATTCCTATCGGTTTGTCCTTTTCCTGCTCGGGGCAGCTCATCTGATTGCATCCTTTGAAAAACACAATGGGACAGATCTCTTGGCCGTTACCTAGCAACAGGTGGTAAGAAAAGATACTGGCCTGGTTTGAAGGAGGAGAAGAGAGGCTACTTGAGAGACGAAGCGGTTCGCCTTCATGAATTATCCCAAATCTGAACAGAATAATACTGACCCGAGGACTTGCATGAATACCAATTAGTAGTTGAAGCTTGGTCATGGAAACTTAATGACATCACTTCTGAATGCAGACTGAGCATGAGCGAGCCTGCGGTTGGCAGAGCATCAAGCAGTGACCTGATAGCAGACACTAATAGACGGATGCCAAAACCAATGAAAAACCTGATGGCAGGGGAAATACTGCAAACACAAGTGGGAGATGTGTTAAAAATAATAAAAAAAATCTGATTGTACACAAACAATTTACAACATTATATTTCCTTTTATTGATTTTTTATTTTTTTTTAATTTGCCTGCATGGTGCTGCTGTGTGACACAGATCTGCTAGTGCGGCTTTGTGGGGTTTCCCAGTGACTCCTCCAGGACTTGTTCTTCATACAAGGCTTCACTAATCCAGCTTAATGAATCCTCATTAGGCTGAAATTGTCTTGGAAACTTCCATTCAGCTAATTTGGCAGCAGTAAAGAATCAAACTGGCACATTATGATGACTGACAGATTTCATTAAAGAAAAAAAACATGTATACAAAAGGTGGACGACTGGACAGCTTCCCAAAACACAGATGTGGGGAGAAAAAAAAAAAGCCAAAGTCTAAATTAGATAAATTTCCTTAAAGATGGCTTCTGTCATTTATGTAGTTGTTATAAATGTTCAAATTCCTTTTTCCCTTGGTAATTTTGAATTAAAATGGCTAACTGATGCCATAAAAAGGCAGGCAATGATTGATAACCATAATTGGTAACTGACTGAATCAGACTGCTCCCAACTGCTGAAGCGACTTCTTCTGCAGTAAACTGGAGTAAATGACCTTTAGGGGTCTGAGCAAACCCACAGTAACTAACCAGAAGCAGTGTATATATGTCAGATGAAGTGTGATTTGTTTGTGAAGCCTCGAGCTGAATGTTTCTGCTGTTGCCATCTTGCCAACAAGAGAGGCATGGATCTGCGACTGCAAAACAATTAACAGCGCACATCCTAATAATCCTGCCCAAAGAAACTTGAAATAAGCAAAATGTACAAAATGGGTTTCATTTTTTCTTTAATATGACCCGAAGAGAGCCAGGACCACGGGTCATTTTCCGACAGACTTCAGTAAGGCCACAGATACTGCCCCCGATGGGCTCTAAGAACAATGGCCTTACTTTTCAAACCCAGAAGCTGTCTGATGCCATCTCAAACGATTTTACTTTCACAGAGGCCAAATGTAGAACGCTTGAGTTAGCTATTGTTTTGAAGCCACTACATTAAACTAAGACACGTGCAACCCTAAAAATGGACTTTTTGTATGCATTTTGAAGAACTATGTGAAAGATCTGATGGACTCTGTCAGTCAGTGCTTAGCGCTCCTACAGTTTCCCCATTGTTTGCGTTGAGTACCCTGGCTTTTATTACACAAACACCGTGTTATTTACTTTGTTTTATTTGATTTATTTAGTGCATAATCATTGTTCATTTAGTAACTTGTATGTATAATGTATAAATTAAAAGTGCTCTTTAATCCAAAACCCTTAGACTTCTTACAGGTTCAGGCTTTCTAGACTTGCAGCATTAAACCAAGTTAACATAACCCTAAGTATACAAATTATGCAGCTCTGTTGCTGAAGCGTCGACAAATAAACCGTTTGATCGTCAACGATTACTTTTCTCCCCTGAAAGCCACAGCAGAGGAGGGCCGTGCATGTGAAACTCCTCTCCTTGTCGCCCACTCTCGCCATTTCTGCTGAGCCTAAATTACAGGGTGTTATAACTGGCACTTTTACAGCGCTGTTGTGTCAGAGTAAACTAATTACATGGTGAGAGGCAGTCTCTGAAGCGGAGGCATCGCAGTCACCTTGACAAGAGGAGGGAGAAATAAAACCAAAAAAAACCAAAAAAACTAATACACCCCCCCCCCCCCAAAAAAAAGTGTTGTGCTACGTTAAGGTACGCATTCTCCAATTGCTGCTCCACTGCCATCACAGCAGCTGTGAGAATAATGAATGCAGCAGCAAGGTTCAATGAGAGCAGTAAAAATAGATGCTATCACAGGAAGGAGGAGTGATACAGAGGAGGTTTTCTTAGGTGTACTGACAGTTTGAGGCTGATGGTACACAGAGAGCAGAGGCCGGAGCACGCATCGCCTGCGAGCGAGCACATCGACGCACAGCCAGCGTCAATCCTTTGGTCCTCATCAAGTCGAAAACAGTTTGGAGGTTTTTGTTGAGTCATGCTTTGCTGCTGATACAGCTGACGCCACATATTCGGAGCTCATCCTCACCTCTCTCCTCCTTTCTTCCCTCTGCTGTTGTCTCCTTCACCCATTTCCTCTCAACCCGCAGCTTTTCTCTCTGATCTTTTTGTCCTTAGGACATCCTTTGCCCCAAAGCCTCCCGACTTTATTAAACATCCAGTGCACTCATATTCTCCTACTTCTCAAAGCACACCAGATACACAGGGGTGAATAATGAAGTGGACCCCCGGATGAACTCAAATCACTCCGGTCGGATTTTGGAGCCAAGTTGGACAGCATCGATATAAGACTGACTGGGATGGCGAGCGCAGTGACTGCACTGGAGGGTAAAGTCTCGGAGGTAAAGCAAGACATATTGAACCAGGGGGCTCATATCGAAGAGGCCGAAGCCCGCATTGCCGAAGTTGAAAGCACACTTGAGAAAACAGAAACGTCACTGAACTCGGCTATCAAACGAATCGCACTTCTTGAAGCCAAAACAGATGATTTGGAAAACCGCGGACGACGAAAGAACCTGCGCGTCTTCGGCATAAAAGAGGGAGCAGAGGGGCAACAATCACTCTTCCACTTTATTAACATCCTGCTACCTAAGTGGCTGGGGCTAGCGCCCGACAAGTCATTCACACTGGAACGAGTGCATCGCACGCTTGCCTCCGGGAAACCAAACCAGAGCAGAGCGGTGCTTGTTCATTTCTTAAAATTCCAAGAGAAGGAACTGGTATATCGGGAAGCAAGAAAACAACAAATTACACATGATGGGGCCAAGATCACATTTGCACAGGATCTGTCTGCGGAGACGGTTCGGATCCGACGGTGATTTCACCCGGTTGTCAAACTGTGTATTGATATCAATGCCTTCCGTGGATTCCAGCACAACCCGTGCAGACTCGGGATCCTGTACGGTGGAAAGATCCACCTCTTCTCAACACCTCAAGAAGCCGAAAAATTCTCCAAGAATCTGCCGAAGGAAACAGCAGAAGATGCTCAACACCAGTGAGTCGGTTAAACAACAGGTTAACCATTAAGACACTCCATAAGACTGCCTCTGCTTCAACATAACTGACCAGTAATTGAGTCACTGATAAGAGACCGATAAAATTTTGAGCTCGAATTTATGTGGGACAGACACTATCTCTACTTTCAAGATTAGGCTTAAAACTTTCCTTTTTGCTAAAGCATATAGTTAGGGCTGGACCAGGTGACCCTGAATCCTCCCTTAGTTATGCTGCAATAGACATAGGCTGCCGGGGGATTCCCATGATGCATTGAGTTTTTCCTTTCCAGTCACCTTTCTCGCTCACTATGTATTAACAGACCTCTCTGCATTGAATCATATCTGTTATTAACCTCTGTCTCTCTTCCACAGCATGTCTTTTATCCTGTCTTCCTTCTCTCACCCCAACCGGTCGCAGCAGATGGCCGCCCCTCCCTGAGCCTGGTTCTGCCGGAGGTTTCTTCCTGTTAAAGGGAGTTTTTCCTTCCCACTGTTGCCAAAGTGCTTGCTCATAGGGGGTCATATGATTGTTGGGTTTTTCTCTGTATCTATGAAGCGCCTTGAGGCGACTTATGTTGTGATTTGGTGCTATATAAATAAAATTGAATTGAATTGAACTTATGTTAACATAACTGAGCGTTTTTAAGCGCATATTCGTTCTAAGTTTGATCGCAATCGTTTTTGGGTTGTATATTAACAGCTGAACCTCAACTAAGTCTTTTTTTGTTTTGTCCTACCAAGGGTAAACTTTACTTTATTACTGGGGAAAAAATCTGTATCATATGGTTAGTATACACTGTCTGATTTATGGGGTTTTGGAGAGGTCGCGTTGACTAGTTACTCCTCAGTGACGTGGATTAACGCCCTCCAAATAATTTGTTCAAGGGAGGGGGGAGACATTTCCAACAAGGAAATGAAAATGTTCAATCAGAAATTGTTTACAAGTTCTTTATCTGGTATGTGTGAGTGTGTGAATGTATGTGCAAACCTGCTTCTTCAATTTTTCCTTTACTTTGTTTATTTAAGTAAACAGTCTGACAATATTTTATGGAGAGGACAACTAAAGAAAACATTTTGAACGTTAACATTACGACCTGGAACGTTAGGGGGATACGGAAGTTAGCTAAACTGAAACAAGTATTAAACCGACTAAAACATTTTAACTCTAGAATTATTTTCCTACAAGAATCTCATCTTACTGCATCAGAGATACATTTATTAACCAAAAGATGGCAGGGTCAGGTCTCTTCTTTTACTAGACATGCCAGAAGAGTCATTACTCTTATACATAAGTCAATCCCATTTCAAACTACGAGGGTGATTACAGATCCAAACGGGAGATATGTAATTGTGCAGGGCCGTATCTCCATGTTAGAAATAAACCTGATAAATATCTATGGCCCCAACGAGGATAACCCATCCTTCTATGAAAATCTATTTCTCACAATATCAACCTTGGAGGGCCTTTATATCATAGGAGGGGACTTTAATTGCGCCCTGGACCCTAACCTGGATAGGTCGTCTCAAGCTGACACTACTCATACCCAGACTAGAAAAATACTTTTTAACTATATGAAAGATTTGAGAATAAATGAGGTCTGGAGAACAAGGAATCCAAATAACAGGGAATTTTCATGTTATTCTAGTTCGTATCAAAGTCATTCGCAGATAGACTACTTTCTTATCTCTACAGAGTTACTACCTTGTGTTGAGAACTGTTGGTATAACAGTATTGTGATTAGTGATCACGCAGCAGTATGTCTATCAGTTAGATTGGGTGAAGTTGATCAAGGTGTAAAGCGATGGAGGATGCAAACATTTTTGTTAAAGTACCCATCATTTGTCAAATTTATAGAAACTTGCATTGATCAATATTTTCAAATAAATAAAGATGAAACCACAGCTAGTATTAGGTGGGAAGCATTTAAAGCTTACATAAGAGGGAAAATTATAAGCTACAGTAGCAACAGGAGTAAGCAATATAACCAAGAATTAAAATCGTTAGAAAGACAAACTAAATCTAATGAAACAGAATTTTACCAGAGCAATGATCCCACTAAACTAAACAATTTGACTATTCTAAGAGCCAGGTATGATAAATTAACAGCAGAGAAAGTGGCAAAAAGTTTAATGTGGACCAAACAATTCTTTTATGACCAAGGAGAGAAGGCAGGAAAATTATTGGCCTGGAGGATAAAAAAAGATGCAAGCGGAAAAGGCCATCACCCACATAAAGTCCAAATCGGGTATTATAACAACAGACCCTTTAGAAATAAACGAAAATTTCAGAGAGTTTTATCAATCTTTATACCAATCTGAATATACAGGAAACAGAGAAACACGATGCATTTCTTGATCAGTTAAAATTTCAAACCCTCTCAGAAGAGGATAAAACAGCCCTTGATAGTCCTTTAACAATAAAAGACCTGTCAGAAGCCATAGACGACCTGAATAGCGGTAAAACGCCTGGCCCTGATGGACGTCCAATGGAATTCTATAAAACATTTAAAAATAAATTAATGCAGCCACTTCTTAACATGTATGAGGAGTCATATAAGTCCGGAATACTCCCAGACTCACTGAGATTAGCTACAATAACCCTTTTATTGAAGCCAAATAAGCCTCCGACTGAATGCTCCTCTTATAGGGGAATTAGTCTTATGGGATGTGATTGTGTGTAAAGCACTCTCTAGGAGACTAGATAAATATGTGCCTAATTTGATAACAGACAATCAACAAGGTTTTGTTAAAACGAGACAAGGCTATCATAATATAAGACGTGTCCTCAATGTACTTTATGAGAAAAACAATAGGGAGGACACTGCGCTGCTATCACTAGATGCGTGCAAAGCCTTCGATAGAACAGAATGGAATTATCTCTTACAAGTGCTCCCCAGATATGGACTAGGTGAAACATTCCTGAAATGGATCAGATTATTGTATACACATCCAACAGCACAAGTTTTAACTAATAATAACGTATCAAAACCTTTAATTTACAGCGATCAACCAGGCAGGGCTGCCCTCTGTCACCAATTCTCTTTGTGTTAGCAATAGAACCTCTGGCCATAGCTGTGAGAGCAAACGCAGGAATATCAGGGATAAGAATTGGAGGAAGAGAAAATGCATTTCATATTTGAGTAAACAACTCATGTGCTGTTCCTTTAGAGCAAGACAATATCTTTCCTTATGTAGGAAAGACCCTGAATATTGTATTTATCCCCAAACTCTATTGGAGAGAAATTACACTATACCAAATGGCATCCCATCCTTGTTATCCTGGAAGAGAGCATGATCATAAGAATAAAAATGTTTTTTTAAACCAGAGGATAAACAAGACTCCAACCTATCTCAGTAATACCAAACCTCCAGATCCTCTTATAGATTAACTAGTCTCTTGTTTCCCCTTTAAGCCGTCTGTACTTCCAATTAAATAACGTCCATTTCATTAGCGTTTTGGTATTTTTGATCGGACCCCATATATTCTCTCGGTGCCTCTTCTGAAGCTCACAGATGAACTACTGGACTCTGGAGACCAGGGGCTGGATTTCTCATGTCGTTAAGCTTATTTCGCCATGGCAACACAAGCTGGTGTTATAATTCAAAGGCAAATTTCTATCGCTCTGCAAACATGCTTACAGCTGGCAATATGAATAAGCGATGTCAAATGTGCATATTCACTAAATGCCACATGGTTTAATTAATGGCTTCACAGAAGAACTTTTTAAAAGTGACTGCTGCCTTTCCTCATCAATTTCATTCATTTTAAAGCCTTAAAGCCTTCAAAGAAATGCATGGGTTCAAAAAAATATATGTCCAGTGTATTGAAATATCAGCAATACAAGGTGTTTCTGCTCATAACAGATCAGTGGATCATAAGGTTTTTCTCTATAATCTTTACCTTAAACTGCCCGGAGACAACTACGGCTTAAAATTGGTGCTTAATAAAAAAATTTGAATTTAATGGGTTCCCCCCCCCCCCCCATCTTTAGTCACAGGAAGAACAAGAAGTCCCACAACAGATGGTTTGGCCGCCGATAGGGTCCTAATCTCTACATCATGGATTCAATTTGAGATGATATGAAGAGACAGACGACATTAAGAGAGAATAAATCCACTGAAGAAATGTGCCAGGTTCTCCAAGAGCAACAGAGTTGCCAAACATCTCCACAAAAAACAAAACAGTGTGCGCATGCATTTTCATTCGTACTTTATTAAAATAAATACATAAATAAAATTGATTTAGCCTTTTGTTTAGTTCTCATCCTACACCTTTTAAGCATGTTATTTACTGAACTTGTCAAACATACATACAGTGAACCGTGGCAAAGCTTTCCAAAGTTCTACTATACTATGTGTGGTAAAAGATCAGATCATATGTGCCCATTCGGTCAGAACATTATGCACTTGTAGCTCGTACCTTGCACTTCATCATGTCGCTGACCCTCTGCTGCATGGACTGCCCAGCTTTGGGTCTGACCAGGATGTAAAGGGCTTTGACCTCAGGGCAGGACCTCAGCAGCTTCTCCACCAGCACTTTTCCCATGAAGCCCGTGGCTCCCGTGATCAGCACATTCTTGCCAGCGTAGTATTCCACTACGGACGCCATGCTGCTACCCGTTGCGCCACTGCAGATGTCTGTCAGTCTGGTTTGTGCGTCTGTTGCTTGCTCTCCTAACCCGTCGAGGTCCCGGCCTTCACACAAGTCCTGCAGAGCGAGCGGGAGGATAAGAATGAGGATAGGCAACCTCAAACTTTAAATACTGTATCAGTGTCTCTAAAGCTGGTGTCAGTTTAAGCAATGAAGCATGCAGCAAGAAGCTAAATATGAACTGTGAATCGCACTAATGCAACAAGTGCACAGTTTCGCATGAATGTCCAGGCTTTGACAGATTTAGTCTCATGTATCTGGAAATGAAAACAAGCATTTCAATAAATTGAAAAATATGCATCAGTGGTGGCACGTCTCTGTTTTGACCTTCAGAGAAGAAGCATGTAACTAGTCTGCAAACTTTATGAATATTTATACCATGAGGGGGAGGGAGGGTGATGCTCGGGGCAGTGTGACATCAGCTGCATGTGTGAGCGTGGGTACGAGTGTGTCAGGTCCACCAGCAAGGGTTCAGCAAGATTTTAAGCAGCAACTGATCACCGCTAACCACAATAACCTTTATCATTTATTCATGAATGCAAAAAGCAACAAATCAGAAATTATTTTTAACTGTACAAAATATAGTAAACAATGTAATTTGGTCATAGATTGACTCTTTGAATACCACTGACATGAAAAAGCAGCTTAATATTTGATTAACAGATGAGCCATTTTAGAAGCAAACTAGTTTAAAAAAAACAAACATCAAAGTTTAAATTATTCTACTAAGGTTCAACTCACTCAAATTCAGTTTGATAGAAAAAAAAAAAAAGAAAAGAAAATATCAGTTTGGACTCTGTATCGGTCTTGAAGGGACTATCAGTGAACAGAGGCTATGATGCAGTCTAGAGATCTATTCCCAGGTGATTCAACCTCCACTTATACCTTGACTCATGTGCTTAATGACTCCCATGACACGGGAGAGTTGGTCAGTGACTCTCAGGACCATCTACAAGGTGACAACCCTATTAGAGGTTAAATATCTGAGTCTCCTTCAACAGTTGGAACTGAAGCAGCCTTTTGGATGACAGGAAAAGCATCTTCAAGAACCTAAAACAAATTCCAGCTGCCTTCTGCTGAAGCACTTCAGACTAAATATTCAAACTGTCTGCTAAAAATTCCCAAAACTCCTTTTATCCATGCATCCAAATTAAAACCAAACTTAGTTTAGAAACAAAGTAGGGAAGAATGCTTTCATGTTACTCTACTGCTCTGCTGTGTTCAGATTTGGATATATAATACGTAACTGAGGACATGCAAATATATCGCATAATATAAATAGCTTTTTATGATTATAAACCAATTACAGTGAGGATTGCTAGAATCAAAATTAGACTATTATTCCCAGCTGCAGTTACTGTATTTATATGTCACCGCTTTGATCTCGGAAAACCAAACCTAAAACAGGGAAGGCGTTAGTGACAATCAGTGTCTGAATATAAACACAGGCTTCCACATACATCACAGTTAAGTCAAAATGTTGAATGTTGTCATTGTGTTTCTTAAATTTGTAAAGTCTTGGTTCAAACTATAGGATCAAAGGCATTTCTTTGTCCCCCTCCCCAGCCTCTCATGCACTTGAAGTGAGCAAGTGCATGAGAAATTACATTACGCCAGGACCTTGGAGGCTGAAAAGACTCACATATATTAAATGTACAAGACTGCTGGTATATTGAAGTGAATGGTATGATTTCAGTAATGACAAAGTGAGCTGCAACCTTCAATCCCAGCAAACAAGTTTGGTTTAAAGCTATAATAAAAAAAATAAAATAAAATAAAAAATTAAATGCTAAGGCTTATCTTTAACCATCTGACATTATGCGTATTCCACATGCAATAAATCACATAACTGGGTTTTATGGCAGTTTTTAGTTTTATTTGACACCTGTGTTGTAACACTAACACTGACTCTGTTGGACTTTGCCCTTATTTCCTGTAGACAATAGACGACTATAACTGAATGCAACCTGAGAAGTCACATGGCCGCAGATAAGCTGCGTTTGTGACTCAGTGAGGGAGGTTGTGCCATGAGTCCATCTGATCAAAGCACTGTGTTGATGTGTGGGCTAAAAGCTCACCAGCACACTGCCAGCATTTGTGTGCAACCACGCCAACTAAGCATTGATAAATCACACGGCTCTTAAAGACTAGATGACAGCTACCTGTCTCTGGTTGGTGTCACCCCCCCATCCCCACCACACACCAACCAGTCACACAGGGAGGGTGGCAGCGCGCCCAGTCTCATCCAACTTTTTGGCAGCAGCCAATAAAAATGCAGGACTTGACTTGTAAAATTTTCACTTGGCAACAATAGGCACAACATTTAGCCAAGACTGATGCTTGATCAGCACCTTCAGTGATACAGCAGAGCTGTGATTGTACACAAGATGAAGCTACGCTCCTTCTCTTTGCTTCGTTCATCCTCTCTCCTGTGCTGCAGATTCCCAGCATGTCTGCCCAAAGACAAAAACCAAATCCTCCTGAGCCAAACGTGGCCCAGATAACAAAAACAATCTTGTATTTACTTGCTTTCCCTCCATTCTGCCGTCTGTGCATGCAATTTTAAAAATCAGATTCCCTTTCCACACAAACACGAGGAAAAAAGATGGGTGTGTGCATTCAGTTTGGGTTTCTACATGTCTGCACTTGAAAAACAAAAAATGTGTTCCAGAAACTAAACGCCGGGGCTCCTACTGACATCTATGTTTAATCCCAATTTTGTCCCATTATTTTAATTCGATATTCCCCATCTTCAACTTTCAGACAAGGCAGTATCTCCAGATCTACCACTCTGTACACACAGATGACAACAAGAAGAGGTCACAGTCAAGGTCCTCTGCTGAGGCCCCAGACATTTCAGCCTTGTTCTTCACATAGATTCCCTGTGGACAAGAGGACAAGAGCACATGGGCTGAAAGTCACTACAGATTAACGCCTGACAATGGAAATGTTCCTGCAGCTGGAAGAGTGTTGGAACGGCCATGCATGAATCAAATTCATGAGACTGAATGCTTGTGAAACACACAAGGTTACACAACTCCACCTCCTGCTTCTCTCAATGCCTGTCAGTTAAGCTGAAGGTGTCCACCCTCTACAAGCCAACATGGAAAGTGGGGCGAAACTGTCCATTATTCTCCTTACAGGCCTTTAGTTCAGAATTATGCATTTACAGGATGACTACAAGAAGTATAGAATACATACATCCCAAGTATTTGCTGAAAGTTTATAAATTGAATTTTGGTTCATTGAGATAACTAGTAGCAATTAAAGACACTTGATTTTAAAATGACACACACACACACACACACACACACACACGGTAAACTATATCTAAAGGAGTTTAGGCACCGCCTCACGTTAACAAGAACTCATATGGTGAGATCATGAAGTTCAGGGACAGCTCATTTTGAAAGAAAAAAAAAAAACATTTACAATTTAAATTTTGCATCTATCGCCTTCAAGATGATCTCTTCGTGTACCTCAGGACCCCCTTCCAGCATCCCTACTAAGTTTAGTTTACTTTGGGGCGATCGTGGCTCAAGAGTTGGGAGTTCGCCTTGTAATCGGAAGGTTGCCGGTTCGAGCCCCGGCTTGGACAGTCTCGGTCGTTGTGTCCTTGGGCAAGACACTTAACCCGTTGCCTACTGGTGGTGGTCAGAGGGCCCGGTGGCGCCAGTGTCCGGCAGCCTCGCCTCTGTCAGTGCGCCCCAGGGTGGCTGTGGCTACAATGTAGCTTGCCATCGCCAGTGTGTGAATGTGTGTGTGAATGGGTGGATGACTGGATATGTAAAGCGCTTTGGGGTCCTTAGGGACTAGTAAAAGCGCTATATAAATACAGGCCATTTGTAGGAGCACCATTCTGACCAATTGCATGTGTCCATCTAGGATTTCATCATGGACCACAAACCTTCATGTCGATCACTGGTGATTACGACTCCATCCAATTTGTCCCACCACCAGCCCTGTTTGCTCACCTTTCAAGGTGAAGGGTCACATTTCTGACACACTGGAAGAGGTTGGAGGTTTGCCCAAGTCAACCTCCATAGAATCTCATGTTAAAATCTCAGATTTTGCAGCGTTAAAAAGCATGTTCAAAGACTGGTGCAAAATCATGTTGCACCAACCAAAATGCAGCCAAACCCAATGACTGAGATCACGGTGGCTACAACTTTTATACCGTCTCCAGGTTTGACATGCAGTCAGTATGAGACTTCAATACAACAGATGTCCAAGGAGCTGACCTTCAAGTGCATAACCTCAAAATTTAAAACATGAAATAAATAAGCACAGTCTGAACTTTTTAATCACCTAAATTTCTGGGTAACACTAGAGATTCAGGATCTCAACATGGATGAAGGGTCTATAGATAGTTCTTTTTCCTCAGGCACCCAGCATATTCTCTTGGTTTATTTTTGTCATACTGAATTAAACTTTACTTTTAAATCCCTCAGCCTGTCCTTGTCAATCACACAGATTATGAAGGACAAGCAGATATGAGGTCTGTCAGCAGTGACCTTGTTGTGTTGTCATTGGTGAATAAGACTGCATCTTCTTTTAGAGTCTATATTATGACTTGAAAGGAGAAGTGCTGGGCAGCAAGGACAAGGCCTGAAAGCTTAAGGGACAAGCTTCTCAGGTTATGATGCCATCTTGACAAAGTACCACATCACATCCAAAGTCACTCGGGGGTCACTTTAAAAACAGAGCTGGGTGACGCTCAAGGCATACAGCTCAGCAGCAGAGGTTTACTGTTGTCTGCAGCTAATGCTGCTGCACTCCGGCCTTATTTCATGTCTCCTTTTCTTCACACTGAGGGCATTTTTTGTATTATTCCTCAAAAGCCACTCTCCACAGGAAATCCACGCCGTTTGTCTGAGGAAGCTTGTTTTAAGCCACAGCTCTGCAGTCCTTCTGCCTCCGGCCTTTCCCCACACAACCCTTCCATTACTGGGTCAGCTAAATGCAGCTGGAGACGCAGGCAAAAATCGAGCTGCACAGCTGCACACTGGCTAAAGCCATTATAGCCGGACAAAAGCTGGCAGCGGGAGGAGGGGAGTGAGTGTGGGAAAAATAGAAAGAGCAAAATGATGCAAAATGCAGCCAATAATTAAAGCAGCATTAGTCAGTGCCAAGCAGCACAAAGGAACAGTCAGGCCCTTTCACTATCGCACAGTGATGGCAGTGACAAAAAGAAACCTGAAAAGCTCTGTTAAGTATACAACCACTACTGGCTGCAGTTTCACAGTGCTGTGCCAACATGGGACTCCAGGAGATGCACCTTTATCCGCCATCCAAAAGAACCACAAAAGTCAATACATCCTGCATTTAGAGACAGAGGAATCACCATCAAAGGCTTGAATCAACAGAAGCAATAGTGGTCATCCCAGCTCCTAACCCACAAGTCCACATTTCTAAATTTGGTTTTGTTAGGCTCACCGTGCTGTTTAAGGCAGTTTCTGGTTCTTGTCTCAATGACAATCGGAAGAGAGGAAATGAGTCTCTTTTCCCTGTCCCAGAGAGACTAGATGAGGGTGGGGTAATGACCTGACCACAAGATTAAATAAAATACATTAGCTGCTAAAAGTAACACTTGAGAAAAGCATGTTAATAGTGACTACTGGGCAAGCCCTTTAGTCTTTTAGTTACTGCTATTATGCCTGCAATTTACAGTGATAAGTGAAGTAAGCTAAATTTACAAGCCTCAGATAAAAATCTCACTAATATTAAAAGCTTATAATCATACTTTATGCATGCTATTGGAAAAACATATGTAGCAGAAAAATGTAGAATGAGGAGAGATCTATTGTAATAGTCAAGCTAAAGTACTAAGTGGACTTGAATAGGTTTGAGCTTAAAAGTTAACTAAAGCTAATGGATTAGCATTACTCACTTGTAAAATATATAGCTCATAGTTTTAAGTTATGATCCAATAGTATAGATAAACAGAACTGTCAGCAACTAGTTAAAATTATAATAAAAACTGTATAAAACATGAGTAACAGTTAAATTGTTAGGCATAAATACAGCTAATAGCCCAGCCCAGCCTCACATCTACTTCACAGCTGATCAGGTGAGAAATCAACTCAAGAGGACGAAGGCAAGGAAGGCAGCAGGTCCGGATGGAATCTGCTCCAGACTGCTCAGGGACTGTGCAGACCAGCTCTGTCAGGTGGCCCTGTACATCTTCAACCTGAGCCTGAGCCTGGAGAGGGTTCCTGAACTGTGGAAGACTTCCTGTGTGGTTCCGGTGCCAAAAATTGCACACCCCAGGGAGCCCAACCACTTCAGGCCTGTTGCCTTGACTTCTCATCTGATGAAGACCATGGAAAGGCTCATCCTGCACCACCTTCAGCCACTGGTGGGCTCAGTGTTGGACCCCCTGCAGTTCGCCTACCGTTCTGGAATTGGGGTGGATGACGCTGTCATCTACCTGTTACACTGATCCCTCTCTCACCTAGAGCAGGCGGGGAGCACTGTGAGGATCATGTTTTTTGACTTCTCCAGTGCTTTCAACACCATCCAACCCGCACTACTGAGAGGGAAGCTGGAGGGAGCCGGAGTAGGCAAACAGCTGACTGCATGGACCATCGACTACCTTACCAACAGACCACAGTATGTGAGGCTCCATGACTGTGTGTCCGAGGTGGTAATCTGCAGCACGGGGGCACCGCAGGGCACGGTTCTCTCACCTTTCCTGTTCAGCCTTTACACTTCAGACTTCTGTTATAATTCGGCCGATTGCCATATACAGAAGTTCTCAGATGATACAGCCATCATTGGATGCGTATCAGACGGGAATGATCAGGAATACAGGGGGGTCATCAGTGACTTTGTTGGCTGGTCTGAGACCAACGTACTCCAAATCAACGCCGGCAAGACAAAGGAGATGATCATAGACTTCAGGAGGAAGTCACCCCCTACAACACCGGTGAACATCCAAGGGAGAGACATTGAGATAGTGGACTCTTATAAGTACCTGGGTGTTCACCTCAACAAGAAACTGGACTGGACAACAAATACAGACGTCCTGTATAAGAAGGGCCAGAGTCGACTCCACCTGCTGAGGAGACTGAGGTCCTTCGGAGTCTGCAGGACTCTGTTAAGGACATTCTATGACACTGTGGTAGCATCTGCCCTTTTCTATGCAGTGGCCTGCTGGGGGAGTGGATGCACGGACAGGGACAGGAGCAGGATTGACAAACTGGTGCGGAGGTCTAGCTCCGTGCTGGGATGTCCCCTGGAGTCTGTGGAGGTGGTTGGTGAGGGGAGGATGCTAGTAAAGCTGACATCCATCATGAACAACCCACGTCACCCACTGCATGAGTATGTGAGTGGTCTGAGCAGCTCCTTTAGTCAGAGACTGAAACACCCTCGCTGCAGGAAGGAGCGCTCTCGCAGATCATTCATCCCAACAGCAGTTAGACTCTATAACTCCTCAATCACGATGTCATAAGTCACTGGACACTGTGAACATCCACGGTCACCACTTCATGCATAATGGACCTTCCATGACCTTCCAAGCTATATAGTTTATGTCTTCCATATTTCAAACCATATCCATAATCACATACTGTGTATGCTACCATTGTATATAGTGTATTATCTTACTTTTTTTCATTGATTGTACTTAATTGTATTTTTGTATTTCCTTCATATATCTGTACCTGAGCTGAGGTGACGCAAAAATTTCCCCGTTGTGGGATCAATAAAGTCTTATCTTATCTTAATAGTTAGCCAAGCCAAGCATATGCTATAGCAAGGAGCTAATAGTGAGGCTATTAAATACAAATACAGGCTATTAGCGCCTTGCTAATAGCATTACCATTAACTCCTTTATACAACATTAGCTAAGACTGACATAGCTGTAACTGTGAAATTGTTTGTTACATTGCATAATATAGACATTGATGGATCTCGTTAAAAGAAGAGGAAACTACACAGTAATAAAACATCACCCAAATAATGTTTTTGTTCTTTTCGTAATAAAATGTGGTTCTGATGTTTTCTTGAGATACTACATAAGATAAATAAAAGTGTAAATAACCATCAATATAGAGGGCACAGAAATCAATAATAATATCCTTAAGAAAGAAATCATAAATAAAGATCAGAATATTTCATTGTTACAGTATTTTGTCTGGCTGCTTAACTTACATATGGCTAATCGAGTGTCAAGTTCTTCAAGACAGAGCTACTAGCATTAGCCATTTGAGCATGACTACAGCATAAAGGACATGGTGCCTACATGATGAATACGAGTGTGCTCCAGCAATGGCTTAATGTATGTTACATCAGATAAACCCACTATAAATGTGACAAGTTATACACTACAGTATTAAAGACTTTTTCAGCATACTGCAGCTCAACTCCCCCGCTCTGGTGTATGAGGCAGTAACTTTGTCCCTTACACAAACCCACATAATTGCGCAGCACTTTTTAAAAGGGCCCTTATCCAAGACTGCATTATCGCATAAAAACGGCAGGTCTTCTCTCTCCCACTCCATTTTTTTTTCTAAGGCAGCTAAATGCTAATCTAATTAGAATTAATTATATTGGCCGTGGGCTTCAAGGATTTAAGCAGGACCTCTTTAATTCAACCTTTTCACTAAACTATGAGCAAGTGTCAACACAAAGGTCAGCGCTCTCCGTTAGATATCTGGCCGTGGGAGCGCTGGTGTGTGAGCTAATGTTTCTGTGTGCACGTGTATACGCTTGCGTCAGTGCGTTGTCGACATTGTATGCGATGGCAGAGGGATTCTGTAATTACACCAGCTGTCTCTGAGTGACAGAGCCTCCGTGAGCTGTGGTGTCCGTTTACGCCTGGCTTAGACCCAGGCTGCCAATCGCACCCGCAGTGCAGCTCTCAGGCCAAGAGGTCAGGAACTTGTATTGTGTGTTCAACATGGTATGAAACCCGTGCACGACTTTCAAGTAATAAACACTGTCCTCCAATTATTGGCTGGAATCAGCAGAGTTTGATGACAACTTTTCATTTTCTGTAATCTGTGTATGATTTCAACTCTTACCGACTCTTGGGAACAAACTGCCCTCCAGCTTTTCTTGAGGACAGTTGCAGTGGTGTGTGTGAAGCATATGCAAGTTATACCTGTGTACCAAACCAAATTTAACTAATTAAAAATAATAATAAATAATTCTGTAAGACTAAACCTGGCATCAGAAAATAGTTACACTAAGAAATAAATCAAAGCAATGCATTGGAAGAAAGAAAAATGACCTACACAACTTGTATCCTTAAATATATAGTTAAAACAAAATTTGCAACACAGTGAGTTTACATCAGATGGCTCAGTCATCCACACCTTTTTAAACAGCTTCCCTCAAGGCTGAAAAAGATATGCATGCTGCCATAAGCTTCACATGTCACATGTTCATTTGAATTCAACTTTCCATATGGTAAACAGTTACAGTGGAGGAAAAAAAAAGTGTCATTGTACGTTTATTCTGAAATAGCATCGCTGGATTAAAGTGGAAAAGGTGACAAGGAAAAACTACTGGAGTTTCATGGAAGCCACAATTACTCTGATTCCTAGAAACTCAGCTTTCATGCACTGAGAGGAAACCGATCACCTGTCCCATTGTTTGAGGGCCATGGGGAGAACAGGCCTCTCCCTGAACCATCAACACCAACTCACTCACTATAATACCAAAACTGCAATGTTATACTTTGAAATTAAAATCAGAATAATTGTTTATCATGCTGATTTTTCCCTTAATGCAAATACAGGGATGTAAATGGATTCATGGACTGCACAGAGCCATAAATCACTGATTCCCAACCAGGGATCAGTCTTCAATCCGTCAACCAGACCAGCTGAAAACTGGGTTATTATCAAAACAGGGAAGACAAAACAGTGCCTTTGTACCCCTTTGTCTTGATGTCTTGAATGCAAGTTCAAGACATTTTTATTCACCTTCCTGGTCCTCCAACTCTAATCAGTTGTCACTCCTCTTTTGTTGAATTTAAATTCAGACTTTGCATCAAGAATTTGATTCAGTTCCTCCATTGTGTCATCATGCATTTTAGCGGTAGGGCAAAAAGCACGATCCATCACTTGAGTGTACAAAAATTTCAATTTACTTCTCACTACATCATGTTCATTATGTAATGAGTGATTTAGGACACAGCCATATATTTCTTTGATTTCACTGAGCAAGCTGCTGGCAGTACGAGTATCCAGTTCTTTCAGCTAATGTAAAAAACACCCATGCAAACTCAGGCTGCAGAGAGCCTGCCAGTGTTTTATGATCTATTTGAGGGAGCCATTAGCAAAATGGCTGACCAAAGTCTCACTTTCCATAGCCAGTCAAGCTTAAATACAGTATCTAGACATGTTGTGATGATGGGTGAGGCGGTCTCAAAAACCTAATTGCATAAACAGACCAGTAGCACAGGCCATAGCCGCTCTGTTGCTTATCCCGCAGGCTTGTTATTTCTAATGTGGAAAGAGGCTTGCAGGATTTAAAGCTGCCATCAGTTATCCATGCAAAAGGTTGGTGGCTCAGTCAGAGATTGGTCCAACCCAAATGCTTTCACCAAGTTCTTTTAGATTTTTGCCAAATTTGGTCTACTGCCTGACAACACGCCTCCTACTGTAGATAGCAGTAGTGAAAAGGTTTAATACGCCAACAAAAGCCCTTGTTGCAAAATGTTTTCTTCACATCAAACAAGACCAAACAGTCCAGGAAAGTTAATGCTATACATCCACTCAATACGCGACGTCCAGATGAACAAAATCAACTTTCTGGGATTTCCTAACCTGGATGATCGAGCATGCATCAAGACATGACCAAGCCACGAGAACAATTACCCCATGGTGGATATTATTAGCCTCAAACTGAAGCTTTAATGGTGTCATGTAGTCAACAATGGCTAATGATTGGTTCGTTCTTTTAACCAATGACACAAAGCTCCCTTGCATGGAAACAGGTATCTGTGACCAAGTGATTTAATGAGCTATCCAGAGCAAAGATGGATTACAGTGAACACAGAGTAATGTAGTCCTTAACACACTACAGCATCACCTTCTGTCAATGCCAGCTAGGTTTGTAATTAATGACAGAAGAGCTCTCCAAGTACCTCATCCATTTATGCATCCTTCTAAAAACCTCCACCCACCCATCCATCGTTCCTATATGCAGATTAAAGCAGATGGTTGTGAACATGAGAGGTATGAAAACCCACAGATTATTTCATCTGCTGCTGGACAGATTAGGTTACATTAATGCAACGAGATCTCTCCACTATACAGTTATGGGGCGATCGTGGCTCAAGAGTTGGGCGTTCGCCTTGTAATCGGAAGGTTGCCGGTTCGAGCCCCGGCTTGGACAGTCTCGGTCGTTGTGTCCTTGGGCAAGACACTTCACCCGTTGCCTACTGGTGGTGGTCAGAGGGCCCGGTGGCGCCAGTGTCCGGCAGCCTCGCCTCTGTCAGTGCGCCCCAGGATGGCTGTGGCTACAATGTAGCTTGCCATCACCAGTGTGTGAATGTGTGTGTGAATGGGTGGATGACTGGATATGTAAAGCGCTTTGGGGTCCTTAGGGACTAGTAAAGCGCTATATAAATACAGGCCATTTACCATTTATAATCTTTATCTTTGGCGATTGATTTCAGAGAGGGTGTTCCTTGTGTCACAATCACTGATCATTCCGGCACGGTTGTAATAATATCTGAAAGGTGTGACAAATTTGATAATAGGGCACATACACACAAACACACGTAGTGTTTGGTGTCAACTTCTGTGAATGGAAAGCAAATATCTTTGGGCCAGGAGAACATGGTTATTGTTACTGCTGCCACTGGAGTGTGTGTTGATTTCAGGGAAAGAAAGCATGCAATCGGCTTTGGCCGTCTGTTGGCAGAAAGATTAGAAGAAAGGCTGCTCTCTTACTGGGACTGGAGCATGAACGTGGTCTCTGAGGGCCCACTTAGAGCTCTACCTTCCTGCCAGAATAACACATGTTCCAAAAATGAAGGGGTAACTGTGGCGCACTTCAGACAGATTCTCTTCAGCTAAAAATGGGTTGGCCTTAAGATTAAATGTGCTTTATAATTCAATTTGGTCTGGAGGTAACATTCATAAAAATTCATGTTATTTACTTGTGTATCTCAAAAAACATCCTTGATTCCTAATACATCACTGATATTTTGACATGTCAATATAGCAACACAACGTCTAATGTGTTTATTCATAAACCAAACCAGACGACGATATGAGAGAAGCACATTTTTGCCAATTTAGCTCAAAATGGAACAAGCTGAGCGCTCTAGTAATGTTTGAGGTTGCTTTCACCCTTATACTGCACATCTGTTTCTCTTTGGGTGAATCAACAGTAGTCGCTCATCATGCTCTTATTAAATTTGGCCTAATATCTGGTTTTCCAACAGTTTTATATCTTGATTAAGTTTATCCCCCATGCTCATCGCTGACACCGTCCAGTTTTGATGGGAAAAAGTTGAGATGAGAACGTAAAAAGTGCATTTTCAGTGATATTCTGACACTCATCAGCGCATTATCCAAAAGGTCGGCATAAGCCTCTGCTCTGAGAGTGCCAAGAAAATTCTGGAAAACCTGCATAAATACTTCCCATGCTGCTGATTCTGTTGGCTTCAGTTTCCTTTTTAATTCCTCTTCAAGCATCAGTTCACAGATTATAAAACCAACAAAAACACCTCAACTAGGTTTTAGCATCACTTTTTACTTAAGTGCTGAAAAACATTGCCGGATAAAATGACACCACACCATGAAGCTGATACAAAATTATTACGTCACAACCTCAAATCTCGATTCCACTGGATCAGACATTCTCGTATAAACAGAAAACAGCTAACAGGGCTGATTTAGGGCCATAATTGTGCCAACTTTTACTGCCTCCAGTACGTGTAATAGAAGGCAGCGTTTGAACCCTCGTTAAATCCTTACTTAAACAAGTCAGCGTTCCAACAGATCCATCAAGCTTTGACTTTTAAATCACATGTTGTGACCGCGTGCCTCAGGCTTTATCTGGAGATGGGTCTTTGCAAAACCCAAAAACAAAATTGTAAGAAATACATTAATATTTCATCTCTTACTAAGCAGATGTTACAACTCCAATTCATCTGGAACACCCCCTCAAGTCAGACAAGTGGGTGGCAGTGTATGTAAACATTAGTAAAACTTGCAACCTATACTACTGTTGTGTGACTACCTAAATGAGTCTTTTAAATAGATTTCAGAGGCGTTTTTAAGCTAAAAACAAAAAGAGCAAAAAAAACCCCAAACAAACAGAAAGCTTGCTTAGAGATGCATTAATTGATTCTTACCAAGTTGGAGCCAAACAAGTCCTGGTTGTCCCTGGTTTTCAAATTTTACTATCGGAACGGACTCGATTCAGTAGTGCTCTCACTCCCAGCTCTGACATAAGACTTCCAAGGTAAATTGATCATCTACGCCATCCGTCCTTTTATTTGCATTGAGTTGGAAGTTTCCCGGTCGATGTCAGTCTTGTTTATCCTCCTTCTCATACTGTATGTTCCGAATACAGTCGGGAATTCTCACAAATAATAGGCTAAAATTTCTGGATTTACTTCAGCTCTACCACCATTTTTAATAGAAACTCCTTTTTAACTGAGAGCTGTGGCTGATGTAGCCACAGTAATCAAGGCGTATCTTAGCTTGCTGGATGAATGACAAACTACTGGATTAACAAAGCTGTTCAACTAGTCATTTCTTGATATAATGGTTTTAATGTGCTGGTAAATACATTTGCAAAGGTCAAAAATAATTTGCTAAAAGGCTTTGTTAAACACTGAGCTGTTTTCAATGTGTGTTGTTACAACGCTTAACTTCACAGCTCAGGGAGTGGCAGCCTTCGTCATCAGCTCTGCTGTAGATGGAAGATGCATGACAACAACTTTGACTAATCACTGGGTGAGTGAGATCTGTTCGATATTTAAAACTAAGGCAGTGCTGAGATAGTCGCTTTGGCGGCTAGCCATGTGTCCTTGTATAAAGGGCTGGGCATTTATCCAAAACATCCCAGATGCAGACAGCTGGGTTGGGCCACCCTGCCACAAATGGCCCTAATGGGGTCCCAGACAAACATCAGTCCAAATGAGCCCCAAAGGCTTATTCCATTTACTCCCATAAAAAGACAAAATCCAGGAGTTGTACTTTATGACTTAGGGTAGTAAGTTTAAGACACTCAAGCAACCAAACAAACTGAATGCCTCAGCATGAGCAGTCTGTCAGTCCAGTCAATCAGCCAGCTGTTACATCATTCAGTGGAAAATCTTGCTAGACTTGGGAGGTGAATGAGGATGTACTTGTTTGACAGGCAATACAAACCAAGACAATGTAAGAGTTTAAGATTAAAATGAGGAAACCATTTGGGGTATAGCATTGTTGAAGTTCTATTTAACAAGTAAGCACAACAGCAACTTTAAACACTAGAAGTTCATAAAAAAAGTCTAATTTTACCATCTTCGTAGGGCACGTGGAAGACACATTTAGGCTCGGAAGATTATCATGCAACAAACTGGATGAATGGATCAATGCAATTTAGGCATTTCTTAAATACTGCAGATTTATATAATAAATTCATTTTCTCTAGATTTGCAATAGAAACAGATTAAACCTCTTTTATTAGCACTAACTGCTAAATGAATCAAGGCTAACAGCTTCAAGAAGCCCCCATCAAACAAACAGTTCATAGCAAAAACTAAACTAAACTAAAAAAAACTGTTTAGAATGATATAAAACCAGAGCTACGGGTCTGATTGGAAGATAACATCAATAGACACCCAATGCTTTTCAAACCATGTGCACAACAATGAACAAAGGAGTCTACAAATCCTATCATAGATATTACCGTCTGATTAAAAAAAAAACAAAAAACAAAAAAAAAAAAAAAAAAAAACAACCCCACTTAAAATGTTTAAAATTTCAACAATGACTGAAAACATTACATTATATTTTCAGTATAACTCACATACTGTCGGAGCCCTTCAAAATAAAACTGAGTTTAAATCCAGAAAATATGATTATAACACACATCTCATGGCTTGATGCTGTGGAGGCAACGCATAAAGAAAAAGACCAAGTACCTCCCTTCTTATGAAGTTAAGCAACTCTTCAAAACCCTCACCGTGTTGGTTCGGAGGTTAGAAGCGCTTTATTCAGCCTGTTTCAAAGGAAACCCTGACACATTAAAGGAAGTAAAGACACAGTTCCCTTTGATATCCAACCTTTTTTACATCAAGTTTCTTTAAAACCTGGAGTGTGGGAATATATTGCATGTGGTGATTGTTGTAAGCCTTTGTGTTTGCTGAATTGTGTTTTGAACACACACCCACTAAGATAATGTCCAACCTATTATGCAACACAGGCCAAAGACTCAAATTATGTTCAGACATTGTGCGGTGGTTTGGGTGTTTGTCTTTTCTCAGGAAGTCTTATCAGATCATGACTGACTTTGTTTTTTGGGTTGTTGTTTTTTTAAAATTCTTGCTCAATTACTCAAACGATGAATCGCTTCTTAAACAGTCACAGGTCATACATTAAAGTTAGTTAGGACATGCAGGAAACCCAAATTACATCCCTGAGGCTACAACATGCTTGTAGCCATGTGTGAAGCGGCATTCAGTGAAACTGTGAAACCCCCGCTTCACTCGTAGTATCGTGTTTCTGGAAAAGCTGTCACGCTCGCAACAATGGTTTAATGCAACTGAGAAAGTAACACTGCAACACAAACTTGAACTTTGAGCAAGTAAAGCCTCGAGTCTGAAAGAGGCGAGCCATCACCAAACATGTTCAAATAGGCCAACTGATAAAACAAGATTAAAGTGAAGACTAATCTGGTCTCGCCTACATTTATTTACACTATTTAATTGGCATCAATACACTGTAAAGAACTGCCTAATAACTACAACCAAACCAGAAGTGCTACCTAGAATCATTTTCTGGCACGTTCTACAGTTGTTTGTAATACACAACACACATCTATCTGTCCATCTACACACAAGAAATCCTGATGTGAAATCTTCTTCCATGCTCCGCTGTGACTTTGTTATGACTCTGAAGCGAGTACGAATGGGAGCTCCTGGTTTAAATCTCCCGAATTTAATTCAGACGTAACCTCAGAGTGGTCTTATGCTCCAAAATACTCCCCTGTGCTGTGGTTGGTCATTGACAACATTAATCAACACAGACAGAAAAAGCCTCTAAATCCTCCAGTGGGTATCACCCTCCAGTGACAAGCGGTCATCAGAGCACCCATGTCCCTGTGGGGATCAATGTCACACCGTCGCTTCGATATTCCCCTCTGGTTATTAACAGCATGGAGGCTCACAGGAACCACAGATGGAGAGAGAGTAGCAAGGTGACATATGCTAATTTACAACATCTGCTCAAACCTTCAATTTAAAAAGAAAAAAAAAAAGGGGGGGGGGGGGGGAGTGGTGGTATTGCATGTTTAAACCTTTACTAGTAAAATCTGATTTTTCAACCTGATATGGTCTGAAAAATACACTGATAGAAAACACTTGAAGATGTATGGAAATCTTAATATTTTCAAGATTTTTCCCCATTTACACAATAAAAGAAACTACTGTCATACAGGAAGTTCACCTAAAATAAAATACAGAGAATTAGTAACATAAGGATTCCACCCTTTTGGTCCTACATCTCTTTTTCAGTGCGAGGCTAATCTGAGGACCAGTGTTGGGTGTAACACGTTACTGTAATTAAATGACATTTATCCTCACCATCCACAGCCTTAAAGCACCAAACACTGATTCAGACGTGTTCAGGTATTCCTATGACAAAGGGCAAACCAGGGACATGTCTTCTTCATTAAGCCTGTCACAGGGGTGTGCTACTTTTAGACTATTTAGTCTTTTGGCATCTTTAAAAGGAACTTTTCGGTGTTTGTTGCCAGGGATTCAGATGTTTTGATGACATTATGCAAAAAAGTAATGCGCCTGCAAAACAAAGTAATTCTCCAAAACGGTACTTTGGTTAATAAACATGAACTTGCTTTGGAGACCATGACAAGCTGCGGAAAGGCAGTTACACTCCTAACCAGGGCTGCAACGATTCGTCGATGTCATCAACACATTGTTGACGCGTCATATTCTAAAACCACGCAAATGTGTTTATGTAAGGAAGCTAGGGGGCACAATTGCCTCTATCATCTGCCAAGACTGCAGTCAATACTAATGAAGAAGAACAGAGCGAACAGCACAACAGCTAGTTTGTTTTTTCCCCCTCACATTAATCTTAAGGTTTATTTTGAATGGTAAACCTCTTCAACCTAACATTAGGTAGTTAATCTATGGGTTGGACCATATATATCAGTTTAATTGGTTTTGAACATGACACCATCTGAGACATGATATACAACCAATATACAAGCACAGGAAGCAGAGATAAGAGTTACTGAAATAATCACTGACTAATCAAAGAAAAATTGGCTGATTAGTTGAATACATAAATATTCATTTGTTGCTGCCCTACTCCTAACCTGACACACAGTACTAGGAAGCCCAGTGTGACTTGGCCCTCATTTCCCCATCATGCAGATACAAATGACCCCAACAGAGCACTTTGCTCCTGGGCTGCAGGATTACTTTTGGTTTCTTGAGTTTCTGAAAGTAGAATGGGAGGCAGAGCCTTCAGCTTTCATGCCCTTCTCCTGTGGGCAGGATGGGACTATGGGACTGAACTGTCCGATAGTTTGTGTTTTACTCTCGTCTTGGAGCTCTTCTGTTTCTCTAACTGGTAGCAGTACATGGCCGGCCCTCCCTGATGCCGTTTGCCCTATATACACACACTAATGCCTACAATACTGCATTGATGTATTTTATTGTGAACTGAACTTTGACTCAATTAAACACAAAATAGTTTTTCTTCATTCATTCGCAGGCTGCGCAGTACATTGCCGAGGGCTGCTGCTGGCCTGTGAGATACAGTTTGAGATGGGTGGATTTTGGCTTCTTTTAGTGTTCCTTTGCAGCATTTATCATTTAATAGCCAAAAGCATTTTAGCTCCTCACCAGTTCTTGCACTGGCTTAGCTGGTATGACTGCATGATTCTGAACCCTACTGTGATGAAAAGGCGGCACAAGTAATCAAAGGAGTGCAATCTGTAGTTTTCCACATATTCAAATCATCACAAAGATGAAGCCTCTTATGTGTTTATGAAGCTGCTGCTGTTGTTGTTGTTGCCATGAAATGAAGATGTCAGATGGGTCAGAGGATATGAATGAATGCAGATAGACAGAGATAAACGGCACACCCACCAACAGGATGAGCTTTTATTTCCTGTTAGCCTTTTTAAACACTCATTTCAGGGCAGTCCCTTTTGTTCTAATTAGAATGAACTGCCACAAAGTGACAATTCTTTTTTAAAATGTATTATTTAATGCCACCAGCAAATGCTAAATTCCCTGTTTACCCCAAGGAGTCTCACAGTCTAGGTGATAGATTGGCACAAAATGTTTCACTGTGTGGACATTTATGGCTCCGCGACCAATTAACTGACCTCTCTGAGGCTGTGTTCCCCTTTTCAGAAGACCTCTAAAGAAAGCGCAGTGAAATTGAGTTGATGCAGCTCTGTTTCCCTGAAAATTAATCATAAGAACTTTCATGCATAACCAGGCAGTTGTCATTCCTGAGACATAAAGCATAGTGTAGCTTTTTGCTATGGCTCAGTTGCACACAAGCTTTTGTGGGCATCACATGGCAGCGCTGCAACAAAGAAGGCAAATTTCCAGTGGAGTCCCATTGAGCATTAAACGTAAAGCGCTATACAAATACAGGCCATTTACCATTAAACAACCTTTAGCCCTCCAGCTCCCAAAGAGCAAAGTCTGTGCGATGACCAAGAGTACAGCTAACTATCCCTAACCCTAATGGTCGATCTCCCTTTGTGCTGCCTCCTGCATGCTTTACCCATGCAGCACCCGTGACAAAACCAAACTGAGCATTTTCTGTACAGTTCATCTCCTAGTTAGATGTGAGATCAGTGTCCGAGTCTGATTGCATGTGAAAGAACACCCCTTCCTTCATTTAAAGGTCTTGAGTGTTCCCCTGGAACAAATTAACCTACACACTTTAACTGGTACACTTCACAATATCCAGAGGTGAATGCATGATATGTTGCAGGTTACAATGGTTAAGCAGGATCAAATGTTCAATATGGCTCTCTCTCACCAGGCTGACTGACGACACTAACAATATAAAGAGATTTAGGGCCGTGCGGGACCCGCTTATCTGCCAAAGAGGAAGCGCAATCCCCTCACCTCAGACCACAACTTTATATCAAAGCCCTCTTAAAACTGCAGAGAAAGCAAAAGAATCATCTTCCAGCATGCAAGTAGGCTTAGTGTGCCATATACTACTACTCTGTGGTATGCACATGCACAGAGGAGGTGTTTTGGAAAGAGCAGAAGCACATCTCCGGAGCATTTAAAGATTTATTAGATACCTGAGAAAGGAGGGCAGAAAAGAAGTGCAAGTGTAAAGCAGCTGTTGAGAAAGAAGTTTGCAAGAACACATGAAGCAATCCGGAAGCTACATGAGGGACTTTCTTTTTTTGTGTTACAAAATGCATCAAGATCATTTTAAAGTATGTGCTGAAAGAAAACATACATGTGATTTCAAACTGGACTGCAAATGCAGGAAGGCAGCGGGCCTTACCTTTCTGCAGTCATAAACACTGTCTAAACGCACACACACTCCTGGACACGGTGTGCACACTCAGCTAACACTTATCTGAGAGCCAAATATAGGCCATCCCTTGAAGATAATTAGAACTCATTTTGTGATCCCAATTTAGAAATCAGTGCAAGAAGCTTCTCATGTCGTCCTTTGCGCCAGAAAGTTATGATAAGATACGAAATAAAACACGCTCCCATGAGGAGATGCAAGACTCAGAGAGGGGACAGCCCCCCTCAACCCAAAAATGAATGATTTTAACTGGTTTTCTCATAATGCATGAAATCAGTATTATAATCTGCTTTGCATATGATCGACGAGGACAAACAGGAGGGTGTTTATATCAGATATATCTGATTTTTATCTGCCATCTTCAACTTTTTGTTTGACCAGTCATGGAAAGACTTGGTATTGTGTGGGGAGTGGATACTGAACAGCGAGGGAGAGGCAAGTGAGTCACATAAAAATAAGTATTAAAAGAAAGAGCTAGGCAGATGTCATGATTTAGTACCGTTTTAGCTGTTTATGTGCCTTTCTCTGACTCACACACAGTAAGCAGCCTGATGGACAGATAAAGCTCCTTTAACAAGCGCACGATGGGGAATTTATGGTTCAGAGGTGTTAGCACACGGGAAGCCTGTGGGCAGCTACTGACCATCTGCATACCTGCAGAGAGCGTCTGTTTTCAGATGGTGGCAGAGTCAAATATACGTGGTACAACTGGTCTGTGTGTGAGGTTGTAACATCTAAAGAAATAAGGGAAAGTTTAAAGCAAGTCAACTACCTTTGCTGTCAAACTACCACTGAAATTAATCAAAACTAAAGTAAAACAAGCAAATCCACTGTTCTAGAAACCTGCTGAAACTAAACTATATTCACAACAAAAGCTGAAAACCAACTTTAAAAGAGTAAATGGAAAACGTAAAATCATAATGACTACAGCTAAAGATGGCCCACCTCTTCATTAGATTTTTCATGAAGTGCTCAAAGTGCAAAAACAGATGCACTGGAGAAATTCAGCAGCGATGTGTTTCACTGGAAATCCTGATACAGTTACCAAGAAAACAAACAAACAAACAAACAAAAAAAAAAAAACTGGTTGTGAGCACTTTCAGGTGGGAACTATTTTCTTCCACCAACCAGCAGAAACTTGCATCTGGCTGACTTAACAGCTGAACTAATGTTTACCTTGGTCAGACTGAGCCTCTAGTCAATAGCTATAGGGTGACATATTTACTGGGTGTAGTTTATTAAAAAAGAAAATTGTTCCTACTTGAAACTGCAACAACAAGCTTTGCTGTTTTTTCTGACGAACTTGGTGATGAGTTCTGGAAAGGGACGCTGTTAGAGAGGTTTTCAAATACCACACACTGAGTGCCATTTAGTGTAATAATAGTTAAGAGAAGGCTGATATCAATAAAGGTTTGGGGACAAATGGTCAAATATCTTTAATATAATTATACTTTTTGTTTATTGCAGGGTGAACTGTCCCTTTAACTCTCTATGGCGATGACAGTTAAATTCACAAACTTCATGTACTCCAGCCTGAAAGCAGAAAAATCACATCTGTAAGGGAATCTGTACTCGGTTTATTTAGTTTCACGGGGCTCTGATGTGCGCTCAAGTGGCTCCAGAAAAATCGGAAAGTGATAATAATAATAAAAGAAAGCAAGGCCCTGAACACAAGCTGGTCACCACCGACTGACGCATGGTGGAGAGTGATCCCAGTCAGACCCCTGAGCAGACAGGAGGGGACTGAAGTGGGTCGTTTCCACATGGCACACCACACAAACACGTGACCGTCACCGGGTCTCTTACCTGTACCCAAAGCTAACACACACACACACACACACACACACACACACACACACACACACACACACACACACACACACACACACACACAGACAGTTAGAAAGCAATTTAACGGAATTTACATCATCTCAAATCAAGCAAACGCTCTCCACTTCAACTGCGTCAAGACACCGAGCTCCACAAGCACTTACTTCCGGTGTAAGATTTCAAAGTAAAAATAAGTAACAGGGAAAAAAAATGGTAGGGTACCAACATTATTTGTTTTTAATCAATCAATGAATCCCAAGATTATTATAGTAAACTGAAAATAACCTAAAATTATTAAATTAACATTAAGCACACTTCTGCAAACTAAAATAAAATTTTAAAAATTGAGTTTTAGTCCAAATAATATAATAATTTAAAAGCCAAAACCCAAATAACTAAAGTTAAATAAGCAAACAAAGAAAGGGACTGAAAGGCATGCCAAGGTGATTATCAAACACTCCAGAACTATAAATGTTTTTATTTAACAGGGATCTTAACATCTGACAAGCTGGAAACAGAGACTATTGGATATTTTTTGCCTGAAAGTCAAATTTCAGAGTTCAGGATTCATTACTTGGCATCAAGAAGCCAAGTAACCACAAATTAATTAGATAGACAGATAGTACTGTGAGGTACTACAAAAAAGCTAAAGGAAAATAAAAATTAGACCATTAATGCGCAAAAAGTAGAGCAAATAAATCATATGCACACTATAAATCTAAGAAACTCAGGCACCAATTTCCTTTCTGCTGTACACATAGCTATATATTTGGGGATTTGAAGCTAATAACAGTATATATATTTTAAGTCTTTATATATATATTTTATTTATTTATTTATTTTAAATGAGCAGTGTAACTCAAGAGTCGATCTAAACTATTTATGCCAGTGTGAAGCGACTCAAAGTGTACAAAGCCAAACTTCAAACCATCACTTTTCAGTTTCTAATCAACTGGTGTGGTCTGACTATAAATTTTAACCTTAATATGCAGATTTAGGCAGAAGTGTTTACCTGTAACAGATGGTATATTTGCGCCAAATCTGATCATCTTCAGTACAATGTCATAAAATGTGCAGAAAGCAACAAATAAACAATTAAAATGAAATTATTTAACAGGATCCTACATGTGGTTAGCTATAAAGCCATAGTTTTTTTTTTTTAAATTGTTTTAATATGAAACCCAGCATTCCCACTTCCTGTCTAATTGGCACTATCGGCTGCCGGCTTTCCGCAGATGCTCCACGCCGACTGCGGCTCCCTCTGCCCCGCTACCCGCCGCCCTGACGTTCGGAGGCGGCTACAGCTTCGTGCTAACAGTGTGCTCTCTCTTTCCCTACACAACCCCCACCTCTACACTCAAACACATCACGGTCAAAAAGCGAAAACACAGCGAAATGTAGCAGCTGGCTGTTCACACGGACCCTCTGAGCGTTTTCTGCCCCGGCGTGCTGATGCTCAGTCCCGACCCCACATCCGACAAAACGGGTATAAGATGCTCGGCCAGCGGCGTGCCACGACACACCACCGCGTCCCTAAATCATTATCAACCACTCACCGTGAAAAGGCGGTCGCTTATGCGTGAAAGGAAGAAGAAAATCGCTCCCTACCGTAGACATCGGTCGGTGCTGGTGGATGCTTCCTCTTGAAGCTGTCAAAGAGGCTGTGCGGCGCAGCAGCTGCCGTCTCTTTGCCTCCTCCCACCGGCCGCCCCTGGCTCTGGCTCGTCAGGATACCTCCAGGGTAAGAAAAGCCCGGTTCTATAAAGTCGACAGACTGCCTGCTTGTCTATCTGCAGACTAGAGCAGAGAGACAGACCGCTACACCAATATGAGCCTCTGAGTGAGCAGGGCGTGTCACACAGCCCGTGACCCTCCCCGGTCCTGCTGCGTGCTGAGCCGCTGAGCCAGCGCCACACCAAATTTCATTAAAAAAAACTGGGGAGTTAACGTAGCATGCTTGGTATGCACAAGTCATCTGTAGCTGAAAAAAGAAAGTGAGAGCTGTGTAGTGAGTTATCAGATTAAAAACTTTGATACATGACTGACACAAAAATAAAGTAGGATATTAGTAATTGTGAACGATTTGACGGATTTCATGGCTAGATTAGTACTATGGGAAATGGGGAATGTAGCTTGCAAAACACAAGAAAATGTAATAGCAAGAATATATACTAAAAAGACAAACCAGTTAATACTTATAATAAATATAGATGGCTCCAACTACGCAGAAGTGTAACGTTTTGTGCATACAAAATCCTCCTGAGAACCGACCTATGCATTTTTGTCCTCTGTAATGGACATTTGTTTTTGGTCTATGTCTTTTGATTTATTTGAGCCACCTTACTAAGTCCTGATGTAGTAAATACAGGACTTTTCATTGATATCTCATGTGTTTGGGTGGCCTCTTTCAGTGCCAAAGAGGAAGGAAATCACAAAATAAGTTCAATGTAAAGATTCCTTTCTCTAGGTTCCCAGGAGGATATGTGTCTTCTCCGTGCACTGAGGTGAATCATTATGTCCCCCTAAGACCCAGCAATTACATTACATCTGACATTTTTAGCCATCACAAATAAGAATGTTTTCAATTTAATTCACAACCAATCCCACACATAAAAGCTAAGAGTTTGATTTCCTGTTTTTTCCTGTCAATTAATGAAACTCATGATATGTATGTACATGCTTAAAAGTGCATTAAGCTATACACATCCTGTTTTTATCAATTCAATTTCAACCTTACTGAAATCGTGTTGAAATTGTGGTTTTTTGCATGAAACATGAAAATAGGACAACCCTGCCCACAACCACCAAATGGGTGATCAGTGATCCTCTGATTACATCAAACAGAAAACAGGAAATATAATTATTTATTTATTTTTTTGTTCTTCTGGGTCTCAGCAGCCTATATGTTTATATTAACTGCAGTAGGTAGAAAATATTTTCCTACCTGATACCTGACATTTTATCACTTATGTTGAGCTCAGGTTGTTCAGCACTCTTCTCTCAGTGACTCCAAAGACAACTGAATTATATTAAAAGATCTAAGCTTCCTTGTGTGTTTTTGGTACACACTGGATTGTGCGTCATATCTCTTATCAGGGTTTTAAAGCAGACAAGGAAATTATGGCATGTGAGCAGAGTGTCCACATCCCAGCAAACTAAATGTGGGACAAAGATACAGGACAGTAATGCTGAGAGGCATTAATCATGTGAAGGACATATTTTATTTGAACATGACCTTCCCAACTCCCGTCAAGTTTAGTTTGATGTCATTGTCTTCCTACTCTGCGCTTTTTATCCAAATAACCTTTGAAACAGATTATTTCAGTTGTTGCTTTGTCTAGACATCATTGCGAGGATTCACCCATCGACTAGTAAATCGCTACAAAATCAAAATGTGGAAAAAAAAAACTTTATTAACTACAGTTGTCAGCAGAAGTTCACATATACAAATCATGGGGATGAATGTGATGGCGAATTTGGATCTTTGATAATTTCTTTGAACTATTATTTCTATTGTGTGTCCAGCATACACCTTTAATAACTTTAAAAAACAAGAACTGGGTGCACAAGTTTGAATTTATTTTTTGTTCCCTCTTGTTCACATAGGGTCAAAGGTATACATGCAGATTCAAATGCATACATACAATCACTTAAATCTTTTAATAAGTGGTGTTGAAGGTTCTATAATGTATTGACTCTGACTTTCTACAATGAGAAAGTCCAAGCAACTCAGTAAAGATCTAAGACAAGGAACTGTAGATTTACAGAAGCTGGGAAGGTCTGTTGGAGCTATTTCTAAAATACTGCAGATTCCAAGATCATAAGTTCAAACATTTGCATGTCAGTACAAGTTATTTGGATGCGTCACTACTTTGCCAAGGTCTGAAAGAAGACCAAGCTATTACCCTGAGATGAGAGAAAGTTGGTTACGATGTAGGGAACAATGCAAGAACTAGCAAAGATCAAGCATGCCATGAGCTGGAAACTGCTGGGACACCAGCGTCACTGTCCACAGAGAATGATGTCAACACATAAAGGAGGATAACATGAAACTTCTGGAATGACCTTCTCAAATACCCAACCTCAGTCCTAAATTTTAATCCGGAAATTTATGGACTATGCTTAAAAGTTTCAGGTGAGTGCCAGAAAACCAACTAACTGACTAAATGAACTCCAGTTATTTTGCCAAGAAGAGCGTTCAAATATCCAGCCAGAACTATCCCAGAACCTCGTTGATGGCAACCAAAAGCATCTGTTTGAGGTGTAACTTGGTAATGGAGATTTCATCAAATATTAATGGGGGTGTGGACATGTATTTGAGCATGTATGTATACTTTGGACAATGTGTCGAGGACAGAAAAACCAAAATAAATTCAAACTTGTCGAACCAATTCTTTCATTTTTTAAACTCGTTAAAGAACAGTTCAAATAAAAACTCCAAACTTACCATCATATTCACGCCCACTGTGAGTGTATGTGATCTTCTGACCAAAAAGCAATTTTGAGCCTTTAAAAAAACCCTCATAACAAACCCACTAATCACTCAATACTGAAATACCTCTCACAGCAAGATACTTAAAGCTCCAGCTGATACTGTCATTTCCTATCCTACATCTTTGCGTAAATGCAGGATGATGTGACTCGTGTTATGACACTGAATAGGTCTGGCTCATGAGAATGTATGGTATGCACGAACATGTGTACGCTTGTGAGTGGAAACCTCCATTCAGTGGAAGCCTTGTCCCTAATGTGTCCCCTCATGATGTGAAGTCAAATCCACTTAAAACCACTGTGTCAGGATTCATAAAGAGAATGGCTGCAAACTGGGCTTTGACCCACAAACCTCGAAGTGGCTCTCACACGCTGGCAGGATATGTGGCGGCTGAGCTGGCTGTAACAGGACAGTCTCTCCTTTTTGATAACAGGGATACAAAACACGACAGCCTTCTTCTGCCCCAGCCCTTTTCTATAGATTATCCCGGTTATGCAACATATCGTTTAGATCTCAGCAGTCAATTTTTGCTGATGTTCAATATATAAAGCTGTGGTTTAAACACATTTCACAGATGGTGCTGGTGGATTGCATGAAATAACGCACACACAGAACTTTCCAGCTTTTTTTCCGTTTCTAAAATGACTTCATTATTTTTCCTGCAACTCTCTGAAAATCTGTCCACTTAAGGGAGGGAAGGAATAGACCTTTTCTGTTTTGGAAGGCTTCACAGCTTCTCTCACATAGAGCTCTGTGAATACTGTGAAATGAGGAATAACCTGCTTTTAGGTACCAAAACAATTACTGACACACCTCCCAGCTAAGTATCAATTATGACGCTCAGGGCTATAGTGAAACAATCTGAGAGCCACACCCTGAAACCCTGACTTCTAATAAGGGACAAAGTCATTTTGATTTATCATTGCGCTGCAGTCATTTTACTGGCAGTATATTTAATACTGATGAGAAGCTACAGAAAGATTGGAGAACACCGGAGACATCCATCAAATACTACTGCTGCAGATATCTGACTCATGCCTGCTGGCAACTGCATTAGTGTGTGTTTTAAAGATACCATTAAGGCATCATGTGGAGATCCAAGTCTGTGAGGCATAGTGTTACTAGTGTATGTGTGTGTGTGTGTGTGTGTGTGCACGCGTGCATTTTAAATGAACAATTTCAACTCATGAAATTATCTTCTTATACAATTTAGGTGTTCTACTGTGATTTGAGCCTAACCATGTATAAATGGATGGGATTTCCTTTAAAAGGAAATTGAATGGCACTTTTCTTTTCTTACTAACCGATCAAAGCACTATAAAACACATTTGCTCATGCAATCATAGGTAAATGCATTTGGATGGTGCTCTAGTCTATGCACTGTAAACACTTTACCTGACATCTGTGGTAAGTTTAGCATCACAGATTATCTCAGTGAGGACGAGGACGAACGTGCACGCACCCAAGACTCGGAAGGCTTTTGAATAGAGGACCTTCTTGCTCTATTATTTTCTGTTATACATGCATTGTTGTAAAGGTGGAAGCTCACATTAAACAGAGCCAAAATTTCAAATAACGAGGTCTGCGCATGGAGAGATAATCCTATTGAATCAAAAGCTCCAGCTTCAGATGGCTTTCTCTACTCTTGGCTCTGTATGATGTCAGAGAGAGAGGATAGCCCTTATATGGTAATCTGAAGCGCAAAGCTCTGAAGCTCCACCTACCTTTTGTTTGTGTGTGGTAGCCAATTAGAAGAGAGCTGGCTTATAACAGCATGTCCCACCTTGGAAGCTGAAAAATGTTCATACCCCACATCCCATGTTTGTTTGTTTTTTTACTATTAACAAAAAAACAAAACAAAAATCACTGAATTTCATTGAAGGCCCAGCATCAGTAAAGTCTTGCTTGTTTATTTACCCTTACAACAGTCATTAATTCACTCTGAAGCAGCTCTTCTTAGACAGGATGAACTGTAGGGCAGCAGTTTTTCTGAACTGTAAATCATTGAAAAATAGTCTTAGAAAATAATAATATGGAGTTGGAATGAATGCTTAATAGGTCCACTTTAAGTACTGTTTGAAAAGCATTTAAAAGGAAGTCTTTCATCTCTGTCCTCCTTAGATGGAGCTGAGCAGGCTGTTAAGGTCTGTGCTAAGCTTGTTGTTTTCCCGGCAGAGACACGACTACGGCTCTGGATTGATTTGCTCCTGCGGTGAATACACACACCAGCCAGCAGCCTCCAGCTGGCAGCAGGAAGACCCGACCAACGTTGTCTCCGCAGGAGAGCTCATTGTCCCGCCCCTGCGGTGCATCATCTCACACTCTTCCTGCCTGCAAGATGCAAACATCTATATATGCATTGGAGACACCCTATTAACCAAAGTATGACTTTTTTGTGACATCATTATACCTTGGACACCAAAGTGCAAAGCTATGAGAGTGAAATATTGTGCATGTGCATGTTTTAAGACCAAAATATCACCTGGATGATGTGTAGTGCTTTTAGGAAACCATAAAATGCTGTCCTGAGCCAAGAATGTGGTACATGATGTGACAGACAGTCGTTTATGAAACTATAATATCCCACTGGGTGATGAAATCCTCTAAACATTTTATAAGAGGAGATGTCTGACTAATAACTTTATGTAAGTTATTACAATTATGAAACCAAGCAGCATTTAAAATGAAAGCTTGGCCTACACTGACCTCTAGTGAAGACATGACAAGTGTGCACACGGAGAACAGAAGGAGCAGATTCTATTTCATTTTTTCTCCAGCATATGAAAGGAAATCCCTAATAAAAAAAAAACAAAAATATTAGCATGAACAGTTAAAACCATTAACACCAGACTATTTCCTTCGGTAGTTTTGTTGTTAGATTACAATCTGGTTACCAGACGCCTCCATGTGGCCAAACTGAGACACTTCATAGGCAAGAGTTGAGCAGAGGCAGACTGCAGAATATAGAGCAAATCAATGCAAAATGGTTTGCTTAAATAATTTATGAATGATACACAAACAATGAATACATGGTTTATAGCAGACTGTAAACTTACAATTTTAATGTGTATCAGATAGAGCTGTGAAGGTAGTAACTGCTGTTTTATATTTACAGTTTGAGTTAGAACTCGATGTAATAAATCACTTAGTCAGCTGATTTAGACCAGGGCAGACTCAAATAGTTTACTTTAAATTCACTAACTGCAGCTTTTTCACTGAAAATGTAGCTTCTTCTTTTTTTTAAAGAACATTTCCACATGCGAACTTGTGTTCTGGTAAACTGATGGGCTCAGCACTGTGTATTCAGGTGATCATTAACAACATCTATTCAACCAGTCACATGGGAGTAAATCAGTTCATTTAGTCCTGCAGACGTGGTGAAAGATGACCTGCTAAAGTTCAGCTCACATAACCACTCATTACAGCAAAGGTACATTGAGCCTCGAAGCAGATTGGATACCACAGCAGAAGATCACACCAGGTGAACAAGAAATCAAGCTACAATTGGCAAGATTGGAAAAATCTTTCCTGATCCAAGTTTGAATTTCAGATGATACATTTGGATGAAGGATGAGAATTTTGGGTAAACAACACAAAAACAGGGAAAACATCTTGGCTTGTATCAGCTGTTCAGGCTGGCAGTACTGACGTAATGGTGCAGAGCATGGTTTCTTGAACATGACGTGATGAGTTCATTGTACTCAAATTGCCTGTATAGTTACCAGATGTGAATCTGGTAGGGCACCTTTGGGATGTGGTGAAACAGAAGATTCAACTGTGTGATGCTTTCATGTCAACATGGACCAAAATCTCTGAGGAACCTTTCCAGCACCTTGTTGAATCCATGCCATTAAGAATTAAGGCAAAGCGGAATCTCTTATACTCTTCATATCTACTTTATCCTTTGTTTAGTGGTTTGGTTTATGCATTATTTAACTGCTTGACTCCCCTCTCCTTTTTGGGCAATTTTTAAAAATATTTTACATATAAAACTTATTTGTTGATTAATCAAATCTTGCATTTGGAAACCTCTGCGGCCATAACAGAGCAAACAAAAACAGCATCCATACATCCACAAGGACTCACACAGCGGCACATCCTAAGAAATTTCCCATCTTGTGTCAAGAGTTTAGTTTATTTTGACAGCGTTTCAGAATATCATACAGGTAAACAAGATTTTTGCAAAAGTTAATATATTCATAGTGTTGCATTTCATAAAAATAGTTGCTCCACTTACAGTCTTTGTGACCATCAATAGTACACCGAGTCATATTTATAGAGATATTTGTTCAGGGTCTACACACTGCTATTACACTACACAGTGATACGGAGCCGCTCAGGTTGTCGGGGTTTATATTGTGGTGCGAAAGCGTGTCTTTGTTGTTCTCAAACACACACTTTAACACACCCCTAGGTTTTTTTTTTCTTTTTAAAATTTCCCTAGAAAACTACTTACAGTTTGACTCGATGGAGACAGCTCAGATGTGGAAAGCAGTGATTTGTGCAAAGGCAGAGCAAAAAAAGACACACGTTTCCCTGCTTCTGCTCAAATCTGAAGTCACAAAATAAAGGAGTAGTCCAACTAAATGGGTGTGATGTGACGGTGTGTAACTGAGGCATTTTACAAGTGACTGAAAAAGCTCAATTGTTTGCTCCCGGCTGGTGATTCCTCCATTCCTCCCATTTCAAACCCTCTGTGTTGGATTGTGTTTTTAAGTCAGTCTGCTTAGTGCGTGTGTAATTACGGATTACAACGGCAAACATAATGACTTGTGTCCCTCTGCTCACTCAAACACTATCAGTATGTCCCTCAGCAGAAGAAGGAAAGGAGGTTTTTTGTTTTTTTCTTAGGCTCTTTGATTCTCATTCAGAGAAAAATACTCAAAATTAACAGTTTGCTAGATTCCTCCCATTCAACAGCCATTCAGTGACTCAAAGAATGCACTGCAGCCCTGTCAAGCTTTGGATTCATGCAGAGTGTGGTGTGCTTACTGTTTGGCACGTTTAAGGGTGGGTGATATCTCGGTGCAGTTATTTAGCCTCAAAACTAAAAACAATAGCAAAAGGAATTAATGCTTTATCTGTAATCCTTTGCAGGGTGACTTACAGTGTTGGGGAACAGAGAACTACATGTAACTAAATTAGTATTTTTAACATTATTTTATTATTATAGCTTGTTGGCAGTTGAACATTTGTTTTGATGCAGTGATTCATGTAATCCAATTACATGAGGGTTTTTCACTACAGAAACTACAAATAAATGTTCCATAAATGCAATGAAATAGTCCCACCCATTTTTCTGTCAGTCTGTGGGTTGATCACAGGGATTTTGGTTATTTTGTAGGGCTTTTCGGTTTCATTTAGTATTACCGAGTTTTTAATTCAAAGGTCTTTTCTGAATATTTTGATGGAGGTATCTTGAGATTTTATTAATTTATTAACTCAAGATTAGGATTAACGTTAGTCCTACTTTAGTTATAACTTAAAATGAAAAATAAAACTGAACTGTTGATTGTTATAAACAGCGACGGCTTTGGCTGCGCACTAGGCTCACATTTAAGACCCACACTGAACACCTCTCCAGACTATAAAAGTGTGGATGACACTTTTATGCATGCACAATTTAAAATGGGAATTTATTGCAGTCTGGAAATAAACCAAGATGTTTTTATTGTCAAAAGGAAAGAGGGGACTTTTTTAGCTTTTTTTTTTTTTTACTGTAATCTACTGAATACCAGCTACCGTTGCTTATTTTTAGACTCCAGTACATTTTTTTCTGGCCACTTTATGAGTGTGCAGCTATCTGAACATAACACTGACATACTGGTATTATGACTTTAATGCTGTTGTGGCTAACAGGCTAGCAAACAGCTTTTTACACACGCATATGCATATTTGACCTCAGTGCAGTAGCTTTTTCTTTTGAAACATTTTAGTAATATTAATACTGTGTAAAAAAAAAAAAAAAGAACTGACTTTTATCAAATTTTATTCTTTTCTTACTCATCATTGCACCTTATATGAAAACCGAGACAGTCAGCAAACATAAAGGAGCAGCTTTGCACGCTGCAAAGGTTACTAGGTTACCTCTTCTGTCTTTTTACAGGTTTGTTTTGTAAAATTACTAATTCAATCAAGTTTCCCCAACGCTCTTTATTAGTATCAGCGTAACTTTTGTACTTTTGTGTAGTTTATGTTCCAGCAACCTCAGGCAATGCTATCTGAGACAGATGAGACATTTTGTCCAACTTCACCTGACAGTCTTCATCCTAAAAATCTTTCCCTCCTGTGACATTAAATGTCAAGCTGCTTTCAAGTACCTCTGCCTGTAATCAAGAACGCGCCGTTTGAAGTCTTAGCGTCACCGTTTTATCAAACATTGTGCAAGAATAGAAAACTTGACAGGAACTGTGGCAGTTACCAAAGGCGGCAGGGCTTAGCTAGTTACGAGCTTGATGTATAGAAATACAAGCGTTGCCTTCAAAGTCAGTCAGATTCTTGGGCAGGAATGCTTAAAAAAAAAAAAAAACAGGAACCCTCAAAAGAGCTTTGGCATGGATATATATGTCTCAATATCACACAGTGTAGACAGAATCTCTTAAAAGAAATTTAATTCAGCAGCTGACAAAGTGTCACGTTCACATGAGCATTCAGTCCTTCCTTCGAGATGCAGATTGTTACGCAAGCGAGCTTCTGAGAAGGTGAGATTGATTCTCTACTGAATTAATATCAGATTTTATTAATTTGGTTTGGTTTAGGGTGCAAAGCTCTGTCTGCCATGTGGCGACGTTTGATTACACAATCTCATATAAGCAATTCTTCATGGAAATTACTGGTGTCAGACCTCATTAAGAAATCAGTAATGAAAAGCATCATGACCCGAGATGAACCACAAATAAAAAGGGACCGTGGATACCTCCGCTAATGGACTCATTTTCATACATAAGCTTGTGAAATAAATTGTATATTTCACCGTGTCACACTAAAGAAATGCAGTTTATATTTATATCTGTAGAGTGGGTGTTGTATAGCAGCCTCTGTTGAACCCTCTGCAGTATTTTCACGGTTGAACCTTTTGTCCTCAGTCTAAGGCACTCTGCCCCTTCGTTGGTATCACGCAAGCTCCTTCTCTCAGTGTCCGACAGGACACCGCTGTCGCAGATTGCTTTGATCGTTAAGCACAGAAGAAAGGAAAATAGATTGAAGAGACACTCCCACTGAAGCCCGAGTGATTCAAACAGGCCGTGCAGTCGATCGCAGCAGGCTTGCTGAGACCCAGACCTGTGATCGCAGGGCGGAACGGGAGTGTGCAGGAGCAAGGAGCTACCTAAAGATCCGGGGCACGTCGTGCTGCTTCGCTCATTTATTTGTAGACTAGAATTTCTATATGTTCACTTAAAGATGATCTTATTTACAAAATGTTCCCACATATTCATATTCGTTATAATATATCTATGTCTATAACCATCTGATAGATTATTCAAGACAGGTTCAGGCCCAATACAGTCTCTGTTAAGGCAAAGTTTCTGCTGATGAGTCGATTTCATTTCTGCGGTCGCTCTTTGATCCATTCACTCTCCTCAAAAACATCCGTTAAACATTCCTTTTCATAAAATAGACTCCACTGTGTAGATATATATAAAAAAATCCATCCGACATTTACTTCCTGCTATGTTGTTTATATTTGCATGTTTGCACCCCCCCCTCAGTTCAGCAAAATAGAGGTCTTCAAAATTCATTTACTCCACAAATGATTCCCACCACGCTACACAAAGACTCTATTTGCTCTTCTTTTGTGTGTGTGTGTGTGTGTTAACTTGGATGATTTTCCAGTTCTTAAGGTGGTAGGTGTAAAATATGTTTCTCCAAAATAATTTAAAATACAGTTCCATAAATAAAACTTTAAAAACACGTGGTCCAGATCACCCTGCCCCCCTCCTCTTGGTTTTGACTGTATGGGAGAAGAGGTCGATGAGGGGATGCAGGAGCACAGGAGGGAGTGAGAATGGTACTTTCATCCAGATGGGGTGGTTTAGTTCAGATGAGTGTGGCCACTGCTTTCTGCTGAAGCTGCGGGGTTATCTGCTCAGAGTGGACGTGCCTGTGCGCAGGGTGCTGGGCAGCTTGTCTGATCCAGGGATCTTCCAAGGTCCAGGAGAGACTGTGGCCTTCCTCCCCGCTGCGATGCTGCTGCTGCTGGTGCTCTTGTTGGGTAGGCTAGGCCAGCTCTCTCCCTGGCCCCTTTCTAGTTCCCTGGGCCTTGGCTTGCTCTGCTCCAGCTCCCCCTGCTTTGCTCCACTCCAGCGCTCTACATCTTCCCTGCTGTTCCCGTTAATGTGTGGGAGCTTAGAGCTGCTAGGAGAGTGAGTGGACTCTCTATTGTCCCTAGTATTTCTCTCCTTGGACCTTCCTCTGTTGCTTCTGGAAGGTTTAGGCTCTCCGCTCTGCCCGTCCTTGCCCCCTTCCCCATCAGGAGTTGGCTGCATCCTGAGGCCCTTGTGGGTGGACCTGCCACCCTCCTTCTTAGCTCTGCTGCTCCCGCTGGTCGCAGCCGCTCTCCTCGCGTGGCCGATTGGGTCTGGGTTTAGCAGCTCGGCTTTCTGGGGGCTCTTCGAATGCTCCGTCCTGCTGTCTCGTGCCACCGGGTCTCGATGGACATCCTGAGGTGGCAGATGAGGAAGGTCGGGGGCTGGGGCTAGATGAGATGAAGGCGATGACATGGAAAGGCTTTCGATGGGAGGGGCTATTTCCGACAGGCTTGGGGAGGCTGAAGGGCGACCATCCCATGGGGCGGCATTGTCTGGAATGCATATGGATGCAGTCAATAACAACATAACAACACCACTCACCCAAAAACATTAAAAAAAATAAACTCTAATCATTACAGCAATCATGCCTATTCTACAAGCTGGAAGCACTGAGGTAAATATCAGAACAGGACGATAACCTACTTTCAGACGTGTCACAGGGCAACTCTACTTTTAGACAACATCCATCTGCCTCCCATAACTCTCTTAAAGGCCTTGGCCAACCGAAAATGTTGGCGGAAAATCGAAAACAGGTTTAATGAAATGGATGATGTGTCCAATAGGGTGGTGCTTTAGTGAGAATGAAAACCATAGGGGCAGAGTGCCTCTCTCTTTTTCTCTAAAGCTGGAGGAACTCTGTATCGGTGTAGCTTCCGCATTGAATCTGCGGTGCATTCCTCCACAACTCTCCACTCTCACAGACTGTTAGCTTCTGTTTCCGCACCGATGAGCCTCAGTCCCTGGGCCATCAGTCATTTTCAGTGGTCTAGGCAGGGGGCAGAGGCTAGGCTTGCTACACCGGCGCCATGAGGCCCAATTATAAGAAGCTCTGGAGCATTTTGAATGCAGGACGAGCAGGAGGTCATTTCTGAGCAAACTGGAGCTTCACAGTGTCGGATCACTTAATCTCCCTAAATTTCAGCGGAGTCACTTTAGCACATTACAAAATAAATACCTAGATCTGTGCTTATCAAAATCATCTGAAAAGCTTATTTTTAACCGTTTAGCAAGAGCAGAATCAGATAGAGGTCAGATACTGCCAAAGATCACTTCTCTGACTCACAAAAACTATAATTCATTAATGAATGTATTTAAAAACACTTTCAGTGACAGTACTCACACTTCCACACATTTTTCATGTTTACAAAAGATTTTGGGGTGAAATAAATAGGGGAGGAATGCAATGGGGAAATACCAAATACATACAAAAATACCAACTTAAAAAAACATGACAGAGCCTGCAATGTATTTTACAGACTTCTACTGTAGACAGTTTTTTAAGCGTGCCATTTATTCTTTTGTCCTGGACTTGTCCAGTTTCCTCAAATCTTTTAAGAATATGCTGCACACCACGCAGAAATATGCCAAGTTTGAACCTTGTAATACAGTTTTATGCCTGTCAAATTGTGGTATTTTGGCTTTTTGTTTTGGTAGATTTAGCTGAAGAAATTGCAACAAATCATGTTTTTCTGACAGGCCGGTAGTAACAAAAGTTACAATTTAAAACTGGATCTTCACAAAGTCTGTTCTGTGTAGACACAACACTGATTCATCCCTTGAGTTAGATGCCTTTTAATGCTAGAATGAGTCAAACAAAAAAAACATTCCCCTGAAAGGACGGGAATGAAAATGAATGAAAAAAGACCTTTAGAAAGCGGAGAACTACTGCTCAAGACCACTTTAAACATCTGGGTCCTTGGAAGCAAAATATAATGCTGAGGTCTACAGTTTAGTGCCGAGCAGTTAGTGTGAGGGTTTACAGCAGTTACACAGGACGTATTACTCAGCATACAAAAACTGTATCTGAACTGATTTCTGTTTCTGACAAAAAGCTTTTAAGAGAAAATTACTACGCAAAACAGAAGAAAAGTTTTGAACAGAAACATGCTGATACTAAGTGCTATTTTTACATAGTTTGCTTTCATGTTTCTTTACTAAAAGTAGCAAATAACTTTGACCACCTAAGTAGCAAGCTTAAGTGTAAGTTTTGATAAATTTGATAAACGCATACCCTTAGAAAGGGCGCACTCAATATCTCAACGCCACGCAGATGAACACAAAATAACATTTGTGCTCATACTCACAGCTACATCACACAGTTTATACTCTTGATTTTTGGTGCTTTATTTTGCATAAACCCTTAAAAATCTCACAGCAACCCGAAACAAAAATAGCTCGCTCCTTTGAACATTAGTATGCTAATGCTTTAAATAGGCAAATTAATCACAGCGCGTGATTTGAATAACCTTCCAGTATGCAAATGAATTGCTTGTAAACTAGGAATGATTAAATGTTGAATCAAACCCACGCAGATTAGGCCATGTGGGTTAAAAAAATGTCGCTTCTAGGCTGCAGGGGAACTCGGATAACAGTAGCTATCTACAGATAGGGTGCCGTGTTGTCTGGCTGACCACACCGGGACTCCTTGTGTGCATGTTTCAAGATTGTAGCTCAAGGCAAGTATTAAAAAAAGCTCTCCACACAGAGAGATTAAAACCTGGGCTGGAAGGGGACTAACAGAGAAGGGCAGACATGGGGGAGCGACAGGGGTGACCACCAAGGCCAGTTGTTGATGAATAAGCCTCACAGAGAGGGGGGTTAACAGATAAGTGAGCATCATGCTGACGCAGAAGCCACAGGAGTGAGTGACGCATTGGAGTTTTACTGCCCGCAGTGTCATACAAATAAATGTCCCCTTCCAGGCTCAATTCATGCTGCGCTGAAACTTTACTGGGTAAATAATCTGCTGTAATATTTCACGTTCATTTCCCCTGGCTGGCTCAGGATGCACGCTTATATAGCTTTATTTTTGAGCCCATAGGTAGCTGTTGGTGGCTGATTTATCTTTCAGTCAGGAACAGAGTTATGTTCACTAATTTTAGAACCTCCTGCAGCTCGGTGTGATTTTTGTTGATTACTCCTGGAGCAAAAAAACAGAACAGAAAAGAAAAATCTTCAAGAGTTTGGGGCTTTTCAAAGTTATAAAACAAGTTTTGATGTGAAAACAACGCACAATACCAAAGCACAGAAAGCCAGGGTTAAGTGAAGAGAAAGAAACATTCGTATGGTCACAAACCGTGTCTTTAGAGTGGCCCGTTAGGAAGAAATAGGGGGAGCCATGCGTGTCACTTTTCATGCACATGGAGAGACTGGAAGATACCATTCCTATAGAAGGGGAAGTAACAACCTAGACCAATCAATTAGTGATAGATCACTGAAATGGACAGAAGATAAACTAGTGTTAGTTAAGACAGAAGAGACAATTAGTTTACAGCAACAGTGAAATACAGAACTAAGAGATTAAATACAAAAGGATGACGGCTACAGAGGCAGAAGATACAATATGAATAAAAATGCATGTCAGATTAATATTACTAAGAGTCGATGTGATACTAGATTAACAGTGAAAAAAATACTACGTGTTAAGAAAGAAATGATCTGAGAGACAAATAATTTAAAGTCTAGAACCTTACCGTACTCTGGGACCTGCCCTGTACCCCTCTTTAGGAGGAGACGAACCCGCCTGCCCCCAGACTTGATGAGCTCGATAGCCCTAGCATGGGTCATGTCCCGAGTGCTCTCCCCATTGATCTCAATGATCTGGTCCCCAACCTGCATGTCAGAAAGTTTGCAAAGAAAACAAAGAAAGAAGCTAAGAAGTCTGTTTGTACTTTCCTTGCAAGGTCAAATCAATAAGACATTTTAGTTATAACAATATGCTTACAGCTTTTGGTCACATGCTAAATCTAAACCAAAGCTAAGCAAAATCTTTCTGGATTGTAGACTGGGGTTTATTTGCTTTAGACTAAACGTATGGATGGTTTTTAAATAGTGCTTTTAGGCATTTTTGCCTTTATTTGATTAGTGACAATTTAGGGATACATCAGTGATGTGTCATGTGTGTAACTGTAAGCCACCAAAAAGCAAGTCTGATATATAGCCCTATTTTCCTACTTTTGTGGTTGCTTGGTCTCTTGTTATTAAATTGTTTGCATCATCTTTGCTGTGCAACAGACCAGAACATTCATACACAGCATTTATCTTCCATCCTTGCTTTCAGATCATGCCCTTTTTTGTCATTTAATTTTTCTTCATGACATACACTCGGAAATGACTCTTCAACATCAATAAACATGAAGCAGTAATTTAGAGTAAAATGCAACTGAAACATATAAAATCAAAGGCATTCATTGAAATGATTTGTCATTGAAAAATGTGCTTTGTATAAACTAAATGTATATCAGCGAAGTAAATCTGATTTGATCAGATTCCATTAAATTAAACATTTTGCATTGTACCAATGTAACAAAATTACATAGAACATTAAATTAGTTACAGTCATCAAACAATGTAGTGGTAGGCTTGAAGACATAGGCCTCACAAAGGTAACAACTACACCTATAATATAATTGAATAAATCAAACGCAGTCTAGAAACTGTCAACCTGCTTCTGTTTGAAAGAAAGAAGAAGTATTTTTTCAGCCATGAACTTAGGGCAGCTTTGTTCTGTGATCGATAAATACTTTGCTGGCTGTATTCAGAACAGCCAAATACAGCAACCACTGGAACAAGTCTGAAGCTGTGTGCATCGATTAGACGGAGTATCAATAAAGCTCAATGACCACTGAAGGGAAAACCAAACTGCCCTCAATCAATCCAAAACAAAGCAGTAAGAATGGAGCAGATAAATCTAAATGATTAGATGACCCTTGCTATTTGTATGAAATGTTTCCTTGTGAGTTTATAAGGATCAATACAGATTTACAATCACTGGCCCCTTTATTAGTTACGCCTTAATAGTACTGGATTGGATTTCTGAACTTTTGCCTTCAGAGCTGTTTTAAGGTATTGGAAACATTCTCCACAGATTTTGATCCTTATTAAGACTTTCCCGTTCCACTACATCCAAAGGTGCTATAGTCGCTTGAGATCTGGTGCCTGAGGAGGCCATTTGAGTACAGTTTCATATTCAAGCAACCAGTTTGAGATGATTTGAGCTTTGTGACATGGTGTGTCATCTGGTTACTGCTGGGGACACTGTGGTTATTACACCACCAGCAGCAGCAGCAGCAGGAGCTAGAACCAAGACTTGTTTTGATCATGTCTATATAACTACATGCATTGGGCTGCTGCTATCTGATTGGTTGTTTAGATATCTGTGTTAATGAGGTGTTAATGAGCAGTTGAAGAGGAATACATAATACACTGGTTGTTAAGTGTATAAAATAATCATAACAGCAGCAGCTCAGCTAAAACCTAAAGTTAATATTCCCAGGCCTATCCCTTCTTTATGTGACCACTCCTTGGTGTATGTGAGGATGGCTCAAATATGAAACACTTCAAAGCCCTTCATGTGAGGGCCCTGAGGTTCACTAATGGGAGAAATCATGAGGAACAGGACAAAACATGCTGAGCCAATTACACTAACAAATGGAGAAGTCTCCCAGTAATGGTAAGAGGGTAATTTTAAAGTTAGGAGTGGACTAGAGTCAAGAGAGGGGGAGTCATTACGTGTCATTACAGTGGTCTGAAGAGGTGGAAGCCAAGACTGTTCTCATTAAACCTCAGCCCCTAACAGCAGCAGAGAGTGATCTCCATTTTCATCTTTAATAAAGAGGGAAAGAAAGCTGAATGGACAGCACGTGAGCTCAAAAAGCAGGAGATGGGAGCGAAGCTTGGAGAAGTAATTAAATGTGCTGAATGATTATCGGTAAAAATCAATCACTTCATACAATTTTCTTAACAGCATCTACAGTGACATTTAACCTAAAAAAAACAAACCTGTTAGAAATTGTAAGCGCTCCTTGTTGCTGATTATTTTGTTCGCAAGAGGGTTTTTTTTCCTCCTTTTTAAGAGCCTGTTGAGTAGAAACTACTTGGCTCAAACTCAAAATGTCAGAGTGACTGCAGGGAGTCACAGAGCATGTGGGCTTTTTGGTTTCCACACCTGAGTATGTTAAAGCGCTACTCAAATCCACAGTGACAGCCATGCTTTTTAACTACCGTCTCGCATTTGCTTAAGTTAAATGCAGATTGATTCCTCGCCGCATGCAGCGGTGTGGATACGTGGATTGCTGGAGGAGGGATCACACGGCTTACACTGTTTGATCAATCAACGGTGACAAATATGAAGCGCATACATGCGTCTACTTAAGTAAAATCCTGGGGCATTGGCTTTATTTACTTATTTTACATGTCATTAGGACACAAAATAAAACTTTACAGTTCAAAATTAACCCGAGAGGGTGACCGCATAGGTGCCCTCTCGGGTTTGTAAAACTTCTGTTTTGTACATTTTATATTTTGCTTTATTTGGTAACAACTGAAACTAACCAGTTTATTATGTACACCTGTTCAACTGCGTTTTAACCGAAATATCGAATCAGCCAATCACATGGCACCGACTCAGTGTACTGAGGTATGCAGACACGATCAAGGCAACCTGCTTGAATGGTCATCAAAATGGGCAAGAAAGGGGATTTAAATGACTTTGAACATGGCATTGTTTTTGTTTTGAGTATTTGATAAACACATTTACTTGTGCAAAGCGTGGCTCCAGTTAGAGTCAAAAAAATCAATCAAACCAGGGTTTGCTGTAGGGCGCGCCTACCTTCTCACTGACACAGTTATTCATGTGAACTTGTCCTTTTTTTTTGTTTGTCAGATCCACACGTCACTCGTCCACATCTACTTCAAAATGCTCAACTTGAGGCTTCAACAAAGCACTCTAAACTAATGTGTTAGTTACTTCCATGTTTAATGAGAACTGAATGCAGCTCTTTCCAACTTAAAATGTAACTTACTGTAGTAGACTGCTACATCAGTTAATTGGTACAACATGAAACCTGTCATAGGAGTTTTTTTATGTCCAGAAACTTTACTGGTAATCAGTTTGACTTTTTCTTTCTCACTTTCTTTGTTTAATACTAAATACTTAAAAAGAAACTATCACTACTTCACAGCAGTTTGTTTACTGATTTTAAGTAGAGCTCCACAAGTATTCCTGCTTCCTTTTCCACGTCCGTCTGGAGCCACTGGACTACAACGATTACAACACAGAAAAGGAAAAGTAATATCTCCCTCAGGGGCATTTTACACCATTATCTTTGACAGGTTCATTACAGATAAGCACTGTAGTGCATACTGAGGCTAACAGCCGCAGATGTAAGAATCGGAGGACATGCAAGAAAAAGAAAACAGGACTGAGGGAAACGCCAAAGACAGAAAAGCTGCTGGGGAAGTGGAAGGGTTTTATTTTCATTTCCACTGGATTTATTGTTATTACATATATATATGTAATTCAGAAAATGTGTGTGCTGCTTTGTTTTTTTAGCTAAAAGGATAACTGTGTAGCTGTGGAGACCATCAAACACATGACATCATGATGGCCCCATTAAATGATTAAATCTGTCTTTAACCTGCTGAATATCACCTGATGCTAAACAAAAGGAAGAAGTTAAGTTTTGGGAATTTGGGAGGAGACAAACTTGCGATCAGCATCAGAAGGACAAACCATCTCATACATAAGTTATTTTGACAGATTATTTCTTAGCTGGCACAAAAAAAAGTTGCAGTTGCAGCGTTGATAACATCAGACAATTACAGACAACACCGTGTAATGCAGCAAAGATTGAAAGCAGCTTAACTTTTAACGATGGGGTAATCGCTTTCTTAAAGGAAATGATGTCATCAAACCCTACCCTCATCCTCCCGTTGCGAATGGCCGGCCCGTCCTCTGCGAGTCGTAGGACAAAGAGGTCCATTTTGTACTCCCGCCCTCCACGGATGCTAAAACCGAAGCCCTTCACGCTCTTCTCCAGCTCCACTGTGAAGAAGTCGAAGTCCTGTGTAAGCTGAGACAAGCAGAGATCACGCATGATCAGATGCAGTCGTACTCGAGCACAAAACAGACTATGACTGCAGAAAATTGTCTCCAATAATAGTTTTTTTTGAAGGAGAACGGAGCAAAAGCAATGGGGGAGGTGCTAATAAGACCAAAACTTTAGCTTCAATACATGAGGTTTTGAGAAATAACACGGCATGTACTTTGACAGACAAAACCAGCTTTAAATAGAAAAACAAAGGGTTTATACAAAAACTCAAAATATCTAGAAACAAGCTTAGAATATAATAGAAAAACAATCTCTCTGGAAATATATTTTACTACATTATTGTACAAGAGACTGTGCAATGAAAAATATGTTTGAGGTAATTCAGTGCCACGTAACAGCTTTTTCACCATGTGAGCCCTAAAACATTATTTTAGACCCTGAATTTGTAACTTTAAAATGTTCCTCTCAGCATGTCCCTGATCACCAACCAAATTTAGAAGTATTTATACATTTATTGGCCACTGGCAGCTGAGCTGTGAACACAAGGTTGATATACAGCTCAAATTTTAAGTTTACTTGTTAGGAAGTAGTTTCTTATTTACACATCCAAAATATCATTGGTGAAATATTGGCAATTTTTTGTCATATTTATGGCCACCATACAACTTTAAGTCCATTTATCTCTCTCCTTTAACCTGCTCAGTAAGGAGAAGGAAGGTTTCTTTACACCTGCAATAATTTATAAGTGGTGGTACAGCTCTGTGCTGGGAGCCCGTTTCCCTTCTATGGAGGAGTTTGTATTAGTGCAAACAGCAGCAGGAAGACAGTCCATACATAACGGAGCACAGAGAACAGATATGCAGCATGAAAAGTAGGAACTGTGTTGTAAGTGTGCCGCAAAATGACTTGGCATCTGTAGGCAGGCCTAAGATTTGTCAGTTGGATGTGTACAGGGGTACCAGCTGAGCCATTAGCTCCTGTAAGCTGATCATGCAGGATTGCAGGCTGAGCTCAACTTTGTGACCTGCCTGAACGAACGCTGTGCTCAATTTTAGGTTTTCACCAACTCATGTCTGGCTCTTAATTGGATTTGTGCACAGATAGCAGAGATAAAATTGAAAGAAAAAGAGTTAACAGATACTAAAAAGGCTCCGTAGAGCTGTAGGGGACTGATATGATATGATTATGTCCTAGATTTCAAATATCAATGTTCATATTGACAATCCTGTATGATTTGACCTTCAGAAAAGAGTCTGTTGAAGGATGAGTCACTCTCATCCTCAAGGCAAAGTCCTTCCTTACTTGAACTGGTGGCATTCGGTACTCTGGGATGGCAAATTGTCTAGCATCTGTGGCTAGCTGTCGATAGTCCAGCAGAGGCGGGTGTCTGTAATCCAACGTGGGCGGCTGCCGGTAGTCTGCCACGGGAGGGTGCCGGTAGTCCACCGGCGGCTGTCGGTAGTCTGTGAATGGTGGCTGTCGGATGTCTGGTTTAACATCTTGCCTCGCCTTCACCTCAGACCTGTAACTAACAGACCAATGAGAATGAAGGAGGAACTTCCAGGGAGGATTCCTACAGCTGTCATCACCACCTTTGGACATGGAAGATTACTCGTATTATCTTTCAGCGTGCTTAGCAAACAAAAGAAACCCCATCTCTAACAAACTGCTGGGTCATCCGGCGCTGACAGAAATGGCTTGTTTTTAGTTTTGAAATGACAACCATTAAACACAACTTAAGTGAGGAAATTAAACATCACATAAAATGTTTATAATAAAAACAAACTCTCTCTCACGCTGATGAGTGCAAAGATATCTGAATACTGTGTAAAGCAGAGGGAAAGGAAATGAGGCTGTAAATTTTGGGACCCCTGTAGTTCTTGGTAAAATATTCAACAGATCTCGATAAAGAAGCAATTTATGTAAATAATTTAGCACTCCATAAGAGTTAAGTGATGTTATACAACAAAATAGTGAGCGAGCGTGAGAGATGAACAAAGAGAAGGGACAATAAGAGAGACAAAGATGAAGCTGGAAAAAGAAACTGAAAAGGGGAGAAGAGAGAGGCTCGAGCGCAAGGTGAAGAGAAAGAGAAAGGAGATATCTGACTCGCTCAGGGTACCTTTATTCCCAGAGGAACGGTGTTTCACCCCAGTGGCAGATAAAGAGCTAGTCTATAAAAAATGCTTCACTGCGTCATAAAAAAAAAAAAATCAAGGCAGCTGCTTGTAAACCGACTCTTACCTGCTCTCGTGGGTGTAGGTCTGAGGTGTCGGGGCAGGAAGCTGAGTCACAGGGCTCTGGTGGGGCATGGGGTTGGGCTGGCTGGCAGAGGGGCTCGGTTCTGTCACTGCTTGGTTAGACAGGGAGGCTGCAGTGTTTAGCTGGGCCTTAGGGCTGTGCTGGTGAGCCATGGGGCTCTGCTTCTCCGAGCTGGGGGCTGATGGAGGATTGCTCACCTCTGAAAAACAGAATGTGATGTAAGAAAATCAAACCATAAGGTATCAGCTAAGGCTGTCTTGTCACTATAACTTGATTGTCTTGGCCACTTGAGGGCAGCACAGCAAACCTATTGTCCTCTGATAAAGTTGATCTGCTGGAGTAACGGCGCTATTTATTTCTTTTCAACTGCTAAATCTGAGCGGAAAAGGAGATTCCTGTTTAGGTTTTCACCACATGCCTAAGGGCATATTTGAGTCTTCACTTTATTTACTATGACAGAAATGAAACAATGGCCTGAAAAAAAATCAAGCGGCCGATTAAAGCTGGGTGGTGGTGAAAGTGTTCTTGATTTGAATAATTCTTAATAAAAAATATTGATATGTAGACCTTTATTTTCTATTTTAAATAAAACACAACTACTGCCAGGGTTGGCAATTTCTATGGCTACACAATATCCTCAGCTGCTTCTTGCTGTGATTGGCCAGCAGTGGAGAAGTACAATGGGTTTAAATCTATCTAGCAACACAACTGCAGCTTTATCAAAGTCTATTGTGTAATCATTTGGTGAAAGTGTGTGTTTTTTTCCGGTTTTGATCATCAGTGAGTCTCGCTTACTCCTCATTGTAATGTGCATCCCTTATTGGGCCCACTAACAGTGGTCAAAAATCTACAGGTATTTCAAACTAATGGGAATACAAATGTCAGTGGAATATCAGTGGGAAGTGATGCAAAAAGAAAATCCTTTCTCGGCAGCCTTGGTTGCTGTGATTCAAGTTTATTGTGAGTAGTTAAGAGTCTCTTGTTGAATTGAAATCTTTCTCAAAAGCAACAAATGAAAAGAATCACTTGGTAAATGGGAGAAGGGAACACATTTCTCAGTGACACAGCCGGAGTGTGTTCTGTATTAGTGTTATTGTTAGAGACGTGCACTTCTGTTCCAAGCATCTGCATGCAGAGGTGTCATAAAAACAGAGTATGACTGGCTTGTGAATGTGACACAAGGCTTTGCAGCTTTCATTTAACAAAGCTAATTCAATATCTGTCATGAATCACCGTCAGCAGGTGTTTTGTGTGTGTGTGTGTCCATGTCTCACCTTCCTGTGGTATGATCCTCAGGGTGACACTAAGGCCTGCATCTTTGATCAGCTTAACGATGTCAGCGTGCGGCATGTTGACGATGGACTGGTTGTTCACCGCCAGTATCCTGTCTCCCACCTTCAGCTTCCCGCAGCGGTCTGCCGGGCTGCCCTCGATGATGCGGCCAATTTTGTGGGGCACAGCTGTTGGAGCATTCACACACGCAACAGCGGGTAAAGACGCGCTCGGCAGCAGATTGGAGGATTACGCTAGTCTGTGCTCACACACCACTCACTGCCTGACTGACTGAACGTGTCTCTGCCTCTCTCATTTTGCTATTCACCTCAGGCTTACGTAAGGCATCCAGTTTTTCTTCATGTGTGTGTGGGCGAAGCACTGATGCTCAGAGCAGTGCGCCAGATATGTGTGTGACTGACGTGCTGTGGGAGGGCATGTATAATTGAGGAGCTAGAATGAGAGGCGCTTCACTTTTTACCAAGCCGTGACCTTGCCTACCCTAACCAATAAGTTTTCTTCACACTATAAAGAGACTACCTGATTATTGACAAGCATCTATGAGCTTTGCCACAATGTTTAGCACTCGAAGCAGTTGTTATGCTAAGCAGAGAATGACTGATGATGCTTAAGCACCTACTTGACTCTTTAATAATCACTGGACTCACTGTTAGTTGTGGCCGCCTCAGGCCGGTTGAGCGAGCTGATGATGACGAAACCGAAGCCCTCGCTCTCCTTTCGGCTGATTATGACATCGCTTGGTTGTGTGTTCGAGATCCCGTCTGAAGTAGCACCGGTGTTGCCCATGCCAGCGTTGGGAGCCTGGGGTGTGCTGGTGCTGTTGCCATACGTGAAGTCACTACGTGGGGAGCTGTGCTGCGTGGAGACAGAACCTGGGCTGCGGCCGTTTTCTGGACAAGACTCGCCTGTAGGGCGACGCAGAGAGGAATCAGAACAGAGGTATGTAGCTGAGTTTGAGAACCCTTCCCAAATGTGCAGATTAATGTCAAAGGCATAAAATTGTATGTTTGCACCAACAAGGTGAATCTTAAAGAGCTGTTAGCCCTAAACCTGACATATCTCAACTTGGTGTGAAGTGAATTCTTAAAGGTTGAGTGAACTGCACAATTGGAGGACAAAAGAAAAAAAACTATCTAAAGCAGATGAAAAGGATCTGCAAGTCACCTCCTGAACAAAGAAGAAAAACCTGTTAGGAAATCTTTGTCAAAATTGATGAAATTACGAACAACGAAAAGTATTGTCAGCTTTAAACCATCTGGAAAGCATCTAATTGGCAACGACTTAATTTTTCAGTATAATACTGATCCCAAACACACTGCCAATGCAGTAATAGTATACCTGGATAGAAAAAAACCACAGGTGAAACTATCAGTCATGCACAGACCTCTACGGAGACCTAAGAGGACGCAGTGTCGGATCATCTTGACAGAGAACAGAACAAAGTAAAGACAACATCCAAAGAAGAGCTTTGGATGTCCTTCAAGAAGCCTGGAGAACTATTCCTGAAGTCTACTTAAAGGAATTCCAAGAAGGCTTACAGGAGGTGCTGAAGAATAAAGGTGGTCATATCTTTATTTCAAACATGACTTTCAAAGCTCATTATAATTATAAAAATGTAAATGCTTATTTAAGATATTTTAAGACATCGGAGACCTTAAGGAGCCTAATGGGAGAGGAAAGGACTTACAAACCCTATTAACACTTACAATGTATACATTAATGATCCAGATGAAGGCCACAAGCTAAAACATATCAAAAATACATCATTGCTTCATAATACAAAAGTGCACAATGAGCATTTTCCTGTTGCAGCCAGCTGAGATGGAGTTTTTTTCAGGACCCTCTCTACAATGGCAACCCTGCTGTGTCGCAGCATTCAAATAAGGCAGCTTTTTTCGTGTGTGGATTTTTTTATTTTTTTTGATGATGTAACCCTCTAGCCCTCACATTGCTATTTTAAGTAAACCATCAGAAAAGTGTAGCAGTTAGCAGCTTACAATTTAGACTTCTGAAACACAGTAAGAACAAAAATAATTTTTTTCTTCAGTAATTTGATCCTTAACAATTTGCTGCATTTAATAAGATCGTGAAATCCTTTATTTGCAGGTGACTCCAGGTGTCAAATTATTGTGGTGCGCTGAATAATACAATATTAAGTTCTTAAATGAATTAAAGTACCTTTAAACTCTTGTTACCTTCTATCAGTGCAGTTCATGCTCGCTACTACTGCTCTTGAGAACGGCATCTCATCCCAAAAATGATGTTACAAACAGCTGGTGCACCTTACAGGTTTTGTAACCAGGTGTGCGCATAGCAACAAGGCTGGAGGCATGAGCGATCTCTACATATATTTCCATGAGATGCTGTTGGAGGATCATAGAAATCCCCAGGTGGATTCCAGGGAGCTCCTGGAACAGTTTAATTCTTTGTTTCCTGCTTCTTTAATTCTTCTACTCACAATCCAGTGATAAAGCAGTGTTGTGACACTTTGAAGTAGTGTCACTGTTACATTTTTCCATGTACAATACAGAAATGTCCATCTCTATATTGCTTTTGCACTATACTAGAGTAGCTTTGCTTGATTCACAGGATCCCCCAACTTTAATATGATCATCCACAGTTTTGAAATGTTCAAGTGACATAAAATAAGTGAAAGCATAAAAGTCCCCTTCAAAGAAGCTAAAGATTCCTAACTAGAAAAAAAATATCAGCAGGATACAGAGTTACTTTCATAGAATCCAAAGATCATTTTGCATGTGGAAAATCTACACAGTTTTGCCAGCAAAGTGTTTTTCATCTTCCCCCCTAAGCTGGAACTAGACCTCATCCCTGTGAAGAATCAAGAAGTGAACATAGGACAGCAATTCAAAACACATCATTAAAACGCTGCCTTATGTCAATCTGACCACAGCTAAAGTAGCTTCTAGCACCTCTAGCATACACTGACAAAAGTGTGCATATGCACTCTGGCACACTGACTGATCGAACCCAGTGTTGTTTTCATAGTTCACTAGTAAGTGGGGCTGCGCTCTTCTGTAGTTAAACAGTTCAGGATTTAAACTGTAAATGTGAGGCTATGACAAGCTTTGTTATCATTAAAAGGTTTGAGCCCACATTTAGTATTTCTTTACCCAATGAGTGCACAAATTATTATCACATGAGGAGGAAAATAGTGAAAAAAGCCAATGATTTGTGCAAAATGTGGGTTACTGGGTGCGGGCTAAAGTGTGAGCTCGGAGCAGAGAGAGTCTGATACTTCGTAAAGTGCGAGTGGGAGTCAGACAATTAGGATGGAAGTAAGGGCCACACAAGAGGCCAGGCATGAGTCAGACTGTAGCCTTTGGTGGAGAAGAAATTGACAGACAGGGCGGACTAGAGTGGGAAGAATTTGATTGGTGAGAGGAACATGTGCATGTGTGTGGTGGAGGGCGTAATAATGAGAATGTCATGGTCCTGGGTCATTTTGACCCAGTGTTCTTAGTTTTTCTGTAGTTTTGTATTTTGTTTCTTATGTCCATTGGATTGTTTGGTTTGGTATTTGGATTCCCTCTGTGTCCATGTTTTTATTGTGGTGTTTGCTCTGGTACCGTGTTCCCATCCTATGTGTTCTGTGTTCTCCTCATCCCCTCGTATTCATCCTTCTTCTCTGCCTCTCTCTCTGCCTCTCTCTCTCCGTGCTCATCTCTGTGTACTGTGTTGTGTTTAAGGTCCACATCTTGGTGTCAGTATCGTCAGTTTCGTGTCCTCCCTGCTCGGCCATGAGTAATTGTCTTCAGCTGTGTTCCCCGTGTGTTCCCACTTCCCTCGTTACCTTCTGTGTATTTATGTCAGAGTGTCCCTTTGTTCTGTGTTGCGTCGTCCCTCTAGGTTGTGTGCATTTTCCGTGTCTTCCCAGCGCCTCAGCTTTTAGTTGCTCCCAGTATAGTTTTATATGACTTCTTATGTTCCTGTTAATAAAGACCGGCCTTTGAGTTTATCCCCGTGTGACTAGAGCCGTGCATTTGGGTCCTCTCTTGCCTTCACACAGCCGCCGCATGACAGAGAACAGGACAGGCTGTAGTTCAGAGGAAGAAGCGCCAGCTCAGTCTCCACGGTAAAGAAACTCAAGTAAGGAAAGGGAGCGAGAAAAGTGTGTGCGTGAGAGCGAAGGTGTGCTAATGTGTTTTTCAGAGAGGCTTCAGCATAATTACTCAGAGATTAGTAGTTCGGTTTTCTGACTAATTAAACCTGAATCATTACAGGACATGAATGAGACCAGGAGAGGTAATAGAGGAGGACGAGAACAGACAGAGGAGAGGCACGCTGCACACTTTTATAATCCAGAGCAGTACATTTATGCTGTGTTAAACAGTGGATTAAAACAATCTATAAAGAAGGAATCCCAGATTGATGACTCTGCTGTTTCCTCACCTGCCGCCTGAACCCTCCTCCTGATAACCAGATTCACCTGGCCGGTACGTGCTGCCCCGTGCATCAGGTCAATGACATATCTGTGTGGCTTCCCCACCACTGGGATTCCATCAACAAACAGCAGCTCATCGCCGGGCCGCAGGCGCCCATCTAGATCCGCTGGACTCTTCTCGATGATCGCCCCGATGAGAATCTGTTTTTAAACGCAGGCTGTCAGAAAGATTTCGGACTCATAAGCCCCGAGACTCCGGAGTGTAGACTGTGTGGGTCACATGCAAGTGGGTGTTAAGTGGTTGTTATACTGACACATTAATAACTCAGTTACATGGCTAAAATATTGTTGTGTTACAGTAAAAAACAGCAATAAACACCAAAGCAGCCACAGCCAGCACTCTCTCAGGGGGCAAAGGTCAGGTTAGGTGTTCACAGTGTGTGTAGTGGGTTAAGAGAGGAGAAAATGACAGGGTTCCACGCCCACTGCCATACGAGCCTTCTCACGCGTCTCCGGACTCACAGGCTGCCCCGCCTCATCCCCGCCCAGCACCCGGAAACCGAACCCGGACTTCTGTCGGCGCAGGTGGACCTCGATGTCCTGGTACTCTCCTCCTGAGGCAAAACAAGAGGAAAATAATTAAAGTCCTGGCCTGACAGTGTGCGGAGCTCCAGCGTCGCTGTAAGGAGTATGTGTTTACCTGAAGAGTCCAGAGGGAAAACAGTCCTTGGCTGCCCAGGATCTAGATTAAAAGATGAAGACAAAGGACAGGATGTCCCTGTAAACAATGCAAAATGCACAAAAAAAATGCTCATACACATCCAAAGAGTACACCAGTAAACACAGACGCTCCCATAAAGGCTAGAAACAAGGCAGAAAGGCCCTGCCTCAGCATTATGTCACTGCAGAATTTCAGCATCATCCATAAAAGTCGGGAAGTGCTTACAGCGTGTAATATACCCATCCCTTATTTACAGCGTGAGGTGGGGTGCAAGCACTGATCTGCAATCAGGAGCTTTGCACGACGCCATGATGTGCAAAAGTAGTGAAATGAACTCAACCACAGACAAGTGGCTGTGAATGAAAAATTGATTCCAGTTGTAAGTGTTTTAATCATAGTGAGCGCTCTGCTGCGACTCCACAGGAATGATGAGAAAAAGAATCAGGACTACAGGTGAGCAGAGCGAGGCAGCTATTACCACAAATATACAGTTCTGTTTATAGAGAAGTGGTGGATTTCTTCAGTATGTCTATATTTTTTCTTTATATTTTAAGAACAATCAAAATTACAAAGTCAATTTCTACACTCAAAAACATCAAATTCAGGAAATAGGTTCAAGTATATCTGTATTTTTGGGGGTAGTTTATAATATTAGCTCACTGTTAGCTTGAATTAATTAATGGAGTAAACCCGAAAAAGTCGAACAGGTTGGCTGACTAGATAGCATGAACAAATAAACAATGCTGTTAACAAAACTTTACATCGAAATGCACTTACTGGCCACTTTATAAGGAGTACACCTGTTCCTCTGGACTTGAATAACTTTGCAAATATCTAATCAGCCAATCACATGGCAGCCACTCAATACATGTTGGCATGTAGACGTGGAGAATCTACAACATGTGAACCTTTAAGCAGATGGGTTACAGCAGCAGAAGACCGTACCTGGTGCCACTTGTAGCTTCAGACGCTGAGGCTACATTTCACACGGGCTCACCAAAACTTGACAATAGAAGATTGGAAAAATGCTGCCTGGTCTGATCAGTCCCGATTTCTGCTGCAGCATTCAGACGTTGGGGTCAAAACTTAGCGTAAAACTCAGACTGCTGCTGCTGGTGGTGTAATGATGTGGAGGATAATTTCTTTGTACCTTTTCAGTCCCTTTGTACCCACTGACCATTAGTGAAACCCGGCAGCCTACCTGAGTACTGCTGCTGACCATGTTCATCCCTTTATGACCATAATGTACCCATCTCCTGATTTCTGCTTCCAGGCATGCCTCCAAGTTCAAATCATCTCAAATTGGTTTCTTGAGCAATTGGACCCCACAGTCACCAGATCTATTTCTCCAACAATCTACAATCATGCAACTTCAGGATATAGTGTAACAGAAGATTCTCATCATGGATGTGCAGCCAACAATATAATGGAAAAAAAATAAAGAAAAGGTCGAAACTGTACACACAAAACTCGAAAGTGGTGAAATTGGTCACCAGCTATTAAACTGAGCAGTAGTGACGTATGGCTAAAATAACACGCTAACAGGTAAGGACATCTGGATCAGATAACTATCTACAATTGAAAATTATGCCAAAAGTGTTTAGATGCAGTTTAAAATAAGCTCAGTTTAACAGATTTAAAGATCAAGAATGTTGTGAACAGGTTTTTAGAGTCCGTCTGACAGGGCTGCAGTAGTAGATGTAGTCAGATGAAAAAAGGTTGGGAGCACTGGTCTAAACAATCTTCGAACAATCTTCTTCAAAGATACAAACACACGCACACAAAATCTCGAGTGGTTTCAAGCAATGCAGCCTGCTTGGGATTTATTCACTCAGGATCTCACATGTCCGTCTTTGAAGTGTCTTTGACTTTAATGCGTATGAAACTGTCAAATTATATTTAAGAAAACACAACAAAACAGGAACACCTGCTTTTCCCTGTCACACTGAATAACCCACAAAACCTACTGTGACCATTTTTAATACAGGCTCATAAAGCTGAGAATGTATGCTAAAGAGTTTGAAATACCTGATCCTATACCTCAGTCTGTTTATGTAATCGCTGACATTAATTTATTAAGGGTCAGAGAAGACTGAACTTAACCACAGCTGACGGAGTCTGGGCTGGCCTGAGGTTGTGATGCTAAATAAAAGGTCACACCCAGCTTTACCTACACCAGTGAGGCGGTCAAATGGAGCACTGCTAAAATCTGTCTGTGTGTTTTTCCTACTGAGCATTACCAGGCACAACCCCTGACCTTTACTGAGAGGAAGGCAGCAGTGATCACGGCATCCGCCACAGAAGAGGAGGAAACGACAGTGAGCGAAACAGGAAGATTTGATGAGAAGACTTTCTGACAGCCGTGTCCTCTTGAATAGCAGGTACCTCATATACAGCAGCCTTAACAATAAAAACTTTACTGTAACTTTACTATAGCAATATCCTCCAATAAACCAGAGGAAAGATACTGTCAAGCCATGAATCCATGAGACCTGTTATCAGTTATATGCAAGGCAGATGTTAACCTCTAAAGAGAATCAGTGAAGAAACTGGCTTACACACCACTGTGAGAGTGGAAAAGCCAACTCAACATAATCCGTATTTCACTATGTTTCCCAGAAACACATTTTACTTTCAAGTAGGAAAGAATGTGAAATGATGATGTGAAATAATGTGAAAGAAACACAATAATATTTAGTGTAAATGTCTCGTTACAGAATTTAAGAAAACTAATTCTAGTACCTGTGTGCTATGATAATATAGATCTGTGATGTTACTAAAATCCTTATTCTGCAAATACAAATGTGCATAAAAAGCATGTCCTACTTTCTACTGATTAAAATGCTCAATTGAGCAAAAGAATGATGTATGCACAATCGCAATAATATGTAGAATTTTATAATTTTACAAGTCACAGGATGGAAATATAACTGTGCAGAAGCACCTGTCTGATTATTCAGGGACACTTCTCAGTTTACAATGATCAGTATTTCTAGTTATCTACACAGCTTCTGATTTTTATTTTATACTCGTGGTTATTGTGTGGAAAGTTCAGACACAGATCTTCAGCTCTGAAGAAAGAGGTCAGCAAATTTCAGAAGACTTTTTCAGATTTCTGTGGAGCAACAAAAGTGACAATGAATCAATTCTGTGATTGAGAGAAAGAGTGATCGCTCTTCACTCCTCTGCCTTCCCTCGTAGAAGCTGGCCTGCTTGATTTCTAGAGAGGAGTGTGTTTTCACAGCACTTCACCTGCAGTATCAACGCTGGTACTTACGCCTACTCTCAAAGATAGCCCTGGACTTCTCATAAAGGTCATATGGGTCTGGCTTTGCCAGGGCCAAGGCCTCGGAGGCAGACTCAGGGACCGAGGCCCTGTGAAGATGGTGTGTTGGGAAGGGGGCGCTGTGGGGGATAACAGGAACCGACAGGCTGGTCTGAGCAGGGCTGCTCTGGCCCTGCTGGGACTCCCACTGCTCCAGCACCTGCAAAGCACAGCGGCATGAGCGGTCAGTATTTCCCTTCCTGCTCTCCCACTCCTGATGCTTGATTTCATCCTCAAAATCACAGTAAGAACCGTAAACTCCTAGGCACGGTTTCGTTTAAGGAGCTGTGACAGTTCACTAAACCCTGCCGCGCCCATTTATGGCTGCTACACCCGTCAAGCTTTGCCTGCTCGGACATATTTACAACTTAATAATGCATGTCTATTTTCAGAGAAAAGTAAGGAAAACTACTCATTTCTAACAAAAAAAATTATGCTTTCGACTCACAAAAAGGTGCCTGTCAATTTACATGTTTTTATGTAACCGTAACATCTGTCTCCTTCTCATTTTAAGATTAAAACATGTGGTGAAAGAAAAAAACATACTGGAAAAGACTTGATGCTTTTAGCTTTGGCAAAAAGACAACTCAGGAAACTGATGATGATGCCCTGGGCATTAAAAAAAGCACCAAAGTGTGTCAGTTACAGACTCACTTGAACTCGCCGTTTACTGTTTTTTCCAAACTGTTTTAATGATGATGTGTATTCAGAATTATAATTTTACATCTTTGATTGAAACATCAGGAATGCAGCATTTTGCAAAGTCAGCCTTCGCCTTGTATTTTTGAGATAACTATGACAACTAAAGAAATACCCCAAATGTGACTACAATAGGCAGCCCTGCTAAAATATTTTAACATCTGGGAAAGAACAAAGCTTGACAGGCCTGCTGCACCTAATTGATGTGGTTCAATATTTCCTGTTAGGGGGCAGTGTTTCGCCAACTGTCAATTCAAGCATGTTAGTGAGGTTAGTAGTAGAAATAAGCAAAATACTGCCAGCTGTTTCTATTTGGCATTCAGATTCACAGTGTTTATGGGGATGTGTGCAGGGAGGAAAGCACCTGACATATGTGATTGGCACATCTAGATGGACATTTAAAAAAAATGATAGACGATTCTAAGGGCCAGAGCAAAAGTTATTCTCTATCTGTAAGGTAGAGTGTGGTATATAATCAGAAATCGGATAACTTTCATCCAGAAAGACATCTGAAAATGTGCTGTCAAGCTTTGGAGGTGACAAAGGCAGTTTTGACATCACCAGTCAAAGTGTCAGCCTTGATGTGTCAGATAAGCGGGGCCGCCTGAGTCATGGCATGACACTAAGCAGATAGCCAAGATGACATGTTGACATGTCAAAAAAGGGTGAGCGACAGATCTGGAGGGAACAACAGGCCTTTTGAAAGCGAGACGGCGAGATTGGCTGCATAGTGCCATACTTTAATACTGAGAAATGCAGGTCATCTGGTTCCAGATGTACCGAGAATAAATATCAACTTCATGGAAGCTCTGGTCAGGAATGAAAAGCAGCTCCGCTCTTTGCAGTTTTCAGTCGCGTCTGCTATTGATGTGAAGCACGTCTGCATAGGGCAGGCTGCTGAGACTGGGGACCTTGTTAAGGCGGGGAGTAGACTTCTGCATCCTGATCTCTCTTTCACTCTGTCTCTTCTTATTTGAGATTAAGACACTGAAGCAAGCACACTATGGCAATGATCTACTTGATCACATGAATAGAGCGCACTGCAGGCTGACAGCATTGCTGAATGAAAAACACCTGTATGTGTTGCCACATTAAGCACTGTTCTCCGTTACCTACAGTATCGGCTGAGTTTGATTGGCAAATCTTAATAAGCTCATTTGCAAATAAAACTCTTGGGAGTTGTGGGGTGAGTGTTTGCAGGACTATAGATCAATATGGCAATTAGGAGATTTCCTGTCTTCCCTTATTAGCCAAAGTCCTCCATATTTCATTCTCTGCTGCAGAAGTATTCCTTTAACAAATTACACCTAATTATACGAGTACTAAAGTCTAGTGTCGGGGGCTTTAGCAGCTAAAAGAGAGGGGCAGGCGCAGGTGGGGCATCCAAAAAGGTGAACAAACAAGACAAGAGAGAGGTTGTGTATGCTGACTGCTGCACTACAAAAGCTCAGAGTTTAGGATTACAATTATTCTGAGAGAGATGAAAGACGATGATTGTGTTGAGATGGAAGGAGAAACGATGAACAATGAGGGGATTTCAGCAGACAAAGCATCTTAAAAGCTGCACAACTGAGGTTTCCTCTGATGTTAGTTGGGAACTGGAATGGGGACAACATTAGCTGGGGTCAGGGACTGGTCAGAGCAGTGCTGGGAAGATGCCAAGGCATGAAAGGAATATGAGGGTGACACAGATAAAGCAAAATGAATCTGATCTGAGAGGGTGTTTGGTGGACAGAGTTGTTAGAGGCCTGTAGGGACAGCAAATGACAGTGTAGTAGTGTATTTATAACAGCAGTGGAGGCAGGACTCGAAGCTAAAGGCAAGTTTGCAGAGATGCCACATGACGGGTTTTTGCTCTACTGGGTGGAAAAAAAAAAAAGAGAAAGAAGGTGAAAGATAAATGACCGTGGAAGAAAAGCAGGGTATAGATGTGCAGAAAAGCTTTTGAAACATTTTGCCAAATGGACAAATGTTATGAAATGAAGATTAAAAAGGGGATGAAACATATCTGGCTCATGCCAAAGCATTGAACACAGATGGATAGCAGCACTAGAGCTGTAGCATAATAGTCCTAATGCCCTGAGTGTAAATTACCCTGATGGCACCCAGCCAGGCTATGAATCACGCCTGACTTGGAGGATACAAGTCTAGTGATGTTATGAGTGGGCTACTTGGACTTTCTGCCATCTCATAACGATAAAGAAGGGCTGAATATCAAAAGCGGGACACGGACATATAGTGAGTCACCAGTGGGGGTTAGTACGACGGACAAAAGAGCAGACAAGTCACTGCTAAATTTAGAGTTTTTCCAGTTAGCACATACGTATGCACACTGCAGCCACTGGTGGTAATCTACAGAATAAAAAAGCAGAAATGTGGATAGTCTGGATTTCTGAGGATGTTGCATGTTACCTGCTTAGGGGTCTTCCAGGGTGAATAGTGACCTGTAATGTTGAGAGAACAAAAAAACAACTTATGTTTTAGACGGAAAAAGATGAGATGTGAGGCTTATTTTTACCCAATGAAGCCAGGGTTTCCAGGGTATATCTTAGAGGATAATAAAATGAAGAAAACATCTGAATTAAATTTAAACCAAATGAAGACAATAATGGGACATGACAGCAGTGTTTGTAAGTGGTAGAAAGGACGAAGAAAAGGACGTCTAAAACATGATGAAAGCACAAAGCAAGCGATGGCAAATACATTTCTATGAGGCAGAAACCAACTGTGAATGTAAAGTGAGATTAAAATAAGACCTGAGAAAATTCACTGCTGCACATACAGAGTATTTGCTACTGATAAAACGTGATTTTTATTCTGATTTGGAGATATCAGGTAATAATGTTTGCCTTCTGTTAAATAGAAAGCGAGGCCAAACTTTATACTGATGCATTTTAAACCTGCGTTATTATATTTATAGCCACTTGGGGCAGCGGAAACAAGCTGTAAACACAACACTGACAAATTATTACATTATTACACAAGTATTCCTAAAGGAAATTCAAATCTCCTCAGCTGCTAAATGCTTATCTATGAGCAGGTGCGATTATTAGAGAAATCAGCTGCATGTTTGCTGAACATTTTAGGCCATAAATCCAAATCAGCTGCATGAATAAAAAACATTAAAATGTAGTATTACAAATCCTGATCCTCACAAATACAGACACTCTGGTTTTACTAATGTGACATAGACAAACTGTTCTATATTATCATGTACTGCACACCAAATGCCACTAGAGGGCAGTCTACTGGTGACACAGGCTCCAGAGCTCAGTCAGCTGTGACAGGTAAAAAATATAAAAATGACTCACTGATAAATGTGCACCAGCCAACACACTTGAACATGTGCACACTTAGCCTCAAGAGAAAAAGTCACGGATACAGATGTAATCCTACAAACTGAGTCTTCAGTGAGCTCGCTGACTTTCAGTGTTTCAATGTCTGTCACATGGACAGCTGTCAGCAAGTCATCCAACAATAATCAAGATAAAGGTGGGGGTCTTAGTGGAGATTCAATTCCTATGTGATTAAATAAAATCTTTAATTCAGATTAAGCTCAGATTGAGCATCAGAATGGGGAAGAAAGGTGATCTGAGTGACTTCCAATATGGATTAGCTATTGGTGCCAGACAATGTGATTTATTTTCCCACATGTGCATCTGCAGGGTTTACAGAAAATCCTCCAAAAAAAAAAAAAAAGAGCAAATATCCACTGAGCGCCAGTTCTGAGTGAAAATGGCCTTCAGTGGTCAGAGGAGAATGAGCAGACTGCTTTGAGCTGTCAAATAAACACTCATTGCAACCAAGGTATGCAGAAGAGGATCTTTGAACGCAAATCTTAAAGCAGAGACGCTACAGCAGCAGAAGACCACAGCTAAGAACAGGAAACTTAGGATCCAATTCACACGGGCCCACTACAAACAACACAAAAACATGCATCCATCCTGCCTTGTGTTAACCATTCAAGCTGCTGCTAGTGGTGTAATGGTATAGGGGATATTTTCTTGGTACCCTTTGGGCACATCACAGCCTATCCCAGTACTGTTTCTGACCATGTCCCTCCCTTTATGACCGCAGTGTACCAGTCTTCTGATGGATGCTTCCAACAGGTTAAAATGCCGTGTCACAAAGCTGAAATCCTCTCAAACTGTTTCTTGAGCTGTACTCAAATGGTCTCCACAGTAACCGGATCTAACTCCTATAGAGTGTGGATGTGCATCTGACAAATCTGCAGCAGCTGTGCAATGCTGTCATGTCAGTATGAAGCAAAAATGTTTCCAGCATTTTGATGAATCGATGCCACTTCTGGCAGTTCTGAAGGGAAAAGTTGGCCCAACCCAATACTAGCAAGGTGTAGCCAATGAAGTAACTGGTGATTGTGGGCTACTGGTAGGGCTGCACGATTTTGCATAAAATGAGAATCACGATTTTTTTGCTTAGAATTGAGATCACGATTCTCTCACGATTTTCTTTTCCAGTATAAATATTTATTGCGCTTATTAACTGCACATCAACTTCGTAACAGTTGAGACTGAACATAAAAACAATAAATAAACATAAAAACAACAAATGTCTCGTTTTGTTGTTGCCGCAAAATGTTGTACTGCTTGAAATTCCGTCTCCACCGTTGCTCGACGCTGCGTGTATAGAGCAGGTAGTGCAACAATAGAAAAATAGTTGCGGGACGGCACTGTGTAGCGTTTGTCTAGGGTGTTGATCATTTTCCTAAATCCCTCGTTTTGCACAGTGTTGATGGGAGCCCTATCTTTGGTCAGGTGATAAGTGATAGCCTCCGTAATTTCTTTGTGCCTGCGGGAGATCGACGGGTATAGGGAAGCGCTGTATAAGGTTCCCGTTATTGATGTTTGGGTGGTTGACCGGGACGGATTTTCTCCTGTCACTTTCTCATCATCCCTGACGTGCTCTCCGTTGTTTTGTCCCTGCTAATTTTAGCATCACACGGCACAGCTTCTGTATCACGTGGTATAAGGCTCCGCCCTTGTCATTTGTTGAGCAGGAAGAGTGAGCGCTTGTTTTCATGCAGATTACGTCCCGGATCAAAATGCGGTACAATCGTCGTCTTTTTTTTTTTTTTAAAATCGTTGTCATTTGGAAATGAGATCGCACATAAGTATGAATTGAGATCGCGATTTTCTAACGATTAATCGTGCAGCCCTAGCTACTGGGCTACTGTGTAACCAAACATTTAAACGGTGGTGTACATTAAATAATATGAATTGTTTTCAACTTAATAAATTAACAATTCTAAATTTTCTAAAGGCAACTAGTTGCTAATTTGTCTAACTACATAACCACCCAGCTACAATGATTTACCATAAAAGCCATCACATGTCCTATCCCCAGGTGATGTTTCACACCAGGAAGGTATGAAAAAAATTAACCTAGGTCTAAATCTGTTCATCTAAAGGTAACTAGGGGATCCAGAGGTAGTATAAAAGAACTGAACACTCAACATGAATCCATTGTTTCAGTTTTCACTTGAAATGAGGAAAGGCTGACCTCACTCAATACCTCTGATCAATCTTCAGCAAACATTTCATTAAAGCATTCAATATCAGCACTCAGCAGGACGGCAACTACACTAGGCAAAGAGACGTTTGTGAATATATCACTGATCTGTCAGTGCCTACAGCAATAAAACTCTGACTTTCACTTAAGTTCAGGGTGACCATAAAGTGGTTTTAGTTTGCAATGCAGTGCAGCAAGTTAAGAACATACTTTCTTCTTTCACTTCCCAATTCATCTTGCTTTGACCTTTAAAATGTTATTCCACACATTTCAGCTGCTTACAACGTTGTCCAAGCACAAGAACCAGAATTCTGAGTTGAGCGATGAAAGAAAATCATCAGTAAAAAAGTACAAGACATGCAGCAAGCATCAAACACTTGTATATATGCATTCATATACATGCAGACACAGAGTAATGAAGCACTTTTCTTTAGTGCAATTCACAGGAGCATATTAAGAAAAGGTGCATTCTCCATCTTCTTTATTCACTTTTTCTTTCTCTTGTCTTTCAAGTGCTGCCACAGTCTTCCCTCTGGGAAGCTTCAAGCACATGCAAATTGAGGGATCAAATTAAAGGGTGACTGCTCGAATTATGCGCCAGCCTTCCCAGTCTTGGCCTGGCCAGACTCCAATCGCACTGTAAAAACATTCGTCTCACTGAGCCACTAGTGGAATGGTGACAACATGGAAATTAACAAAGGCTACAAAGAGAACTCCAGCAATGTTTTTCAGAGCACTGGCTCTTCTCTGTCAAAACTAGAGATGGCACGATACCACTTTTTTATGTCCGATACCGATACCGATATCATAAATTTGGATATCTGCCGATACCGATATGAATCCGATATAGTGTGTTTTAATCAACAAAACTGTTTTTTAAATATCTTGCTGCATTTTGTATAAGTTCATACTCAAGTTTAAAACAACAACTACACTAAAGCTATTCTGTTATACCTGTATGCAAAAAAAAAATTATTTCATAGTTCAGCAATACTGATCAATCTAATAAACTTAAACCTACACCATCCTCCCTATTCTGGTATTTTAAAGAGTACTTAGCATAAATATTAAGCAACCTAACTAATAGGGTTCCAACTCCCAGCAACAACAAAAATAAATAAATAAAAAATAGGGAACCACCCCTCACGCTCCACCTCATGATGCTTAATCGACGTAATCAACCTTAATTTGATGCAGTGTGAAAAAAATGCACAGAAATCAATTATTTTTCAAGAAATATTAAATAGATTCAACATCTTTCTTCAACAAAATTACAGACAGCACAGATGGTACCTTCCCAAAGGAAAAAGTACTATAGCTTACTAGGGTATATTAGACTTAATAGTTACTATATACAATAATGGACTTCTATACATTTTACATCAGATTAAAACTTTGGGTGTAAGATTCAGATAAATATTAAATAATTAAAAGCTCGACATTTTAAATGAGAATAAGAAAGAAAAGTATGTCTTTGTGCCCTCTTTTCCCTGTTAATGCCCTATCGGCCCCCCTGGCTAAACTTTGCTAGATCCGCCCCTGCACAGTTACCAGCCGTCAGCTACATAGAAAAAGATCCTGGTGTAGAAAGTAATATTAAATAAATTCTAACAACAGCTGATCAAGCTTAAACGTGCTGCTGTTGTTCAGCCGCTGGTTTCCTCTGTCTGGTGCAAAGTGGGCCAAAAGCAAACAAGAGACACGGACTCGCGACAGAAAAGCCGATCAGCTGATCATTAAGCAGTTTCATGATTGAAGTAGCAGCCGGAGAGCGAGAGGCAGTCGCTCGTTAAGCTTAACGCAGGAATGCTTTACAAACATTCAGAGATGGACTTACACACTTGCTTTACTTCTCTCGGGGATAACTTTGTCGGAGATGAAATGCCAGGTTGCTAGCGAAGCTCCAAATGCTATCCAGACCACCGACAGGTCCCGCATGCCACAGCCGCTCTATCACGTGATGCATACTGCTCCGACTGCTAACGTTCTGAGGTGAGTTACGGCGTGTTGCAAGTTTTGTGAGGTGCTTTCGTGATATTTAATGGATCGGATTACATTTTTTATTTTTCTCCGATATCCGATCCAGTAATTTAGGTCAGTATCGGACCGATACCGATACGTAATATCGGATCGGTCCATCTCTAGTCAAAACAAGCCAAATAACATTTTTAGAAACAAACCAGTTACAGGAGCTTATCTAAAACTCAATAACAATTTCACTTTCAATGCACATGGGAGCATTTTTATCAGCGCAAAAAAAGAAAGACTTTTGAAGTGTTATAACTTGAGGGGCAGAGAAGGATTTTTGCTTTTATTCCCAAAGAAGGTGAATCAATGAACAGCTTTCCAGAATACCTAGATTTGAGTCTTTGTGGAGGGTACAGTGAGCAAAAGAGGCAACAACAGAGCAGAACCTCCACATGGGTAAAAGAACCTGAGATAAGCCAGACCGACAGAAAGAGGGTGAACTACCTGGCATCACTGACGGAGGTGATCCACGGGTTAAAGACACTGTTAGCTCAGGCATACCAGACATTTATGCAGACGTAGGTGTCAAAGTGCCCCATGGCTAGAAGTTGAGAAGGGGTGAGCGGCTGAGAGAGAACACCAAGAGAGAGAGGGAGGGCAAAAGGAGCTGTCCGTGGTGCTGAAAGCTCTTAGCCCAAATGCTAATCAGATCTGTCAGCTCAGCTACAGAGAGCTACATGAACCCTGCAGCGTCCAACTTGCACTTAAGTTCTGAGCTAACTGGTGTCCTGTCCTACTGTATGCGTCAGCCTTTTCCAATATAAGTATAACAACAGCAATACACATCAGTAAAAGTGCACAGGTAATGACTGCGTCTGACTCCACTCCATCCATGGCACAGCTTCAGGTAATAGTGAAGGGCATTTGGTTGAAGTTGTGCCTCATTTTCAATTCCTGGTTTCTGGGCAAAACTCTAATTAAAGAGTTTGGAACTGGAAATGTTTCCAGAGATGCTGGAGCTGGCAGGGACTTCACAGAAAGCACTGGTTCTCAAAAGCGCCAAATTAAATCTTACATGTTGGCTCATTAAAACCTGCTGCTGTCAAAATTAGCTTCCAATGGGGAAAAAATGGGTGAATGTCATTAAAAAAAAACAGCAAAAAATATCAGCGGTTGTGTTACTGTTTGTTCAGAACATAGACTGTATTTAAAGTTCTGTATTGAGAGTTCTTAAGTGCCTAAAACCTGCATTATATGTAGTGACCATTAGGGGGCTCCTTGGGTTACCAAAAGTAGTCTAATTAAATAAAAAAAAACTGACAGAAAACAACCCTATTTCTTCCTTGATTTCAGCTTGAGTAAATGTTTAATTTTTATGAATGTGATGGGTCTTCGGTTTCTCAGTTCATTCAGCCGTAGCCATGCAAGCCTAGAGACCAGCTATCTGGCAACCACTGATTGCAATGCACATTCCCCAACTGGTTGCTGAGTTGTTGCTGGATGTTGTTATGAAATTTGTTCCTAAAACGTGAATGAATCAGGCCTTGAGACTGGTCAGTGATCCCCTGGCAACTGCTGGTCGCTAGGGAAAAATGTGTATTCTTCAACTGATTGGTGAATGGTTTTTAAAGGTTTTGGGCAGTCGCTATTAACACTAACTATGGGTGACTGATGAAATCTGCTGGTACCCAGTAAAAGGGCAAGGGTTTTTTTGGTGAAGCACTGTCTTTCCAACTGATTTTACCCAGCCAACAACTTCCAGCTACCCCTTGCCAAACGGTCCTGAATTGCACATATTTCCCTAGTGACCTAGAGCTTGCCAAGAGGCTGCCAACTGGTCTCTTGGCCAGTGTGATTGAAGCCTTACTTCTGGGGAGAGGTCTCAAAATAGAAGAATTGCTGTAGGATATCCACAGATGTGTAAGGAGACAAAACAGGGTGGTTGCCAATAAAATCACCTCTTACAGCTCATTAAACTGTGACCGGTGTGAGACTCGCAGCACCACCTGTGAGATTTGAGTTGCAGGTCTTCCCTGACCCAACATGCTCAAAAAGACGAGCTGTAAATATTAGCCAAGCTATTATCCATCGTAATAAAACTGTCATAATGCTGCTGAAATGATGATCTACCTCTTAACATATAGCAATTTGGCTCGCTTCTTTAGCCCACTGGAGGCTGGCCACACTTTCTAATTGAGCTGGCTGTTTTTTGTGCCCCACAGCAGAGTAACAGAAAGTGAGAGAGAGAGAGATGAGAGGAACTGACTGATATCTGTCACCAAACAACTGTCATGCTTCAGTCTCTGACACGTTCTCCAAATATTTGCCAGTTCAGGGCCAGGCACACAGCTCATCCCTTTAACTGAAATGGCAATCTGATGCGGAGGACTGAACGAGCACCACAAGCTTAAGTTTAAATAGTGTGTATATGTGTGCATATGTTTGGATTTGATTTTTTAATGGCCACTCTTTAATCCTGCAGACAGATCTACCACCTTGTGACAAAAAACACACACATATGCACAAAAACACACACACACACACACACACACACACACACACACACACACACACACACACACACACACACACACACACACACACACACACACACACACACACACACTTAAAGTCAACTGGAAGTGAGATTGACAGCTTTTATGCTTTCATAACACCCACATATTTCACAAACTCCCACAACCACAATCCGACAATACTGTTATGGCTTTTTTTATGATGGTGTTACTATGACAACACACTTCTAATGTCCAGCATCAAAGATCAAGAATGGCTAGTGAGGCGAGGAAGGTTCAATTACAGGTTCCCCTCACACACTTAGACAGTGCATCCTGTTTGTGTCAGTTCCACAGCTGTATGTACAAACTAGAAAGAAGTAAAGTAACTCACTGAAGTAGAAACAAGAAGAAGCACAGGAAAAATGCGACTTCACAGGAAAAATTAAAAACAAAGAGAGTTAGTATGATCAACTCTTTGTTCAGCAAGCCTTGCCTTGCTCAGCTTGGTGTTGTCATGGACACAGAACCGAACATTTACTACTGTAATGCAAAGTGCACATGACTTCTCAGCTTTGGAAAGTCATTGTCGCACAGAGAAATAGAGTAGTTTTACTCACAGAGAAGGTGGCAATTCCTGCAATCTTGACAATGTGTATTTAAATGACGAGGGTCAGAAATGATAAGATCTGCTGTCAGTACAGTTTAAATAGTAAATGGTGAGTGGACTGGTGCTTAAATTTACAAACGGACCACTTTTTAAAATACATGTTCATCCATTCATGATAAGAATTAATACAATTTTTTATTCACGCTATCAGATGCACACTTACACTCCGATCGCTGCATCTTGGGATATTTAGGATGCAATTTCTTGTATTTTGCCCTTTAACTTGGGCTCCACCTGATTAGCTAGATTCCTAGTGCAAGATAGTAAATACCTTTGTATCCATCCTGCTACTATTGTCTTCAAGTTTAAAGTTGGTCATACACAATGAACTATAGTAGACCCCTTTTGTTTCATTGAAACAGCTCTGATCCGTGGGACATGGACCTCTGCGGTCTCCTATATTTCTAAGATGATACTTAGAAATATGATACTTAGAGCCCAGAGGTCTACCCCACCTCTGGGCTGTGGGGTAGACCCTCTGTGATTCAAGCTTGTTCCTGCTGTTTTCCCAGGTGCACCAACAGTTTGGGATCTGTGGAGGCCTGCGCTCCTAAAGCGCGATCCATGATCAGTTTTTGCAGCATGGCAGGCTGTTTAACTTTTGTTTGTTTAAGTTTTGTCATAAAAGCAACTGATCATAACAAAGTATTTTCTTTTAAAGTTCAGTTAAATCTGTTGTTTTAGTGGTTTTTCTTCTTTTTTTAACTCAAGCTTTATTTCCATGACTCCCAAAGAACTCGTTGTTGAAATCCCGACAATAGAAGCACGCTGCCTGTTGACCAAATGAGGACATTTATGATCAAACCTTCCAGTCAATTAAGCCTCATCACCTTGAAAAAGCCAACGCTCATAATATAGTTATGATATTTATCCATCCCTTAAATTTCAGTTTGACTCCTGAGCCATTTTTGCCCAACAAATGGCCACTCTGTCGCTCATCACCAGTAATTATTGTGCCTGTGTGTATGGGTGGCACGTGTATGTGTGTCAATGCCAGACAGGCTCATTAGTGGCGATCTAGACCATTAACAGTCTGTGTCCTCGTTGCAACACCAGCAGAGATGCAGGGCTGTAATTAGCTGCCGAGACTATCATCTCTTTCACATGTATGCTCGACCATTTAGCTTCCACTAACATGCCACATTCTCCCTCACTGCTGCCCGCCCACGCACTCGCACAAACGCCGAGCCACATGGTTTGATTCACACAGTTTGTGCGCACACCTACACAACAGCCAGGCACACACTTTCCTCATCTTATCCGCACAGATCCCCAGACAAATTTTGCACGTAAGCCCCCGCACACTTACATAAACTCCCCTTGCTAGTAGTACCATGAGTAAACTGTACATTATGCCTGGTTTGACATTTCGCCTCATGTGACCACCAGCTGCTTTAGAAACCGTGCAGACCTCAGGTGAAGGTCTGCTCTCTAGAAAAGGAAAAGAAGAAAAGAACAAGGGTTTGATTCAGTGAGCCTCCTCTAGCCTCCCAGGGAATCAGTGTGTAACTAGACAGTGATTCATTGGCTGTGTGTGTTCAAGATGGAATAGTTGGAAACAAAAGAGAGAAAGAGAAGGGGAGGAAAGAGCAAGAGAGCGATGAGTTCGGCTCTCTGCCAGTAAGCCACAGTCTGTCTGCCATGTTCACACTTGCAGCTCTGTCCCCACCGGTTCCAAAGCTGAGGCGGTGCCCGCCAGGGATCAATATCCATTCCTATCGGCACAGGGAGGGAGCCAGGGGGTATTGTGCATGAAGGGCGAAATGCTGAGATTATATCAAGTAGAAAATGCGATGGGAGCCTTATTGCCATCAAACTTAGACCACTGAACTCTATATTGTGCTTTGAATCCCTTTCCTGTCTGTGGGAGGAGTAGAGTCACTGACCTCGGTTGCCTCTTAAACAAATCAAGCGCTCCTATTTGGCTTTTAATGGGATGGAGTGATTACCCAGTGACTGCACGAGCGTGTTTGAATAAATTCTGCTTTAATATCACGCATATTCAACCGTGTACCTAGAAATGATTTTGTTTTGCATACAACTGCAATGAGGCTGATTTTTTTTTTTAAAACACAAGACCAACATGAAACAATTGATTCAATAGAAGTGGATAGAATCGGTTTTCTGCTGTAGCTTTGATGTGAAGCTGGCAGGCTCCTTCATGATATGAGGATACATTTTTATAAAGGGCCAAAACATTTGCACACTCTACCATCATTTCTAGTGCTATCGTTGTCTCGTTTAAATAACTGAAGGGCTAATGTTAGCCTCTCACTGTAAAATTAAAGAGATCTTTTTTATGGTGAACAAATGTAGCCTAATGCGTTTCAGATGGTTGACTGTGTGTGCACCTTTTGGCATTTATCTTTTTTTTTTTTTTTTTACCTCCCACGTGTAGGATTTTTAAAAATTTTTTATCAACTCACAGTTGGCTTTCAGCAAATCTAGAAAGATGGGTAAACATTAACATCATTAGAAATTATTTGATCTCTTATCAAAATTCACCAGAGACCCCAGTCTTCCTCTCTCTGTGTTGCTGTGTGTGAATTCAAGCACTGGATGAACAGATTATTTTTTTGTGCTTGGGTGGAGACAATTTCAGCTCGTATTCGTGCAGCTTATCCAGCTTGTTCTTCTCCAAGTGAATGTGCAATTAAATTTTGCCCCGTTTTTAAAAAAAATAATATTTATTTATTTTAAGGCCACAGCAGTCAAAGCAATTGTTCCCTGCCCTGAAACAAAGTGGTAGTTCCATCATCAAAACTAAAAATTGAAAGCCATCCAACTTGTTGTTAAATGTTGTATTTGTTAGTTAAGATTGGTGCTATCTAATCTTTCCATAAAAGATAAAACCTTTTAACTGAGATATACAATTTTGCTGTTCCCTTATGTGAGAAGTAAGATCGCAGTCACCCAGGCCTGACGGAAACAGGAAACAGACCCTTTGCAGCTAAATCCAACATGTTTCAGAATGCGCAACTTTTACCTTGAATCTCTCAATCTCTGCTTTACATCATACTGCTCAGTTTCACATCCACCTAGTAGTAGTTGGGGAGTGTTGGCATCGCCCAATGATCTACAGACTTGTGTGACTGAAGCCTAATATAAACACTGTTGATCATGCTCCTGAAAGGACTCCTCACCTGATGTGCCACCTTCAACCTGAACACTGTGGACTACACTGAGGTGTGGTGCACATGGATTATTTCAGTTTTATGGACAGAAACTTTGGTAATTCTTGATCAAATCTTGTTTCTGTCAGTGAAAATTGTGTGTCAAAAAATGGAGCTGTGCGATATGATGAAATATATTGGATGACAAAATTAAAACGCCTATTGTTTCATATTATACGCTATCGCTTGTTTCGTGCCCCAAACATGACAAACCTCTTCTACCATCTACCCAAGAATCACGTGAAAGAGTGTGGAGAGAGTTTACGGATGAGAAGAATAGAAATCACAATTACTTATTTGCAGAAATTGGCAACATTGTAGTCAGTTGCTACTCTGCAGTTCAGTGCATCCTTTTCCTTAACAGGAACAAACATGTAACACTGTGAACAAGCTTGATAAGCAAAGTATTCCTTTCACAACCCCAGAGGATCAGACATCGTAGTCAGAAATGGTAATGATTTAAGCATGGAAGGAGAAGCTGCAGCCATGTCTTGCTCTGCGTTTGATCTCACAATCCTGTCTCTTTCCCTCAAACCTACGCAGCTCCTATATCCTAAATATGGGATTCGATAGGAAAAAAATTCAACTTCTTTATTCAGACTTTATTCAGTCGAAAGAGAAATGAAGGCCCATGTTAAAGTCCCATTTCAACCACAGGTATATTCACCATAGAACCTTTGGAGGGACACAAAAGAAATGATCCCCTTGTAATCCCTGAAGATGGGATGATCACCCAGAACAACTGTTTTAATGTGCAGTGACCAACTATCCAGCAAAATGCCCCCTGGAGCACAACAGAGCCACTGCCCACTCTTTATAGGTGGTGGTGGTGGTGGTGGGGGTGTGTGTCAAAGGTTTAAGCATTTTCAAATTTTTCACCATCTATAGGTTTCTACTTTAACCCCATTTCTCATGTTAATTTCTACCAACAAAGACTTCTAACAAAACTGAAAATAGTTTATTGTGATCATTTACTCTCAGAAGAGTGTGTACTTTGATCTTAACAAGCTTAAAGTCTGGCAGAATTTTCCTGCTTAAATCCCAAAAATACTCTCAGGAGATGCACGATGTCTAAAAACTCCACCCCACTGGTACATTTTCTTAACTTTACTCACTTTGACACAAATTTGTGCCGTATGTAGTTGTGCTGCAGTAACAGCAAGCTGGGTGGCCCTGACATTTGTTCCACCTTTCGCATTTGCAACTTGTCATGTCACAGGCAATCAATGCCATCGGATGCGACACTACGCCCTGATGTATTGCAGTTTACTGGCGCTAACATAACACAACCAGATTTCAGATTTTTTTTGTGATGCTGTTTTTTGTAGATTTTTTGGATTACAAACCCCTTCCCCCCCAAAAACCCAAAACATTATCTTCCCATGATAATACCTCATGTCATCCCTCTATTCCCCCCCCTGTTTGCTGGCTCCCTGCTCACTAGCAGAGACATGGGCAGCCTAATAAAGAAATAAATGGGAATAAATCTATTCAGTGGCCGCTGCTGACCTTTGCGCGTGAGTCTCAGTGGTGTCTGTGGCACCCAGGCGGTTGGCATTATGATTGGTATGCGACATTACACTACACAAAGAGGCAAAACACGGAACTACAAATTGGTTGCACACAAAAAGAAACAGCAGTGTCAGTTTTCCAAACGAGTTGGCTCAGATTCCAGCTCGCTCTGCAAATGAGAGCGTGCTAAAGTTCATGCATCATCACTTAGAGGATGCCAAGATAAATCAAGGACAGGTAAACGCAAAGAGAGGAGTCATTTAACAACATTTAACAATAAGGTTCCAGAGACAGATCCTATCTGCTTGGTTGATGAAGAGCCACTGTTGCCGTTTCTAGATTTAATTAAACTCTCTAACGTTTTAATCTTCAACGTCGGTGCTTCGGCTGAGTCATCGCTGACAGATGCACCGCCGCCACAATTCAATAAGAAGGCAATCTCAGTTTGTAGGCAGATCACAGGAAGCTTACACACAACTTATGCTCTGTCATTTGAGTCATATGTATATTTCCCAAAGACAAGACAGCAACTCTCTCATAGACATTGCCATTAAAAGACAGCAATATAAAGGTTTCTGGCCTTCTAGAAGAATACGGACGTTTGTACACACTTAACACTCAATGTCCTCCATCAGTCCGCACACACACTCAGCTACACGTAGATTCGGCAAATAACAGCCCTGTGTGTGACTCATGACAAAGTGCAGTGCATAATTATGATTGTCAGAGAGTGTGAGAGGGCCTCCCATTCTGAAAAACACAGAGTTGAAAGCACTTCAGAGCCATTTACCAGTGTTTCAAGGAAAAACTGTGCCAGTTTTGACATGCTTTGATTTGCGGGCTTTTATTTGGATCTTGTAGAAAAGGTAAAATTCACTATACATGTGAAAATGAAAAAAAGAAAAGAAAAAGAAAATCAGAAAGTGGGCTTGAAAATAACACAGAAAAAGCTTACGCTTTCAGACGCAATCAGACTATACTAGGGGACCCCTAGTATAGCTGGAGTGGAATCTGCTGTCAATGAGGAGCAAGGAACAGCGAACAGTAAAGCGGACTTAGCAGGACATCTGAGAGCAGCTGAAGATCAGTAAGTCATTGCTGTGCACTGAGGGACTGTAGCACAGATTTCTGCTGTCACTGGACTAAACCGCACATGCAAACACACCAGCAAAAGACGACAGAAATGAACAAGCAGACAGGAAGAAGGACAGAGATTCAAGCTCTTCTCCAAAGCCAGCAACACTACCTTTAACACCTTCTCACCTGTTCCACCTCTCTGAACCAAGAGGCAGGTCTCAGCTCCCACAGGGCACTCCTTGAGCAGCTCCACCACCTGTGTGTGACCGAATCCCTGCACGGGCTGCTTGTTAATCTCCACAATTAAGTCGCCCTCGCACAGGCCCGGGCAGCCCTGAGGCTCCAGGACTTGTTTAACACGCTGACCTGTGGCGCTGTCTGCAATCGTGAAGCCAAACCCATCCACGCCCTTCACCATGGTCAGGGTTAGTAGCTCTCCCTGGGTCGCGCCCGATGATGCCATAGAGACGCTGTCTGGTGGCGTAGTACCCGTGGTGGGAGGAAGCGAGCCATCTAAGTGGGTGTCCGCTGGGTGACCAGTGAGCAGCTGCTGCTGGGCGCTGACCGGGTCCTGACTGGGGTCTGTAACAAAGCGTGTCGTGCGGGTGAGATAATCTAGGTAGTTATCGTAGCCCGTCCTGCCGTTCACCATAATGGGCCGCTGCTCCATGATGCCCAGTGGGGAGATGATGGTGGTGGTGTTGTTGTTGGTGTTGGCAGCTTCCTCTGGCTCATACGGCAAAGGATAACCGCGACATAATACGAGAGTCACGCTTTGGCCAATAGGTACAGACTGGAAGAGTTTCACCACATCAGCATGGGTGGTACCCAGGACGCACACATCGTTGATGTAGACAATAACATCACCTGCAGAGAAAAAGCATGGACAAAAATATAGTGGTTAGGCATAATGGAGCTGGAACATTAGAAATAATGGGCACAGATGTGGGTGGCTAAAGGCGATTAATCTCAAGAATTGTAATAAACAGAAGCCACGTTCAGGCTCTTTTTAATTTTATATTGTACTTTAATGGCACATCAAATTACAATTAAAACAAAATGACCCTGAACTGAACCAAATTGCCATAAATCTAATTGGGCAAAGTTAAAGAGTGGCTTCAAAGTATTAAGTGCTTTTCTTAAAAAAAAAGAAAAAAAGAAATCACAAAGAAAAAATATTAAATATTAAAATTCAAATTTAAAAATACAGCTCTTCATCATAACCTTGGTCAATGGAATTTCAGTTAAAACCACTTCATTTAAAAGAAGACTTATTCAGTCTGCAGAAATTTGACAGCAGTGTTCTGGGTCCTAGTTGTCTCACTGCAGAGCAATAAAAGACCCCCAGCACAGAACAGGCGTCAGTGACATCAAACGTGATGTACTGATTATGACATAACAGAAACAGCAGGAAAAAGCAGGTGTTGGGGTGGAGGTAGTTTGCAGGGGTACCAGCAACTGTATATGGGCTAATGGCTCAGTCACACCAGAGTAAAGAAAGGATGCAATCTCTTTTCAAATAGGATAAATTGGTGGCTGCCTGCTGATTGCACTGGATTTTTTTCACATTTGGCAAGCAGTTGTGGCAAACAGCTGAGCAACTGCCTTCAGTTGCAATGTGATGGCAATTGAAGGCAACCTATTTCCATACAATTGCGCTCCAACTCAGGCTGACAGCAACCACTCTCAGAAAGACTGGCAAAAGTTTGCAAATAACAAGTGTCTAATTTATAAATGCAGATCAATCCGAGTGTAGACTACATCAATGAGCCCAGTTCATCTGTGTCTCTTTGGTAGAGGGCACTCGACTGGCTGCCAACTGTTTGCATTCTGGTAATATTTCTGTAAAAGCATTGTTGCTAAGCGCCTGTGTCATTTCGCAGGTAATTCGCAGTCCTGCAACAACTACCCTTGGCGAAGTAACTTTTGTTTCAAATCAGGCTTTGTGCGGACTTTGAATGCAATCAGTTAATGTCATTTTCTGGTTAACCTCTGTAGATGTAGATGGCAACAGATTTGTGATATTTGCCCATCTATCACAGTTACTCACTGCATTATTGCAAACAAATTGCATGTAATTGCCAATTTGAACCCATTCAATCACAAACCGATAACAGAGAGACTCGTATCTTATTTTCATTTTTATCACCACCTCCATGCACCAAAGTTGCCCTGAGGATGTCAGCTGAGTGTGAGTGGTTGTAGAACTGGTGCCCATCTTTAAAGCAACCAAAGGCAACAAGACTGCAAGTTCATTGCATACGATCATAATAACTTTCATCACGCCACAGTCTCCAATCACTGCTTCCTCTCATTCAATGGCAGCATAAGCAGTTTAAAATAGATTTATCAATATCATGTGCAGAAGAGTATCAGCAGACCCATCAGCTGATGGACCCTGGCTGGTACTGAATTCAGCTGATTGTAGCCAATGTACAGGGACTATAGACTGTCCTAACAATGCTAACAATCTGTCACACTTCTACAAAGGCAGTGGTGATTTAAGAGAACAGAAACAGCTTACCATAGTGGAGAAAATCACTATAAGCAGGAAAAATGACAGCTATAATAGTGAAATATTGTGGGATAATAATATACATATGGGAAAAGCAATCATCACGGAAGGGCTTGAGCCTATCCCAGCTGTAAAAAAGAGAAAGGAAGGCTACACCCTGGATGGACAGGTAACCAGACAATTTACTCCTAGAGCCAGTTTAGCATTACCTGATATCCTTTACTGTGAGAGGAAGTTTAGAATCAAGCAGGCACACTCTACACAGACCCCACCACGGTGTCACTCCAGAAATCATTATGTAGAATATCAAATATGCGGAAGAGCAGCTGGCCTGGATTTAATATCAAGACTTCATCTCTCTACAGCTATTCACATTCTCAGCTGTACGCTACATCTGCGCTGTCTCTCCTCAGATGGCTTGCAGCTATAAACCATTTCTACAGATAAACATTACCACCGATAATGTCTCAGCTGCCTTTTAAGTATAAAATAGTGCATATGACAAGTGGCTAAAATGTTTGTCTTTTATGGTCCCAAGTGGTTTTATTTGCTTGCTGCAGTGTACTGCACTGTAGATAAAAACCAAGCCAACAATTAAATGTTCCCACACAAAAGCTCTTAACATCCAGGCTTATCTTTTTCTCAACCAGATTACTAAATATAGTGTTTTCTGCTCCACTGTGGAGGAACCATGCAGCTTTTTCAAAACTCTGGGCAAGTGGGACTAAGAAGCACAATCCACATTAAAGTCTGACAAACAGCATTACCTGGGTTGATAATGAAAACAATTACATTCTAATTGCAGGCATAATTGTCACGCTCTTTGGAGAGAGGGCAGGGTGACACTGTCAGTGTGCATTGTAAAGAGAAGGCGTTAAAAAACAGCGATCTTTTGTGATTAATAAGCAAAGCATGTGCTTTAGTGATTGGCTCTCACCTTGCTAACCACCCTGCCCAATTCTCATAAAACGTGAACAGCACTAATAGATGGTTCAATTACACTTTTATTTATTTATTTATACAAAAACAAGGCAATTTTTTTATTGATTTTCTGGATTGGCTGTGGAACTGCAACCGAGCAGCTAACCCCTCTGAGTGACAGCACACGTGGAAGTTAAAATATCACCGAAACGCTGTCTATCTTTGTAAACGGTGTCTCAAAAGCTTTTCGAGTTTAAACGCTCTGCTGGTATTGACAGAGCCAGCTCACACCTCTGGGCAATGTGACGTGAGGGACTTTTTAATTAATCTGGGTAAACGTAGCCAACATTTGCCTTGAGCATCAGTGTCAGAATCAATAGTTGAGCACACTGGCAGAAAACAAATGATGGTGCTGTGACCTCATGGCGCCCTCAAACCGCACATGTATCTCATTCTTTATAACCAGAGATGAAACGCAGATAAACCATCAACAGACACAGGCGGGTAGGAACTGTGATATAATCACATGTTTTACCAGGAATCTTTATTCCTAAAAGATGGATTTCAACTTCACACATGTGTGCCAAATTCTACCGCCTTCCCTATCTCCATATAGAAGTGACATTAATTTTGTTTATTACAAATTGCATAAGAGCGACTCATCAACTCCTCCAATAGTTCCCCTGTTACTCTGAATCTGTGTCCCCAAACCTTTTTGGCTCATTATACTTTAAAATGATGAAAAACACTCAATGATTCTCAAAAACGGAGAGTGCACACTCTCATATACTCAGAAAAACAGTTACGCAAAGCACAGGTGAGCACTAATCATAGGTCGATACGGCTGGCATGATAACAAAGCAAAAATAGCTCTACAAATAATTTTTACTTGCTTTATTTGATCTACTCATCAACTACTTGTGGCTTCACGGAGTAGCGGTTAGCATAGTTTGACACTGAGTGGGGAAACAGACACAGCCTGTGTACTCCTACTGCCCATCCCAGGCCCGGATAATTAGGAGGGATGTATCAGAAGGGCATGTGGGGTAAAATCTATGCCAAATCAAATATGTATATCCACCCACTGTGGTGACCCCTTGGGAAATAACGGAAAAACCAAAAGTACCGCATGTATTTTTTCTACTACTGAAGCAAAAGCCCATGCTACACCTTGATTGGCCTGTTTGTGTTTTTATAAGGTGATAAAGTGTTGCACGTGCATAAGTAAAAAAAGAAGGAAAAAAAAGAAAAAAAAAGGTCATTTTAGCTCATAGCTAGGTGGTTGCTAGGCAACATGATAATGTTACCATACATTCTGTACAAATAAGCTTTTGTGAATATAAATCAAATGTTACTGTTGAGAAATTAAAACCTCAGTTTGCATCCATAAGGTGTTGTCGGTACATAAATGAATAATTTTTAAAAAATTGTCATTTTAGCTCATTGCTTGGTGGTTGCCAGGTAACATGATTACATTATAATATCTGATATAGATAAGAGCCTTTAGCGGCTTAAGATATGTGCCATGTTTTGCACACACACAGACAAACAGAAAACTGGTATATTGTTGGTATAAAGATATAAATTATGTTTATGTACTGTTTATGAGACAAAAAAAGCCAAGATGCAAAGCTTCAGTTTTAAAATAAGCTAACAAAAACAAAAACAGCTAGCTACTGTATTGAAATAAGTACAACTTTGCAAAAGGAAATGTGAAATGAGAAGCAGTTGCACTGTGTAAATCCGTCTGAAACCAATGAACCTTTGAAACCAAATATTCTGTCACAACTTAACCTCCGTATATTTAATTTGAATTATTATTCGGTAAATGTTATTACTGAATAGCTATATCCCAGAAGAGGAATGTCCATTCAGTAAAAATGAAAGACAAGAACATTTATTTACTTAACATTTTTAGGGAGCAAAACTCATTTTTGTTCTTTTTTGCTATTTAATTAAACACATCAAGAGCCTACTGTCATTTTACTAAAAGAGCAATTTTCCATCACCATGAGCAGAACAAATTAAATCCATGGGAAAAGTGTCAAAATATCAGCAGATAAAACAAATTATTCACGGGGATCCAAAGAAAATGATGTATTTTTGCCATTTCGGTGAAACAAGGACAAATAAACAAACATGGCCACGAGCACGAGAGTGGAAAAAATTGAATCATCAAGAATGAGAGCTCAGACAGCAGCCCACACTAATTAAAACTGCCCTCGTTCTCTCGGTCCATTACAAAAGCTCCTGCAGGTCCCTTAAACAGTCCACATCACATTGACCTTATCTGTACACACCACGCTCAGTGGGACCAAGGCCCACGCTCCCACCTGCTTCATCTTCATTGTCCCATCCTTGCACATTCGTTATGACATATTCATCTCCATCTAATGGTGTGCTCAAGAGTCTGTCAATATAACGAGAGTTCTCTGTGGCCCTGCTGAGAAGATGAGGCCACGATAACAGAGCAGTTAAGACTCTCAGCAGGGTGGGCCGTGGTACCGACTGTGGTCGTCTGAGTGTCTGTGTGCGTCAGGCTAAATGTTAAAAACAAACAAAAAAAAGATGAAACAAATAAAAAGAAATCAAACATCTTATGGAGGTAGTGTACTTTCCCTTTTTTCTTACTTTTCGTGCAAGAATGCATTGAAATTAATTGTAAACAGATATAACACAAAATCAGGATGAAACTGCAAGAGAGAAATATTATTTCTTGAAATGAGAAAAGCCTAACTGTAAGCTTAAAGTTATAATTTTTGTACTGTGTAAGGTGACACGTGATTCTAAGCGCACTATGGCCATTTTGACTGAATGCCTTTAATGATAATAAAGGTACAAATGGTTAACTGCTCATTAATTCACATATCTAATCAACCAATCACAATGCAACAACTCAAGAACAGGGCATTTAGTCATGCAAACATGGTCAAGATGACCCACTGAAATTCAAACAAGCTTAGAAATTGCTGATCAGCTGGGATCCACTTGTTACAACCAAGGTAAGCAAAAGAGCATCCCTGAACATATAACAGGTCATAAACAGGCAGATGGGATACATCAGCAGAAGACCACATCAGGTGCCTCTCCTATCAGCTGAAAACAGGGAAGCGAGGCTATTATTCCTAAGGACTCACCAAAATTATACAAATGAACAAAAAGGTTTCAGGTTGATGAGCCCAATTTCCCAATTTCCTCCACAGTCTCAATCCAATAGAGCACCTTTGGGAAGTGGTGGAACAGGATATTCTCATCTCGATGTGCAGCTGAAAAATCTGCAGCAATTGTATGACACTATCCTGTCAACACGATCCAAAATCTCTTGATGAATGCCACAAAGAACTAATGCAGCTCTGAAGGCAAAAAGGGTGGTCCAACCTGGTACTAGCAAGGTGTATCTAATGATCTATCACTGTATGGGCAGGATTTTGGCCAACAGGTTGCTAAACCTTTTGAAACTTGCTTTAGTAGTTAAGATTTTTTTTTCATTGCCGTCTTTGACTCGTGTTTTTCATAAACCTTTTTTTTCTTAAATAAAAAACATCTAAGCAAATATGGCAGCCTTATCCAAATAGGCCACACACTGTAAAACAAGGGTTGACTGTCCTCCACCTACAGACCCATTTCATTTCACGTTAAACACTTTCTGCCTCCTACATTCAAACCAAGCCTCTTAGCTTTTTTTTTTACATTAAAAAACAATTATTGCTAAAAAGAATTATTTTCTCTACACATCAAGCAATTTAATGGAAAAAATGATCTAGAGTACATTTGGTCTTATAGGTAATATATATAGATATATAAATATAATATATGTAACTATCATACATATGTTTTTGTAGCTGCACAATCACACAGTAGATAGAGATAGCCAGGAGGTGTCATAGGGAAAAACCGGCAGGAATCAGTTATCTGAAATTGGGAATTTCACACCTCTGCCGGCCTGGGCTTCCTCCGTGTAAGCTCTGAGTTAGCAAGCTAGCACTGTTCCTGAAGAAGTAGGACACAAAGTCTGTGGAGGCAAAGTTGGGGGAACGGGTGGGGGAGTACAGAAGGATATGAGCTGACGAGAGGAAGTGGTGAAGAAAAGATGTGTGATACAGTAGTAGAGAAGTGGGAAGGATATTTTAGTTATTTTGGGGGAAAGAATACATAAAAAAGAAATGGGAATTGTAAAACAAAGCAGGAGGATTGGACGAGAAGACACAAAACCCAAATGCTTTATATGTAGAACTATCAGGACAAGCTTTATTAGTCACCAAGGGATCTATTCTGGGCTGCTGCACCAACACATTTGTAAAAAAAAGAAAGAAAGAAAGAAAGAAAGAAAGAAAGAAAGAAAGAAAGAAAGAAAGAAAGAAAGAAAGAAAGAAAGAAAGAAAGAAAGAAAGAAAGAAAGAAAGAAAACAGAACAATTATGAGCTAGTGTTCTGCAGAAATCTGTTAAAACATTGGTGTTTTGGAGAGGAGCATTACTACAGAGGAAACACCTTGACCAGCTTGCTTTATGTGTGATAAATCACCACTATAAGCTCTGCATTTGCTGCAGAGTATAGAGACAGACACATCACTGCATACTGAGAGCATGACAAGCTGGCTACTTCTAGTCCCTTGACCTTTCAGTACAGATGGTTTGCCTGTGTGTGTGTGTGCGTGTGTGTAAGTGTGCTGCAGTGCGACCCCCCCTGTGGCCACAGCCCAACGTTGTGGGGCTTATAAAGTCCCTTTCATGATTAATGAAAGAACAAAACTGCAGTTGGTGCACGGGCATGTGCATATGTCCACACAGAGAGCTAAGACAATGCAAGCCTGGCAAGCTGCACCAGCCAAGAATATATGCAAATGGATAATACTTTTAAGTGTGTTTGAGTGTGGACCCAGTGCCATTTACTCTTGAAGAGGAAGCTCCACATATTTCTGCGTGAAGAAGTGGAGGAAGACATACTTGGATGGTTTCGAGTAAAAGTACCCAAGTTATTCTGGAAAAAAGTAAATAATACAAAATACAACAAACCCCCCCCCCAAACACTTGGCTTGGATCCAGAAAACAGAATTACAACACAATTATTAAACCTCAGTTTCTTTTTAAAATACAATAGCTTTAGACTTGAATGAATAACATAAACACTGAAGGACAAACAAAGGATGTCTGAAAAGATTTGGGGACCCTATTTGGAAGTCTGTAGGGGATGTGGATCTAATGGAAAGTCAACTGGATTAGTGGTTTGTTGTGAACCATGCAGTTTTCTATTTATTTATTTTGTAACTTAAAGGAGAGGGCTTGTGTGAACTTGAACACTGCCATTGCTCCACTTGTCCTCTGTCTTCAGGTGAACACTTTTTTGAGGATGTGGATTTTCATGTGCTGAACGGGAGGAGCAGGTTGTTTTATTTTTGCATTTGATTAGTTCTAGAAGTAAAACTGCCCTTTCTTAAAAGGTACGCACGTTTGTGTTTTTTTTTTGTTTTTTTTGTTGAGTAACTGGGTCCATCCCTTCTCTTCCACTTGTCCTTATCAGGGTCCTTGTGAGTGGGGCTCTAGCCTATCCCAGCTACCACAGGGCGAGTAGTGGTGTCCACCAGACAGTAACCATTTGCACTCACATTCACAGCTAAGGGAAATTTATAATCACAAATTAGCCAAACCCCACTAACTGCATCTCTTTGGGAGGAAGCCAGAGTACCTGGAGAGAACTCACGCAAACATGGGCAGAACATGCAAACTCCACACAGAAAGCCTCGGCCAGATGGTGAAGTCTAACTCAGGGGGAGCAATGCTAACCACTGCGCTGCCCGAGTAACCGGGTCATAATATTATATTTAATGACATGCATACAGTGGGGCAAAAAAGTATTTAGTCAGCCACCGATTGTGCAAGTTCCCCCACTTAAAATGATGACAGAGGTCAGTAATTTGCACCAGAGGTACACTTCAACTGTGAGAGACAGAATGTGAAAAAAAAATCCATGAATTCACATGGTAGGATTTGTAAAGAATTTATTCGTAAATTAGGGTGGAAAATAAGTATTTGGTCACCTCAAACAAGGAAAATCTCTGGCTCTCACAGACCTGTAACGTCTTCTGTAAGAAGCTTTTCTGTCCCCCACTCGTTACCTGTATGAATGGCACCTGTTTGAACTCATCATCTGTATAAAAGACACCTGTCCACAGCCTCAAACAGTCAGACTCCAAACTCCGCCATGGCCAAGACCAAAGAGCTTTCGAAGGACACCAGGAAAAGTATTGTAGACCTGCACCAGACTGGGAAGAGTGAATCTACAATAGGCAAGCAGCTTGGTGTGAAAAAATCAACTGTGGGAGCAATCATCAGAAAATGGAAGACATACAAGACCACTGATAATCTCCCTCGATCTGGGGCTCCACGCAAGATCTCATCCCGTGGGGTCAAAATGATCATGAGAACGGTGAGCAAAGATCCCAGAACCACACGGGGGGACCTGGTGAATGACCTGCAGAGAGCTGGGACCAAAGTAACAAAGGTCACCATCAGTAACACACTACAACGGCAGGGAATCAAATCCCGCAGTGCCAGACGTGTTCCGCTGCTGAAGCCAGTGCATGTCCAGGCCCGTCTGAAGTTTGCCAGAGAGCACATGGATGATACAGCAGAGGATTGGGAGAATGTCATGTGGTCAGATGAAACCAAAGTAGAACTTTTTGGTATAAACTCAACTCGTCGTGTTTGGAGGAAGAAGAATACTGAGTTGCATCCCAAGAACACCATACCTACTGTGAAGCATGGGGGTGGAAACATCATGCTATGGGGCTGTTTTTCTGCCAAGGGGACAGGACGACTGATCCGTGTTAAGGACAGAATGAATGGGGCCATGTATCGTGAGATTTTGAGCCAAAACCTCCTTCCATCAGTGAGAACTTTGAAGATGAAACGAGGCTGGGTCTTCCAACATGACAATGATCCAAAACACACCGCCCGGGCAACAAAGGAGTGGCTCCGTAAGAAGCATTTGAAAGTCCTGGAGTGGCCTAGCCAGTCTCCAGACCTCAACCCCATAGAAAATCTGTGGCGGGAGTTGAAAGTCCGTGTTGCTCGGCGACAGCCCCAAAACATCACTGCTCTCGAGAAGATCTGCATGGAGGAATGGGCCAAAATACCAGCTACTGTGTGTGCAAACCTGGTAAAGACCTATAGTAAACGTTTGACCTCTGTTATTGCCAACAAAGGTTATGTTACAAAGTATTGAGTTGTATTTTTATTATTGACCAAATACTTATTTTCCACCCTGATTTACGAATAAATTCTTTACAAATCCTACCACGTGGATTCATGGATTTTTTTTTTCACATTCTGTCTCTCACAGTTGAAGTGTACCTCTGGTGCAAATTACTGACCTCTGTCATCATTTTAAGTGGGGGAACTTGCACAATCGGTGGCTGACTAAATACTTTTTTGCCCCACTGTACATATCTCTATCTATAAAACTCAAACCAAAACAGTGTAAATGGATATAAAGCATCAGGTGTGAATGTGAGTTTGAATGGTTGTATGTCCCTCTCTGCTAGCCCTGCATTAGCCTGGTGAAATATCTGTGGCATACCCTGCCTCTCGCCCTGTGACAGCTGGGATGGGCTTCAGCGTGTCTTGTGACCCTGAATCAAATAAGTGGAAGAATATGAAAGGACGGCACTGACATGCAAGAAGCAAAAACTGCAGCCGACTGGGGTAGAGCTCCTTTTACTGGCAGTATAATTCTGTATCATTCATAATGTCAGGTTTTTGAAGCTGGCATGCAATTAGCTGCGTTCCCTTTGAAATATCATTACAAGCACAAAGTTCTATACAACAAAAAAACTCAAGGGGAGCTCAGGTAAGTACTGCTGTGAAATAGATACTATACTGTGTGCTGCTTTAATGAGCTTTTATTTGACTTTGTTTAGGCTGCACTCTGAAAGAAAGGCTGACCTCATTTCTTTCACTGCATGCTGATATATAGAATAGATACTGCAAGCAGAAAGGCCACATATAATTGCTCTTCTCTGCAACAATCTGTGAGCGCGATCGTGTGCAAATGCATGCCAGCCATGAGAAATGCCATTATTTTAAATTTGCAAGGATAACTTATCTACGTGACCTTCAGCTTCTAGTTTATTGAGCAGAGATCATTGTTTGGTGTCTGTGTGTGAATACGGCTATAGATTACGTACTTAACACTGCCTCAAGAGAGCTCCTGGTTAGCTACAGGTAAAGAAAAGTGATTCAGTGAAAATAGCCTCTCTCTCAGTTTGTGTGTCAGTCACGCCTGAAGCTTACCTGTAGCCATCTTTGCATCTGCTGCGGCGGGCCCATCGGGGATAACGCTTTTGACCTGGAGGAATTCATCGGGCTCATCCCCTCCAATGATAGTGAAGCCAAAACCCATGTTGCTCTTTTGGAGTGATGTGGACAAGAAACTGCCTTTCAGCTGGGTGGGGTCCCGCGTGAACAGCGGCTTCTCTACAAAAGGATAAAAACAAGAAAATTAAATAAAATGTCTTTCCCTATAAGTTTTATTGCAATCACTAAAAGGCCCTAAAAGCTGGTGCAGGGGCTGCGCTCACAGGGTGGGGGGCAAGGGCAAAGCTTATTCAATAAGATACGGGTGTAGCCACAGGAAAACTGGAAGGGTATGACCACAGTAGCAAAACAGCACACTCGGACAAAGGCGGTATTGAAAGATGCAGGTGTGGGTCAAACGTTTTGCCTCCCGTGCAGGGCACCAATGCAATCCAAGTCCCTCTTGGCACACCTAAAATACACTAAACTGACACTCTGTCCTCGCCTCCCATGCTGGGACACAGTGGGCAGAAGAGGTGCAGACAGCCACAGTGGTGCAGTTTCTTCAGTTCCATCCCAAATTTGCAAAGAAAGCAACAAAATTCAGCAAATGCCATGCTGCCAATCAGGGATCAGTTCCAGGAGAAGATGCTCAGGGAGGTTAGGGAAGAACTGGGAGATTTCTGAAGGAGGAAGAGCTGGGAAATTTTCTGATGGAGGAGCGCCTGGAGTCGGAATGAGAGGATCTCTGCCAACAAGCTTAGTCACACTTAACCAAGTCCCTCATCTTTTTGACTCGGAAAAGAGACATGGCTAGCGTGCAACTTTGCATCCTTTGTAAGCAGTCACTGGTCCAGACTAAGCGATGCCCCTCTGTACCTGCTCTTCCCAGGTGATAGGGCAGGTGACAGGGCATGGTCACTGCACAAAAACTACCTCAAGGGAACAAGCTTGCCTGCCAGTTACCATGCTTACAGTGCGTCAAACAAGCGAAGAGTCAGCCTCCTGTGCATCTTTCTTGGCCTACTTACTGACAAAGTGCCACAGGGAGTAGGGGCTACAGACTGGCTGCTCTAGCACTACAGCGCAGGCGGATGTGTGAAGAGGCCGCTGTTTCTGCCTGTGATTGGGGCACATATTCATCCGCCGAGTCAGAACACGCCGGAGCGGGGAGACATCGGCAGAGGAGGATTTGGTATACGAAGCAGTCCTGCAGCCCAGAGCTGGCGAGCGGGAGAGGTCGCTGAGGCTATGGCAGCGCTCGGGCACCGGGCCGACCTGGACGTGGGGGGATCTGGGGAGGGTGGCACAGGGGCTGGCATCCTCCACTGGTGTCAAAGTTTGAAGGGAAAAGAAGGAGTAGAAGGAAGGAGGAGGCAGAAGTGGGTAGAGAGGAGGAAAAAGAGCCTCACTGGACTGAACAAAAGAAACAGGCTCTTCACTCAGAGTCGCGACTAACAACATCACTACAGAAACAAACCTCCACTTCTCGGATCCAGACAGTTTTTTCTAGCAGTACACATCCTACTGTAACAAACTGATAGAGAGCAGAATCAGGTAACCAGTCATTAAACAAAACAGTGAATCACCCTGAAACCCACATGTTCTCTTTGGAAGACGTCTGTTTATATGGCAATAAGTATTATTAGTCTGACCAAAATGCATTCCACCCACTGTTTTAATGAGGCATAGGTGTGAACTGACTGATATATCCTACCGTCAATCACTATAAAAATAATCTTTATGAGTAAAGCCTTTGGGGAAAAAAATTAACATTATTTTTTGGTAACATGCATGTTTTTTCTTACTTTTTCTTTCAAACAGCTTTTTACTCGTACATGCAGCTTTCCTGATTATATGACCTTGTGTGTATCTCTAAGGCCATGGCTATATAAAATTGCATCAGTGCGTAAATAGTTTGCTACATCTATTCAAATAATTTTATGTTGTTTGAAAGTGTTAGTGATTGCAGCACTGTTGGACATAATATTCAAGGATGAGGGGCTTAACACCTTGTTACGTTGCCACCCTGCTTCATTTTCAAGCCTAGAAATTCATATCTGGGAAATTAACATCTTTGTTTTGTGATACAGGATGTGATACATAAGATCAGTCTTAAGGTCAGTGTATACTAAAACATAATCTGCTTTATTATTATCTGTATTTATCTATTTGGGAGGATAATTCACAAATTAAACTCCACATTGTTTTTAACAAGACTTAAATATATCCATCGAGACTATAAACTCATCAAAAAAATTCTTTACCGAGTTCATAAATTAAATTAAAAGTATGGTCAATTCCTTATAGACTTTTTAAAATTAGACTGGTTATGCAACCAGAAGGAGTCGCCCCTTTTCAGATCCTGGGTTTTATGTATTTTGTGTCCAGCACACATGAATTTTCACTTACTGACAGGTGTTTTAAGCCTGTCATTGTCAGTTATATTTACATTTACACAAAGATTGTTCTGATTAGATAAATTACTGTTTATATATTAGCTTTATATATTGCCTGAAAAGTCTGCTCCAGTCTCCAAGGGGTGCTCTAAGAGGGGATCTGGCTTTCACAGAGCTCTGATCTGAACATGGTGGACTTAGTCTGGGATTGCATTAACAGAATCAACTTAAAAACTCAACCCCAAAACTTTGTTGTTAAAGATGCTTTGAACAACACCTGCAAAGGACTCCAAAAATTAACACGCAAGTGGACCTAGAAGAATTAGGGCTCAAATACTGAATTTATTTTATTTCATGTTGTTTATCATTAGTTTGACAATTAGAATGAATCACATTCATTAAAGCACCTTCCCAGCATTTGCATGTGTAATTGAAGGTATTAAGAGAATTTTCCTGCATCTGCTTTTATCATTAAAGCTCTTGAGAGGCTTTCTGAAGCACAATAATAAACACAGAATGGAGTTTTTTAACAGATATCTTTATAAATGTTCCTTAATTATAGTGCAATATTAATCTCTTAATACACAAGTAATTAATAAATGGATATATATACCCTACTAATAATTTCCCATAAAGCCAAAGGCCGTTCTTACCTCTGTAGATGGTGGGAAGGGGCAGCGAGGACAGGCCCTGGCTTTGCATCTGCTGCTGCTGGAGTCTCCTTTTAGCTTCCAGGACTGGGTTCTCAAACTGGGTCCTTCTATTTATATGACTGAGATGATAACACCAGAAAAAAAAAGAGAGGAGATTTTAGATCTCACACTACACCAGCACACCTATCTCAACCCCTTCTTGGAAAAGATCAGATCTAACAAACGTAGCACTACAGCAGCCATAACTATGATGATTAATTGAATGGCCAGTTCCCAGATTATGTAACAGCCGCAGAACAGTTCTGCTGAGTAAAAAAGAACAAACGATTGATTTCTTCCGTAATTCAACTCGTCTTGTAACCAGAATTATGTGAATCAGTGACTGGGAGTAACCCTGCACATGGAACAGCGATTTCCTTTAATGTCCTACGTTGATCTTAATTTAGTATGTACAGGGGGGAGATAGTCACTGACTACAAATGCTGTAATTTGCCAGTGTGAAATAATTAGTCATCATTAGATACTTCTCTCCATATTTAAGACTACACACACACACACACACACACACACACACACACACACACACACACACACACACACCAACGTTCTCTCCTCTCCTTATCTTTTAAGACACAAAGAGCATCTCGAGAGGGATGCGCAGTATATAAGGCAGAGTGTATTCAAGTGTCACTCTGCAGGTTTTTTAAAGCAAACTCAAGCCAAATGAATTCCCCCTGCCAGTCTAAAAATAGAGCAGCATCACAGTGCCCCAGAGTGGAAAGCATCCAGCCACAAAAAATAAGAAAAAAAAGGCACCCCTGAAACAGAGAGGGGACGTGCAGTTCAATACAGAGGACAGGCCACTGCAGCAGTTCCTCTGTAGCATTCAGATGCACGATCAGGGCTACAGATAAGCACATAAACTTGCAAACAAACAGTGAGCCGTCAGCAAGCAGACATTAAGAGTAACTCTTTTCTGGCTACATCGCCAGTTTGCTCCTAATAAATATGATTAATGCGACACCAGCGGGTGATGCTGAAAATCAAAAGCAAGTCATTATGTATTAAAGATGTACTGAACTTACTCGACATAGTAGCTGCCGTAAATGGGGTCATCGATTTTCTCCCAGCCGTACGGAAGCTCTGTTAAAAAAACAACAACAACAACAACAAAAAGAACAGAAGCGATAATGAAGGACTTGTTTATTCAGTGAACTTGCATCAGCATGTTGATGTTGCATGAAAAAATGTCCGTGGCAGATTAAGTTTACAGTGCCATTTTACTGTTTGGTAATCGTCAGTGATTTGATGGTACATTAGCATGATAACTGGAAGGATTATTTCTCATCTATATTTTGGAAATTTCATCTTTTATAAAAAAAAAATAACTTATGGCAATAAGACACAAGATTAAAATCTAGCTATGTTTCCTTTGCAACTTGTCACATTGACGTGCATCAAATGCAAACTTCTTTCAGAAAAAAGTTGTAAAACTGCACCAAACGCTGTTAGATCTAGTGGCTGAATTTAAATCGGTAAAATATTTATGTCCTGCATCTTCACCAGGCTGTAAATATACTTTAAAAATATGGGAACATTTTCCATAAATTAACAGAATAAAACTAGAATGAGCACAAACTGTCAGGGTATTATATCTCAACATTTTAGTGAAGTTTTACTCTCATTTCACCTCCAAATGTCACGAGTTAGGGACTGGCTTAAGTTCCCAATAATAAACAGTACATCACAGATATTGTAAATGTCATATCAAACAATACAACACTTGTGATAAGCATCTAAATGACATATTAATTAAAGAGCAAACTCTTGGTGTAAGCAATGCAGCCAGCACAGAACTAATAAAAAACTGCAGTTCCATGAGTGGCCACTTGAGGCTGGCACAACAATTGATTCAAACCCTGTGACTGACATTTATATGACACGTGCATATGGAAGCACAAGTATTCCCAGATGAGACGGAACTCATGGAGGAAGATTTCTGCAGCAGTCTGGAGAAGATTACAAATGGACAAAAGCGCCATAACGGCGAGCTTAAATGATTGTGGCTGCTTGACGATGTCATCATCAGCGTGCGAAGCGACCAATGCAGGGAGGATAAATGTGCCATAAAGGTGTAACTTTCCCAAGGGCTCAGAAGGTAGGGGAGGCCCGGTTGACATAAATATCCAACGAGCATCTCTGGATTACATGGCAGGCATACTTGCTGCGTTCATACTGTAATATATATGTGTGATATATGTAGAAGCTGCTCCATTAGAAATGATTGTTGAATCATGAATTCTATAAACAGATTAGCTTGTCAGTCTGAGGACCTGTTGTTAATGGGCTTCTCTGTTTTCTTCCATGCTTGCAGACATTACAGTTGTCTTTCTGTTAATGTAGCCTGGTAAGCTTGACTAAATGTGTCCATTCCCCAACCTCTAACTGCAGTTGCTGTCCATGGTGCTAATCAAACGTGGGGATGATGCTATTGATATTATTGATTGCTGCTGTATGATAGGGCAGCACAGTGGTGCGGTGGTTAGCACTGTTGCCTCGCAGCAGTCTCTCTGTATGGAGTTTGCATGTTCCCCCCAGGTCAGCAGGACTTTGCTCTACTACTCTGGTGGTACTTCCGCTTCCCCTCAGAGTCCAAAGATATGCATGGGGTTAAGCTAATGGACGATTTTAAACCGCCCGTAGGTGTGAATTTGAGTGTGAATGGTTGCTTTTTTCCTATGTGTTAGCCTGTGGCCCGTCCAGTATGAAAGCAGGCAAGGGCCCAAGAAATACCTGCCTCAGTGCCTATAACAGAGCCTGTATGCCTGTGTAAAAGACAGAAACGTGTTTAAGTCAGGTATAATGAAATACCTTTGGTCTCCATAGATAATATTCCTGTATTTCCCTTCCTGTTATTATTATGGTGTACTGGAGCTTTGTGGTAATATGTGTTAATTTACAGCCCAGTTTAAGTGAAGGAGATTCCAGCATTTTATTAGTCCGTTACTTAATCTAATTAGCAGATATGTATGTCTGTGTGATGAAACTTCGCAGTCTACAGATGAACCTGGATAGCCAAGCTTGCTTGATAATTAAGAACTCCATCATCTCAGGGTGGCAAATGGCTCCATCAAGACCATTAAGATAAAGTCAAAGCATCAAAATGTAAGTTCACAAACCAGGTGGCGTAAGTCACTGTAGCGTTGTTCATATTTTATATACAGTCTATACATAAAACACAGACTATGAGTTAACAGCACATAAAATATATGCAAATATATTTAATGATATGTATTCTGGGATGATATTTGCAGGAAGCTAATTTCAACTGAACCTAAAATGTATCTCCATTTCTAAAAAAAACAAAACCCAAATCACCTGAACTCTCAAACTGCCACAGAGGCCAAAACAACAGATGTGAGTCATGCCCACCAAACCCTCCACAGAACAACATTGGATGGATTTACCACAGAAAAACCTAATTAAATGAGAACATTATGAGTTAACGAGCAAAATTAAATTGAAACGCTACGATTTGGAGGACCTCGTTGCGCTGACAAACGAAAACCTTCATCTAACACTTCTAAATGAAAAGTATAATGTGTATAACTTTTTATAACGAGAGGAAATCCATGCAATACATGTTTGGGAATATCACTCAAAGCAACAAATGTAACCTCGCAGGAAAGAACAATCTGAAAATCCCCTTTGTGATTAATCTTCTAGAATTGATAAATGATCCATAAATGTCAAAACAAGATTTTGGCAATGCCTAAAAAAGCAGTTGTAACAGCTGGCATTGACTACCTGGTCAGACTGAGAGCTTTACTTTTTTACACAAAGTGGTGTATAACTTTTGAACAGAGTGAGTGCACCTTGGCCTCTTTCTATACGTGAGATGTGCTGCAGAACACGCTGCAGTGATCAAAGGAGATCTTCCTTCCAGCTCTGACAGTTATCGGTCATACCGGACAGGACTTTGAAAGTTTTGCCCCATCTCCTCTTTTCTATACCAACAGCTCACTGGCAGAACACATCTCTTAAAAAAATGCCTAGAAGGAGTTCCCCCCTTTGCTTTCCAGGATATGAGCAATTAGCATTTAAAACATATTCCCACATGTAGACTGCAGAATTTTAGCATAATATTGTAATCATTGAATACCAGCTTGGGTACTCACTGTTAGAGGCTCGTACTGAAATAGAATCTAAGCTGAATCTAGCGTGGAGCTCGGGGACAGTGTGTTCCGGTCCTGCTCGGCTTAGATTCAGACCAGCTTTGATTAGTGACAATGCAAAGTTAATCAGGATGAGAGCAGAGATAACAGCAGAGAAAATGCTTCCTAATCAGAAAGGGAGGCAACCAGAGGGAGAACTAAAGCACCTCAGGCTCTCCTGGACTTTGCAGCTTGTTGTAGGCACGACTGCAGCTTGTGACAAAGACACATAAACAGGGATTCACCAAAGATATGATACAATCTATGGTCACTCTGTTCAGTGTGTTAAATATCACCCCTTGACCTAGTTAGCAGACTCGATTGAGTGCATACTGCTCCTCTGTAGCAGACAGCACTATTGCACCAATGCTAAGGAGTGTACGTGCCATATGCCTCTCTGTACCCATGCCCCCATCTCCTCCAAACAAATGATTAAAGTTTCATAAGATGCACTATTTTTTCCTGCACGCGCACGCGCACACGGTTGTGAGTGATACAGCAGTGCTGTGAGCAGGTTGACAGCCCATGGGAATTCCTTCTGTGAACAGCAACATTTCATAGAGTTAATGTTTTTGTTTTTTTAACTAGACCTTTGCTAAGTTCTACACACCTGTATACAAAGTACATACAAATTATATTACTTACTTTACACTCATGTTCAGAGGTATAACCCCTTTAGTTATTTTCCACACACACACACACACACACACACACACACACACACACACACACACACACACACACACACACAGGAGATCAAAGGACTCAGTCATGCATCCCAGCACTCTTCTAATGAAAAGCTTTTCTATTAAAACGTCCACAGAATATTTACAGAAACAAAAACAGTCCCTGGCTTCAATAACGAGAAGAAGACAAATTGATTCTCTGTTAAGGATAGTTTGATTTTATTAAAACTTGGCTCTTATTATTATTCTTTTGACTCATTTCTGACAACAGTTCTCAAACACTAAAATCTGGCAACACAGCAACATAGCACTAAAGTCTGAGGGTAAAAATACACAAGTAGTAAAATAATGGAGTCACTGGAAACGAGATAGCTACAAAGCACAGAAAATATAAATAGAAAGTAAATATCTCCTAAAGAAATATTTTACCCAAACTATGAAAGTGACAAATCAGATGTTTAAATAGTTTAAGCCTGAACTACAAAATAATTGCCAGAAAATGCAATTTTTTTTATTGAACCTTCTGAGAAACTTAAAAAAAAAAAAAGAAATATTATTTTACATACATTTGTATATTTTTGCTACATTTGCTACATTAATTTATTAATTTACATGAATTATTTTTTTCAGGAAAGAAAAATCCCAGTAATGACGTAAAGGTCTCAAAAAACCTCACAATAACATAAAAAAAATGAGAAACACTTAGCAATAAAGGGTTAAGAAAAAATTAGCACTATTTGAATCTGATGCCGATGTTTACTGCTGTTGAGAAAAACCACTAAAAGCAAATTTCATGACTTGTTGGAATTCACTGACCTCCAGAGAGCGACCCATTCTTTCACAAACGTTTGTAGAAGCAGTCTGCATGACTAGCTGCTTGATTTTATACACCTGTGGAAGTGATTCACCTGAATTCAATGATTTGGACGGCTGAGTGAATACTTTTGGCACTATAGTGTATCACTCAGCACTGATGGTGCCTTTCTAGATGTGCAAGCTGCTAGACGTCGGGGCGGAGGCTTTTTAACTGAGCGCAGATAACGAGCTAAATGGTCCTTTTCCTCTTTATTGCTGTCCATGTTTTCCAGAAAGAATTTTAAATTTTGATTTGTCTGACCATGGAGCAGTTTTCCACTTTGCCTCCATCCCCTCTAAATGAGCTTTGGCTCAGAGAAGATGGTGACGTTTTTGGATCATGCTCTCATATGGCTTCTTCTTTGCATGGCAGAGATTTAACCTGCATTTGTGGATGGCATGGTTAACTGTCTTCACAGACAGTGATTTCTGGAAGTAGTCCTGAGCCCATGTAGCAATAAAATCATGCAGAATAATGCAGTGCCACTGAGGGACAGATGAAAACAGGCATCCAACATTGATTTTCTGTCTTGCCCTTGGACACAGATTTCTCTAGAGTCTTGAATCTCGAGTCTTTTGATGAAATTATGTACTGTATATTATGAGATATTCAAACTCTTCACAATTTTCTCTTGAGGAACATTTTTCTGAATTTGTAGATACAGCTTTTTGCTGATCGGTGAACCTCTGCCTCTAAGATCCTCCTTTTGTACCCAGTCATGTTGCCAATTATTGTAATCAGCTGCAAAAGATTTCTTTAGCTTTTTCTTTTTAGTGCCAAGTAACCAACTAGTGAGGCATTCAAAATAACCAAATTTATTATTAAACTTCTACATTTTCTCAGTTTAAAAATGTGACATGTTTTCTGTGTTTTATTGTGAATAAAATATTGAGAGTTGCAAATCAATGTGTTCAGTTTTTATTTTAGATTTTGCACAACTTCCCGACTTTTTTTTGGAATTGGGGTTGTAGATTGTCTAAACTAACTGTTGATAACAAATGTTTATATCTCTCTGATTCCCTGATTACTCATGTTTCTTGCTGATAAGACTTCCTTGCAGCAAAATCATTTTACTCCCAAATCAATTCAAGGGAACGGATTCATGCGTTTCCAATGATAGTTATTTACCTCCTCTCTTAGCGAATAAACCTTATGAAACAGGGGAAGTCAGTTTGCAGACTTAAACACTTTTCTTTACTGTTTTAATGTCTTTGCTAGCTGCTACTTGTGATTACTGGCTATAATTCAGCATTACTTACATAGTCTTTGTTTAATGTGTTCATGTGGTATTATGGCCTCAGTGCCTTACATGCTTTACACAAATGCGCCCACACTGCAGTGCTGTTTTTGTTACTGTGCAGCATGATGATAAATGCTGAACTTAGGAGGATTGTCTCTTTGCTCGCTTTCTTTTGTCTGGCTCCACTGAGTGTAGTCTATAACCTCTTTGTCAGCAGCCTGCAATGAAGCACTCACTCCTAGGGACAAGTTGGGCGAATGTGTGTGTGTGTGTGTGTGTGTGTGTGTGTGTGTGTGTGTGTGTGTGTGTGTGTGTGTGTGTGTGTGTGTGTGTGTGTATGCAATATAAAACCAATGCTTCTTATCAGTGGAAGGAAATGTCAAGCCAGTGTAGAATTTTCAGGTAGGAGCTCTTATTATGAAGCCCTGAAGCGAGGGGAAAAATGTTTACGACTGCTAGTCATGCCACCACATTCATCCTGCAGTCACAGGTGGAGCGCCTCTTACTACCAGCAGGAGGTATCCTGGCATCTTCCCATATTTTCTGCCACTATTATGCTCCATAATCTCTCTTTCTCTTTCCTCTTTCTCTCGCTTTCGTCCTTCCAAAAGTATCCTTCTATCTTACATTACCTTACCACATGCAGTCTCGCCAAAACTTTTTGAAGTCAGGTTTCACGCTCACAAGTGTATTTTTTATTCTACTTTTTCCAATTTGGTCTTACAAAGAAGGTGGCGAACCACACAGCCCTCAAACACCGCAGGGATTCACCAGGACCTTGTTTCTTGCCCCCCCCCCCATTCTCCCCCCCCATTCTTTCATTTTTCCACCTTTTGAAAAGCAAACAAGGTGAACTGAATCATTTTCAGTGCCCTGAGCCTTTTGTAGTCACCAAAAATTAAAGTTCTGTCTTACCGGATAGTGCACTGCACAGGGCTTCATCTATCATGTCACCTTTGAATGCAGCCCACTCGAGGGCTCAGGCTCAGGCTCGATCACTGAACCTACTGGGAGAAACTTCTCTCAGCTGATTAATGTACGTTTCTACTGATCAACACTGGCACAAAGTCCACTAACTGACAGAAGGTATGAAAAACACATTTGAGAACACAAAATCAGCTCAATAATTCAATGAAATACACAATATATAAAGATCTAACAAGAAATAAATGGACCGTTGTTGTCGCAAAAGCTTAGACTTACCTACTGCAGATTGCATTCTTTGTAAGTAGCAGCCCAGCATCAATTCTCTAAACTTCAAATTTAAGCTGAAAAGTGTATGAAAGGCCACGGACGACAAAGAAGCTGTTTCAATACTACAATACCGGCTTAATTATTTCAGCTTCTTTTTGAATTGCCACCTGGTCTGTATTCAGAGGCACATTCCCTGCAGCTCTGTGAAAGCTTTTAATACTTTTATTTTTATCCATCACAATAAGACAACTAGATCATCCAAGACACTTTTTACATAAGGGAGGCATCTGATTAAGGCTAAGTTTATTCTTAAACATAACAGTGAACCCATATATATATATAGTCAGACCAAGAAGAAGTCTGAAACAAGTGGTAATAGATCCTTAAATTACAGGCAGAAGTCACAAATGTGCAAACGTGTGAAGAGACAATTAACTTTATGTCCAGTGACTGAAGTGACTTCTAATATTAGGTTTAACTGCACAACTGAGCCTGAAACCCATCACCAACTGTCAGCTAAAAAAGAAACAGGTAACTGTATTAGGTATGAGGTTCAACTGCTTAATGCTTAATGAAAACATCTAAAAAGCCAATCACACGCTGTTTTAAAGACAGACACACATAAAATACTTATTTAAATCAATCAGATAATTTTCTCAGGGAGGTCAGGGATGAGTCCCTGCCCCAAGTGGAGGAGTTTAAGTATCTTGGGGTTTGTTCACAAGTGACGGGAGAAGGGAACGTGAGACTGACAGACGGTGCTGTGGCCGCAGAAGCTCTCAATTTACTGGTCGATCTACGTGCCTACAGTAGTGACTGAAAGAACGAGATCGCGGATGAAAGCGGCAGAAATGAGCTTCCTCCGAAGGGTGGCTGGCCTCTCCCTTAGAGATAGGGTGAGAAGTTCAGCCATCCGTGAGGGGCTCAGAGTAGAGCCGCTGCTCCTCCACATCGAAAGGAGCCAGTTGAGGTGGTTCGGACATCTTACAAGGATGCCCCCTGGGTGAGGTGTTCCAGGCATGTCACACCTGGAGGAGGCCCTGGGGCAGACCCAGGACACGCTGGAGAGATTAAATCTCTCGGCTGGCCTGGGAATGCCTTGGTCCCCCGCCCGGACAAGCTGCAGGAGGTGGCCGGGGAGAGGGAGGTCTGCCCTCCCCGCAACCTGGCCCCGGATAAGCGGTAGAGGGATGATGGATAGAAATAATTTTCTCCTTAAAGCATTTTATAGATACAAAGAAACGACTTATCTGCATATTGCTTTATTTTAAGATAAAATAACTTTTTTTTTAAAGATAAAGAGGCCTTGTACATTTTCACATCCTAACTGTAGCTGTAAAAAAAATACTTTCTTTTTTCAACACTTTTTATTGTATCTTTCATTCAATACTAAAGCCAACGTTCAAGGCTTTTTGTCAACTGTGTTTGCAGTGGAGCTCAACAAACAACCTCACATTAATAAAGGTGTCAGTCAATAAATTGGCCTCTTAGCAGGACACATAAAATTTGGTTGCCGAGCTACAGAGTAAAAGCAAAGTACTCATCAGCCAGCTGTTTGCACAGCTATTCTCTTCCAATATTTAAAACCTCAATAAATAATCAGCATCTTGTTTTTTTTTAAATGCATTTTTAACAGTGAGGCTAACCTGGTTGATAAAAGCATTTCCTGTGACTATTTCACAATAAAAGCAAAAAGCAACTTGTAAAGCATATAAAGAAGTGTAAAAAAAGAAAAATATGATAACTTATTGAACCTTTTTAAGCCTTTACCTGGCATCTGTCTACTGCAACTTGACTTGACTTGGCTTGCAACAAAAACTCTGCCTGTCTGGTAAAAATCCCACTGTAGACATCAGCTACTGCAGAAAGAAGAACCACATTGTGCACACATTTAAAGCCAGCATGTCTCGGCAGATGAAATAAGGTATTAGCACTATTTGTTTTTGTCGCAGGGACAGAACTTGCTGCCCACTTGCTCAGTTGAACATTAATATACTAGACTACCTGTGAATTCAACACCCACTTTGTTCAAAATGATAAATAGTGGTGTTTGCAGAAAAACGGAGCCATTTATTTTAAGATTATCCACGGCCCACTGTGAAGCTCAGCAGAAATTTGCAGTACTAAAAGCCTGAATGGAAAAATCAGGAACATTTAACACTCAAACATTAGTATGTAATGAACCGTGTCTATGTAAATGTATATATCTAAGCGAAGGTCTTCCTGCTCTCTTCAAGTCTTTTTCTTCATAACGCCGCCATCATTATTTCTCTCAGGAACCACCAAACAACAAAGAGCTAAACCTACTTGGTTGTGACTGAAACTGAATATTTTCAGAAGACCTGAAAGTGATGATGAACTCAGTCTCAATATTTTCTCAGTCAGTCTAACCTATAATTCATGAACTCGGCTGCCTCTCCAATCAGCACTTAAAAAAATACTCTACAGTTTTGTGCTGATAATGACTATCCTGTCTGTCATAATCAAAACCGCAATCAAAGGGGGCCTGTGCGCTTTGAGAGCTGCTTACCGGCCCCGTCGGATGATTTCTGAGACTTTCTGGGCTTGTTGATGGTCAAACAAGACGTAGCAGAAAAAGCCTCACCTGCAAGACAAGCGCAGTTTACCATTTTCTGTCACACTAGAGCAGAAGAACAGAAGGCATTTTAAAAAAAGGAGGCTGGAAAAGTGGGGGTTGCTAACTTATTCTTCCTTGATCAGGAAGTGTAGGAATATCACATCAAGGAATATAACAATGAGTCGACAAAGAGAGGGAAGATAAAAACTGTTAATATGGTGGTAAACTGAAAAAGGCGAAAATTGTTATTCCATCTGCAGTAATCTACATTTGGTGACATGCTCTCCCCTTGTGTTTGGAAGGGAAGAAACCAGACCCTCCAGTACGGAAAACAACAAGCATCGATGATAGTAGATATGAAAAATATTAACAAAGACAGGGACGTGCTGTCTGTCAGAGGGGCACACAGAAGCAGAAAAATCGAAATCCTAGTTATTATGTGGAAGCACGCTTTCTTCAGGTGAAGTAATAAAAAGGCTTTTTTTTGTCTGTCCTTGAACAGAGGGGTACACTTTCCTTTGGACACAAAATCATGGGCAAAGGACTAAGGTGGAGGTGGGTTACAAAGCGGCTTGCGGAGGCACAGCCTGTACGGGAAGGTATCAGCTGGGTCATCCCATGATGCGGTCGAGATCAGATTTTATAACCCAATGTACTGTAATTGTGGGCTAATGCTAGGTTCAATAAGTTAAAAATGCATTTAAACAATGTAAGTTTAAATGATTTTAGCAAAAACTGTCATGCAAATGTTTTATAGGGAAAGAAAATAACTGTGCGTTCTACAGGACTTTATTTCTTTAACAAAAAAATCTAACTGAAATGCGTCAGTGTCTGTGCTTTGGAAGTTAGATCTGTGGTTTTCAAATGTTAAATGCTTAAGAAACACCAAAGGGTAAGCTAAAATTTTAATGCAACAAACATGTTGGCAGTACTTCTTATCAGTATACTAAAAGACAAAATCATTTTAGATACCCCATTTGCAGCTTTTTAACTTTGCATGACTTTTTCTTAAATTTTGCAATAAGCTCCACTACAAGAGAAATCACCTGCATCAACTCATCAGACACACTGACACGGTCCAGAAAAAGCTCCTGCTTCCTGTGCTCCTGACAGAAAGGATGCTTGGTTTCTAAATGTGTCCTCAGCTTGCTTGGCACCATGTTAGCATTAGCTAACTCCTCTTGACATGATGCACTTGGGCTGAGGGGCTGTTGACATCCTAGCTCCAGCTGAGACCATAAGACCGATCTACTGACAAATCGCCCCCTCCTTTTTTCTTTAGTCGGTGCGTCACACTGGTGGATAGTTGTGCTTTGCTCCACACAAGTAAGCGATCTGCTGCTCCCATCACAAATTTTATGAATCTTCTTGCTATCAGTCATGAACTTCAAGTCCAGCAACTACACTGCCTTTCATGGAGTGTTTAAATTTTGGCGGCTCTTTACTATCAGTGCAGCAAACTTGTAGTTCAGCATGTGCATATGTTTCTGTGACTACATGGCCAACAAGCTATGGCTCCCCGGGGACAACTGCACAAGCTGAGTCATTCTAACAGCTGTCAGTTAATCATACGGCTGAATCTGCTTACAGTGATTTAAAACCACACAGGCTGTGACAGGGTTTGATACACAGTGATGTGCTCATGATTTACTGCTGTATTTGTCACATGCGGGTCCAACAGATATATACCACACATATTTTTTTCCTACTGGGCAAAGATTGTTTACTCAGTCTTTCAGAAGATGATTAATAAACCAATACATCTGCGCCGTGACAGGAAAAGTCAAAGCAACAGCCGTGGCTTTGACAGCAAATCAGTTAATTGTGTCACTTGCTGGCAGCAGTGTTTTCCTCTGTTGTATATTTCTCCATTTCAATGAGCTGCCATTTTTTCCACAGCTTGTTTTCCTTTTAAATGCACCTGCGTGGCGTGGAAACCCTCCTTTCCTTTGCTCTACTTCAGTGTCTCACTGGTCTCTAACTCAAAGCAAGCAGACAACAGTTAAGCAGTAGAATAAAAGTGAGGAAAAAAAGCAGAATTCACAAGCTTGTACCTTATCAGGGCATTCCAGTGACAGGAGGAGATGTACTGAAGTGTGACCTGGCACTTATCCCCTCCTCTGTTGTCTCCAAAGTTCGGGTTTATTTGGATAAACTCTTTGGGAAAAACACTTACAGCTGCATGCAGCTGCAAACAGACAAGCGCACGCTTTCTCCTTTTTATTTTTTGTTTCTAGCGTTACCCTCCGAAGCACTCTTTTTTCATCCTGCTGGGGTCAGAGAAAAATTTGTGAAATCCTTTTGTTAGGTGTTAAACAAGGTAATTATGTAGAGTATAGTGTTTCGTTATAGCCTCCAGGATGCTGTGAATAACATAAAATAATGTATTAGGGTAGACTTTGTTCACATACCTCTGTAAACAAGTTTGTATAAACTAACTGATATAAAAATGCTTAATTTTAGATCAAATGATCCACTCAGACATTTATTAGGCACACCTTGCTACTGTAGCCGTTACACTTTCATGTTTATGAAACCAGGTTGAGATGATCTGAGCTTTGTGACATGAATGCAGCCATCAGACGATGGGTACCCGGCAGTCACAGAGGGATGCACTTGGTCAGCAATACTCAGGTAGGCTGTGGCATTAAAATGATACTCAGGTGGTACTAAGGGGCTCAAAGTGTACCAAAAGAAATATCCAGAACATCATTACGCCCGAATCATTGATATAAGGCAGGATGGATCCATGTTTTTATGCTGATTATAAAAAAATTCTGATCCTGCCTACCAAATGCTACAGCACAAATCAAGACCCCCTGGTGAGCAAGTGCAAATTGTAGTCTCAGTTTCCTGCTCTTAGTTGAAAGGAGTGCCATCCGGTGTGGTTGTCTGCTGCTGTAGCCCATCTGCTTCAAGACCGGATGTGCTGTACACTTCTACATACGTTTATTGTCATGAGACATAATTTGAGTTACCGTAGCCTTCCTATCAGCTTGAAGGATTCTCCTCTGATCTCTGGCACACAACAAGGCATTTTCACCCAGAGAACTGCTGCACTGGATATTTTCTCTTTGTCAGACTTAGAGATATCTAAAAATATCTGAGAATGCCTCAGCAGATTAGCAGTTTCTGAAATACTCAGACCAACTATTCTTACTCATTCTGATGGCTGGTCTGACCTTCGCAGGTCTTGACCATTTCTTCATGACTAAATGCAACAAGTTGCTGCTGTGTGATTGGCTGTATGGATATTTGCCCAGATAAGCATCTGACTGGTTCCTAATCTGACACTGATATCTAAGTACAGAAGAACATAACAAACACAGACCTGAATCAGCAGAATTATGTACTGTTCTTTTTTTAAAAGTCACAGACAAAGCACTTTAAAGTGAGCTTACTTGACATCTAAATCACGGGTGTCACTCTTATTTTGCCTCATAGACCACAGAAAATGTGCCACCACTGCATAATAACCCATACAAATTATATCCTTCTTTTAACATAATAAAGTGCAAGTACACTCGGAAAGCTTTAAACTTTAATGAACCATCCATTTCCGATACAGATGATGAACAGCCAAAGATGTGTTAAGAAAAATAAGCGCAACTGTGAGTCTACTGTCATTACAAAGAAATGCTACTTTTGTAAATCAAAGAAACCCATTGGCGTGGTATGGTAGGCCATGGGTAATGAAAAAAACCATTAATAACTTTGCAGCACAGTGCTTTCCACCATAAATCATAGTGGAAAGTCCAAAAACAATGCCGGTCTTCCCTGTAGTTTTCACACTTTGCAAAGACATCCACCTCGATCTCAAGTATTAAAATCGGCTCTGAATATTTGAATTAAAAAGGAAAATGGAGTTTAAAAAGTCTATAAATTAATCTTTCTCTCAGCTCTTTACCCTCTTTTTGGCTCTCAGACCCAAACCCAACAGTTCCTTTTGAAGAAGTAAATCTTTTATAGAACGCACACAAATATAGCTCCACTTTTAAAAAAGGCTCAGTATTTTCCTATCATAGCCGGACAGTGTAGTTTGCAGCAAACATTACTCAAACAAAAGTAAATAATGCATTGGATCGTTGCTGTGGAGTAGTACACATTTAATGCACTACTGACTATTCTGGGCAGCAGAATTATGTGGGTCATATTCTGCTACTTCCTGAACTTCAATACCCGTGTGGAGGGATATAACGGTGTGACCTTTTGATTGTTAGTATCTGTCATGGTCCTGGGCCGTGTTGGCCCAGTATTCTTAGTTCTCTTGTATTTTTGTATTCAGTTCCCTGTTTAGGTTCTGTTTCCTGAGTTGCCCTGTTATGTGGTTCCCTGTGTGCTTTCCCTTTGTGACTCTCACCCCCTGTGTGCCCCTCTATGTATTCATGAGCCCTTGTCCCCTTTCGTGTTTTATTCCATGTTTTCCCCAGCCTGTTATGTCTGTGTTCTCCCCGTGCTCTCTCCTCCTGTCTGAACCTCTGTACTTCCTGTTTTACTTTGACAGTCTCTCGTCAGTATGCGTCATGTTGTGTTCACTCCTGCCCTGTCTCGTTATGATTATCTGTGTCAGCTGTGTTCCCCGTGTGCTCCCACTTCCCTCGTTAACCCTCTGTGTATTTATGTCTGCGTCTCCCTCAGTTCTGTGTCGTAGTCTCCCTCATAGCTGCGTGGATTTCCCTGTGTCTCTCTGAAAGTATTAGTTATTGTTCCCGGTTTAAGTTTTGTATTTCTTGTGATCTGCCTTCCAGCATTAAAGCTGTGATTTTGAGTTTATCCCCTGAGTCCGTGAGTTTGCATTTTGGGTCCTCATCCTGCCTGCTACACAGCTATCATGACAGTATCCTTTAATAACTTTGGGCACCAGGGAAGCTCTGTGGCACAGTCTTAGGTTCATTTTGCTTTTTGTCTCATTTTTTCAAAAGAAAATAAATAATAATGCTTAAAGGTATCCTTAAAATCATCATAAATCAACATAAATTACCTTAATGCAGTATTGTATATATCATCTAGGTTTATTTATGCTAATTTAAAAAAAGTGCAGTGCTGGTATTTACACTGTTATTCACACAATGACATTTAATTCAGAAGCTGCATGTCACACAAACACCTGCCACACAGTCTTCCTTGCATCCAATCTCCAGGCCTCAGGCATGCTCTGCTGGGGATGTTCTCAAAATACACCCATCAATCATGCTGTCGACATCTACGCCTGCCATCCCCAACCCCTCCGACTCCGCTCCCGACTGCTGCAGAAAGGCTCAAGGTGAAGGAGGGCGCTGCGTTTCGCCATCTATAATAACTCACCTGTAAAAGTGCACACACACTCACTGCAGGGTGAGTGTGTCTTCACATTCACAAACAACACCCTGCACCCCACAAAAATCACAAAATCGATCTACAAAGTCCCGCTGAGCTGGCTAAATTGACATCACAGCGAAAGGAGAGATGGCATTTCCCAGGCTGGAGTAGCGCTGTCCCATCTGGACAGAAGTGATGAAGTATCGGAGGGACACACAAATACATGCACTGGATGCCGTTTTTTTTTTTTTTAAATTGCAGATGTGAGAAAAGCAAAGAAAAACGAGTAAAACGCTGGTCCTGCTAGTTCCCCTGGAGAGAGCACAAGAAGGAAGTGTGAGCCCAAAGCTAGCCTGTGAGACACGATAATAACTTTGTGTGTTTGGCCGTGAAGCTCCTCACATGACCAGAATGTAATTACTTGTCTGCGTTTGCTGCCCTCTGTATGCATGAGCCCCGTCTTTTGGGATTCACAGAGGCAAAAGACAAGAGGCGCTGTAATACGATTAAGCACGATCAGAGTAATAATCCCTCCCTGCAATTTATGCGTCTATTCATACACTACGTTATACTGTATGTAGTATAACTTCCCCTGATATATAGCATATCTTCTCCAGATAGGACAAACTGACAGCTAATTAAACATGAAGAAACAGTGAGAACAAACTGCTTTTAGTTTACTTATCGGGGGAATTCTCTTTCTCTTTACCTGTGAAGGCAAATAAAAGGGAGAAAACCAGCTGAATAAGTAAAGAGGTGAGCCAAGAGTATGGCCCATTCAGTTTATTTTTTTCCAGGCCAACAAATATTTGGCAGGATAGAAAAAAAAAAACACAACCAGGCAATTTTAAGTGAGAGAGTGGGAATAAAAGCAAAGAGGGAGGTTCTGTAAAAAGCCTGTCCTAGTTTTTTTTTAAAAAACCAAAACAAAAAAGAAGAGGCACGAGGACACGAGGGAGAGAGGATGATATAGAGGATATAGAGGTAGAGAGTGGAGGTGAGAAAAAATATAGGCAGAAAGAGTGAGGGAGAAATATAGAGCGAGTTATGTAACTACAAGGCGCCTGTGATGTCAGCTGCTCTGTCTTCACTGAAGCTGACGCTCCTTTGAACATGCAGGAATGAGCACCCTAACCCGAGCACACATTTCTGCGCATATTTTGACAGAATCTGGTTGTATGCGTTGCAACTGACTTTAAACATGAGAGGGAACAAGTTGTCTTCACCAGAGGTGAAAACATTTACTCACATATGGCTGTTAGGTACAGCGCTGAGGTTCTAAACAGTCAGTTGGGGTTTTTTAAATCTCTATTTCACCTCATTTTAGGAGGGAAACTGTAGATTTTAACAGCATAACATCTGTCTGACAGCTGCAGTTACCAGCTGCTTTTAAGATGAAAGGCTTTACGTCCAAAACACTTAAAATATCATGCATTATACTAAGATTAAACACGTCACTAGTACTTAAAGCAAATTGTGAATTGTGTATTTCAGTATGTATGACCTATGCAGGCAGCTTTCGTAATCCTTAGTCTTGTGTTGACGTAAGAGATTCGGCTCGTCTGTGAGCAAAGAAAATTCTCCCTCCACAGAATGAAACCTACCTCAGAGCCGTGTAACATAGGCATGGTCACAGTGGCTTTGTCGATCACTTAATCACTTTATTTTATATACATTTATTTAAAAAAAATTTCATATTCACACTTTTCCAAGTACACAAGTCCCTCTGACTAAGGTTGGTGATTATCTCACAGGATTAGGAGATAACAAGCTCGATCATCTGGCTCCTTATTTCTTGCCTTGTTAGCCTTTTGTTTAATCGCAACTGCTAGATAACAGTTGACTTAGAGAAATGATACGACCAGATACGAAAATAATTTGCAACAAAGCAAAGCTTTCCTCCTTAAGTGTACTCTGGTGACAGTACAATTCTCCTATCAAATTTGTAATAAAGAACCTTAAGTATTGCGGTTTAAGTCCAGTGCATAAGCACTTCTTCCATGTGTGCTCTTCACTTTCACTCCTCTCCTCTACACTCAAAGTCTGACTTAATACTGTACTCCTCTTCCTCCTCCTCTCTCCCTGTTGTCTCGTCACACCTCAGAGACTCCACCCCGCGATCCTGTTAGTGCTTATCAGAGCATGGCTCGGGTTCAAACATGGACACGCACACGCCCACACCTTTCCCCCAATCAATACCGAATTTACAGAGGCAGCTTTTCTCTCCTAACTGAGCTCAGCTCTCAGGGGTGGCTGGTGTCACCAGGCTGTGGAAGTTTGGCTGAACTACATACATCTCGTATGGCTGCTGACACAGAAACACACTTTGAGTTACTAAAACCTACAAAGCAGAGCAAAGTGCACACCACCGTATTATCTTCCCTGGCGGATCTTTAAGTCTTGGATCGTCAAAAGAAATATATCTGAAAGCTAAATAAATACAGAGGTCAACAGCTTAATTATGGAATTAACAAATCCCCGAACACAAAGTCAAATGAACCAAAAGCTGTGTGAGGCTGAGATGTTGATGCAGTGAGATGGCTAAAAAGATCCCAGAATTAAATAAGATTCTTTAAGTCGAGGTTTAACCCACATAACAACGTGCGCTTGCAGTTAACACCGTAACAAAATCAGAAATCTCTTTCAGGAAATTCAATATTCCAAACTATAAGGAAATTTGCCCATTTTGACCCACTGAGGTGCAGCATTCAGCTATAACTTATTACTGAGCTCAACAATTCTCCTGTGTTTTCCACTTGAGAATTGAGCAGTCACAAAGTTCAATGACTACAGCTATAAAAAACAAAAACTGTAACTAATTTAAATTTGGCTGTTGCATCCCTCAAGATTGTATCCCTGATGAGCCACACTGTTTTCCCAGGACTCCATTAAATGTGAATTTCAATATGGGAAAGAGGAAGAAGTTGCAAAGACTTAGCTTTGGGGAGGAAGGTGATGGTGAGAAAAAAACCTACTTATATTCAATATCATGTGTACTGGCGATGATGACACAGAAACCACAATTTATGCTTCGTTGACCGTCCTTAAACTTCAAGAAGTTAAAATAAACTGAGACCCGTTTCTCATGACCAGAGATCCTAAACATTAAAGCTGCGTTATTTCAACACAGAAGCCGTTTGATCTCTAAACCTTTAAGGCGCAGTGAACCTGCAGATAAGTGCTGAAGGTGCACAAGGAGAAAACCTTGAAGGAGATAACAGCTATATTTCAAACAGGTGCGTTTTTTACCTTTTTTTTTTTTTTTTTTTTTTACAGGTGCAGTCACTGAACTTTTTCATTCGGCTGATCCCGACCTGAAGCCACTGTTATCAACTGCTATACAGTTGACTCTCTTGCCTGACTTTGATTCGTACCGCTGGGACTAACTAAGTGGATGAGACGCCCCGAGAAGATCAGCAGCGATCCTTGCAAATATCAGCACATCTCCTCATGTGGTGTGTCCTTGGTGGATAAATAGGATTGGAAGTCTTGGAGATGAAAGCACAATCACATTTGGACTAATTCCTCACAGGCGCCTTTGTCTTTGTTTCTGTGTCATTTCATCATCTTGGAGATCATTCTCCCTTTAATGTCTGAAGATTTAGAGAGAAAGGGGAGTTTCAGTGACTACATGGGGGTTCTTTTGAATAAGAGGCAATTTTTTTGGAAGGTTAAAACAGGCTATGAGTCCCCATGTTTAATGCTACCAAACCGCAAATACAAATATTTCTATTTTCACTTAAAACATGCCGGAATCCTTCATCATCTTATGTACTTTATGTAGGATGTAGATTTTATTTAACTTCATGGTACACACCAGGGAATATTTAATGTGTAGTTGATTGAAAAACAATAACCATGCAGCTCTGCGAGGCTGTAGTTATGCAGTTATGAAAATGAAAACATGTTGAGCAGGAAGTAGTTGTAGACAAAACAGTGCAAGCTGGTATGAATATCATTCGTTTTCTAGTTTTTTAAGGAATCTGACTGGTGTTAGGTCAAGAGCTGTGAAAATTAGATTTCTGATCAGGTGTTTGTGCGAGATGAAAGGTCAGAGTCACTGGAATTCATTTGTAGGTGGAGAGGAGGCAGTAGTGTCTGTATTGAATTTCTAGGGCTGTGCAGGAATATTGCACCATTTGAGTATTTGTTCAGCTAATTTTTAAATGATGGACTTGTGTAGAATCTCGGCTTGGGCGACCTTAAGGTATATTTTATTCCAGGTAACTTAATTATGCAACGTAAGTATAGTCAAAAACACAGCAGGAGAGGAAGAAGAGGATCACAGAATCTCTGGAAACACTCAAAACTACAGAATTCATTTAATTGTTGTCGAGGCGTTTCAGATATCAGTTACCTTGTGCTGGCAGATGAGCACCAAAGCTGTTATGATTTCAAACTCCATATAATAGCTGAGATGTTTTATACTGAGGTGGTTGTTCAGCTTTATTTCACAAAAGCTTGTTGTCTAATCTGCCTATGGCTCAGTGACAACAGAAAAAAAGTAAAAGAAGGATGGCAGCCTCCTTGAAACTAGGAAAACATCAGTGGTAGCCTACTGATTTTCTTTTCGCATTCAGCTTCTGATTGCAAGTAGCTATAGTGACCAACTGGTCCAAAGATGATGGCACATGTCACCTTCTGTCTCTAAACTTCTGTCTCTAAGACCAACTGCAATCACTCTGAATTTATAAATGCAGAAAAACTGCCAATAACTCTTTGCAACAAGGGACTCAACTGCCTGCCAACTTGTTGCATTCTGGTTATATTTCCATTAAAAGGTAAGCTGGCTGAGTGTCTGTGTCACTTGCTATCCTGCAGGAACTGTGTCATTATTTGTAGAGGAATTTCTGAACTTCTGTTTCAAATCTACATTTCTGGCTGGAGTAACTGGTTAATGTGAATTTCTGTGAATGTAGATGGTGACAGATTTGTCATTTCTGCTGATTTAATCACAGCTACAGACCGATAGCAGACTGACTCCATGTTATTGCTGTTTCGACACACCAAAGTCAGTTTAAAGACGGCAGCTGACTGCGAGTGGTCGCAAAGCTGGTCTCTGTTTTCAAAGCAACGAGCTAAAAGGGAACGAGATCACAAGTTCATTGCGCACTTTGGCAATAATTTGTGCCAAGTCTGTAATTACCGTTTTCCGTATTGTGACTGTAGCCTCATGAAAGTTTATTAGTACACTTCCAATTATCATTTGCCACATTTCCAAAACTAAACAATACACCAACATATGTAACTGTCTGTCATACAACTGGCAACACAGGGCAGGTTAAATTTGACCTGGGGCGAGGTGTCATTTGCTCACATGACTTGCCGTCTGAACACTCATTCAGTGTCCAATGTATTTATGTGCTTCCAGGAATATGCATCCTGAAAAAACCTTGCTGCCCTCCCACCATAAACAAGCATGCACTGAAAAGAGAAACAAGTAAGCAAGGTAGTCACTTCTCTTCTCTGTCTCTGTCCATCCTATTATTCATATTCAACTCATATTCAACTGCACTGCTCCTGCAGCGCCTATAACTCAGTTGATAAACCCCCTCTTGGTCACGCACAAAAAGAAAGGGGAAGCAGGAAGGCTGGATGTGAGAAAAAAAGAGAAAGATACAACTCACTTGTGTATTTGTATTTGTCTATAAAAATGCATTGACATTCATCTCCTTTCTTTTTGTTGTGTGTTTATCGAGTGTGTGGGTGGATAAAGGACACTTCAGATCTCGCTCGGTTGAGAATAAAGAAGTCTTTGTAACCTCCAGTCTCTTTGGTCCTGGGTTTTAAGCACACATATCACGGGGCTTCCTATCAACTGCAGCGCGGGCTGCCACACACATTAGCGCTGCCTCTACATAACTCCTAAAACATACAAATCCTGTACCAGCGTACACAATTTAGCAAATGTCCTTCCACCGACTTGCAGGAAATCATGCCACTATGCAGCTCATCAGAGCAACAGGCAAGATTTTAATCTCTTGAAATTAATGCCGTGAGCAACTTACATTCCAGTGTGTAGTTAGCATCAGTGAATGTAAGAGGCAGAAAAGCATAAAAGAGGAAAAACGAATAGACGATGGAGCTGCTGTACTCACCATCCTCTTTGCATTCCTCGGGCGGCTTTGCTTTCTTGGCTAGCCTCGGGTCCAGCCACGATGTTGTCTTAGTGTTGTGGCTGTGAAGAAAAGACAGAGAGAGCGTGAGAGGCAGTGTGATAGATGGCGAGAGAGAGGAGACTTGGCACAAAGAGAGAGAAGGAGGTTGGTGGATTCTTAATTCAGCCAGAGAATCATTTCAGAGAGGAAAGATGAGACTCCCTTGAGTGCCTGCGTCTAAAAAAGGTGACAAGAGAGACGAAAAATGCTTTAGGTTAACAAAATGGCAATCAATACTTTTAATTTGCTCACTGTCTCTCATTAGCGGGCGGGGGAGGAGGAGAGGAGAAGGGATAGGAATGGATAGAGGGGTGACCGGGGGAGTGATGGAGAGGAACAGCTGTGGGCTTGGCAGATTCAGCCAGAGCCCCAGGCAGAGAGCTGGATCTAGATCAGATATGATGATGTGCCAGGGAAGCGCAATGCATCTACGCGGCTTGTCTGAAGCTCTGGACCCACAATGGCCTCCCTTCATGATGACAGAACAATAGTAGGAAGGGAAAAGTCAGGGGAGGTGTTGAAAATGCCTACAGTAAAAAGATAAAGGAAGCGAGAAGATAAAGGAAGAGGATGCAGCGAGGAGACCTTCTTATATCTTTTTTTCTCTTTAATACTTTTAACTTTTATGTTTTCCCGCAGGATATTTTCTTTGCAGCTAGGCGTCAAACACATATAGATTTACAGAGAGGAACAGTCTTGAAAACATGCAAAATGCAAAATATAGAGATAATAAAGTTAAGTTAAGTGATGGTCTGTTGATGACAAAGAAGACAAAGGGAAAAACACAAAAGTAATCACCGAGCAAAAAGTAGTCTGGCATGTTTCTCTCACCTGATTCACTGAAGTGCAATGAATCAGCTTCTTTTAGGGCGTTTTCACACCGACACACTTTGTTCACTCTTGTCTGAATCAGCTGGTGACTTTGTGAACTAGTAGTTTTTCTCTGTGGCTTGGTTGCTTTTCACAAAAATAAAACTCCAAACAGACTCCAAGAAAACCTAATTGTGCCACAACAAACCACGTGAGAACTCTCAGACCACACAGCAACAAAATAAAATACAAGAAGTAGTCGCTTTTGTCTGGCCTGGTGGATAACACAACTAAGTGAGTCCCTGACTTATTTTTCAGCCAGGGGCTAGAGTTGGTTTACTCTTACAGTTTACAGCATGCAGCTGGTACCCAGGTCAGATTATGAGTAGATCATGTTAACATAAAGGAAACATTCTCGTTTAGAAACGGACCTGAGACAAACTGCTGAACTGCTCCTCTTGATGCACTTGAGTGCAAGTCTGGTCAAATCAGCACAAATGAACCAGAGTTGGATTTAAATGGACTAAACAGCGCAGATGTGAAAACACCTTTAGTTTCTGTTAACACCTCCATAGAGCTTATCGCTGTTAGGAATGTGGGGCTAGGACCCAAATGCAGAGTCAGGAAGCAGGCAAGATAAACAGAAAAAAAAAAACCAACTCCTGTTTATTGGCATAGAGTCCGTAAGGTACCATACATACAGGAGTAACACCAGGAAACACACCAACAGGGTTAATGGACACTGAGGCAAAAGAGAGAGGGAAACTGTGGCTATTTATACACATAAAAACACTGAGGGCTAATCAGGAAATAAGACACAGCTGGGAGGAAAGAAGACACGGGTTCACAGATTCAGCACTATCACAGGGGAGGTAGTAAAACTAAAAGTAAGTCACAAAAGACAACTGCCAAAGTGCAACACGGAGTAATCGACAGCAACCAGGGAATCAGACGCAAGACTGAGCTTGGCACATGGGAAAGATACAGGAGGATAGACAAAAGGAAACACATGAGAATACTAGAAACAGTAATGAAATACAACTAGAAAGGAAGATTCAAAATACTAGGACTAAATGAGAACTGAAAACTTCCCAAGATGCAAAAAACTAAACAAAATCCAGAAACAAAGCCCACAGACCACAAAAACAGCACACAGCTCGATGCTAAGACTGTAAATCTGATAGCCAAGTGCATAATTTACAGGATATTAAACTGAAATAATAAGCTAAAAAATAAGAACATCCTCTATACAGCTGCCGAATTGTTGTTGGTTCTCGGTGTCTTTTCAAATTAGTCATTTACTCAATATTAAGAGGTTTTTGAAAAAGAGGTTTTTGATCTCAACGGGACATTCCTGGTTAAATAAAGGTTAAATAAAAAAATAAAACACAAGGTTAGGGTTAGGCTAACTTGTATAGCTGTTAAAGTATATAATTTTATTTGAAAGGGAAAATCTTCTGCTTTTATATGGATAAAATACATCCTAACCCCAAAAGAGTGCCAACAACCTGCTGGATGATGATGTTTATCCAGAATACTAATTGCTGGAATATTAGAATAATTAAAATAAATATATATAAAAAAAACTACGTAGAACAACCAGATAGTTGTTATAGCCCTGCAACATTGTGTTTGCGCTGTGACTAGCTTAATTAACTGAGTTAACATGTTGACATTTGCTGATTAGTATTAAATGCTGCACAGAACAAGGCGTTTCTGTCATACAAATCAGTTATTTTAAATACAAATAACTGAAATTGAATAACTGAAAATAAATAAAATAAATAAATACATTTCACTAAAATATATATTTTCTTGATCAATCAATTAATTGTTTAATTAGTTATAGGCAAAACATGTCAGAGCAGATATCTTTATATATTTACAAGGTTGAAACTGCATCTTTGCCAGAAATCACAGCTGTTTCATTGTAGATTTTTTCTCAAAGTGTATTGAGGTATTTTAGTCTGGACCAAAGTAACAGACTGATTGAATGGTGCATTGCTGTCCTTTGAGCTATGAACAGAAGCCTGAGTAGAAAAAAATGGACAGATAAAAGAGGAACAAGAAGCTTCATGCCAAATACAGAAGAGCATGAAGTGAACTTCAGTGCAAGTTAAAGTCTTTGGCTTAAATGTTGAATCTTTTTCATCAGAGCTTTTTATTCTCTTTTCTTTCCTCTACTTTAGCCTTTCAGTCATTTCTTCTCCATTACTACCTATAGTATATAAAACGTACTACCTCCTTACTCATTTTCTTGTCCTCCCTGTCACCCTCTCTTTTTTCCGCCTTTGCTATTTTTAATCACTTTTTTTCCCTTCCCTCTTCCTCCGTCTATTCCTCTTCTCAGACACCTCACTTCAAGAGCAGTAGGTAAACGAATTGATCTTATTTGGAGGCCAATCAAAGACAAGCATCCTCCTGGCATCACTTATGCGTAGAAAAAAAACCCTTGATGCTATAAATGCGGTAGGCTAAGTGAATTAGTTGTGTAATGTGCTTGATGGATGTGGGAGCATGAGGTTTCTCTGTTTGGGGTAGGAGACATATGGCGAGTTGTCTGCAGAGGATAGGAATTAAAAGTTTGCATCTGTGGCAAATAGACATGAAGAGACAACATGTGCCTGGCTGGCTGACAACCCTGTCTCATTTCTTACTTTGGTGCTGCTGCGAAGCTTCTAGCAGTTAAAAGAGTGCGCTCAAGCAGGCTGGGATTCAGCTGATTCTACGGAGAGATTTCTCCTAATCACTGAAATGATCAACTGGTGCAGAAAAGCCCCCAAACTTTTTCGCAATTGCAAAACCCCCTCTCTGCTATATCTACATTTGTTAATGTTTTACAAGAACTCAAATGCACACGCAATTCCCACCACACCACTGCAAAAACACACAGCAACTCAATTATTCTTATGTAATAAAAATTCACCCCATGGTTTTACTGCAGCTGTAAAATACTAACAACTCCAATGAATTAAACTTTAGAGCGTTTATAAGAGTTCTACGTAGCAAGGTATTTCTGGGGAGCTTTAAATCTTTAAAACCACCATGTATCACATATAGTCTGTGTGTGTGTGCTGAGCACAGAGGCAATTAAACAGTGCTGAAAACATAAAGTGACCACATCTTTAGCAATCTTCTTAGGATGTAAGGCAAATGACATGATCTCTGAGTATGGCGCTCAGATTCAGAGCTGTCCCTCTGACGTACTCATTTCTAATCCCGTCCATCCCGGTCACTCCCATTGAAAATCTTAACAAGCTGCCTCCAGCTCAGCTTCCCGTCTTTATGTCAGTGCTACTGTTTCCAAACCATACATCATCTAACGCTCGTCTCTATCCACTACACCCTGCCTGCGCTCTCTTCCTCACCTCGGTTTGGCACTGCCCGTTCCTTCGGACGGTTGACCCCAAGTATTTAAACCCCTTCAACTTTCACTACCTGTGGTCCTTGCAACTTCACCTTTCCACCTGCCTTCCTCTTCTCCCCAGAGCATACCTCCCACTTCACCAGACTCTCTCCCACCTGGTCCCTACTCTCACTACAGATCACAATGTTGTTTCTGAGCATTATAGTCCATGCCTGACTTCACCTGTCAACCTGTCCAATCAGTTCAATCGATTATCAATTTGTTCATTTTTCTACTTTTGTTTTTAAGAAATGTGTAAGCTGCTTATTATTACAGAGCAATGCCTTTAATGAAATTCTTGTATAATCCCAGCACCAATGTTTAAAGCAACAGTTTGTCTCATAGTTGATACCGATAATTTTTCGTGCCATGATATTTTTTAACATGCAGCCAACACAAACAGATGATTGGCAAGCAGATATTTTTATTGGTGAAGTAATATCAGCTGACATCAATGGTCAGCTGATATATTTGAGCAGCGGTCCCCAATCACCGGGCCACGGACCGGTCTGTGAGTCGTTTGGTACGGGGCCGCGATTGTTGAGGCAGGTGTGAAATTTATGGTTTTATCGATTTTTATAGTTTTTAAAAAAAAATCGTTTTTATCGTTAACTTGGTTTCCCTGGGTCTTTTCCTGTGTGTTATGAATAAATCTTCTTTTTTTGGTACCAGTACTGGTTTTATTTTATTGTATTTATCCGCGACACCTTAAAGGCCGGTCCATGAAAATATTGACGGACATATACTGCGGCACAAAAAAGGTTGAGGACTGCTATATTAAAGGATTTATAATTATTGTGACGTGAGTTTGTACAGATATCCATTCTGTCCACAGCTGCACACAACAAATGGCTGACGGTAAAAGAAAATATTCCAATAACTACGGGAATGCAAAACAACGTTCAAATTCCAATTTTAAAAGTTTTTTTGTTTACATGTATCATCAAAACAGGCTTGATATAAGTTTTTTTTTTTTAACATAATACTTTAAAAATGGCAAAAACAAAAGTGAAGGAAAGGAAAGTTCTAGAAAATTATATTTTGCTCATTTTTCAGAGACCTTACTTTAAAAGAAGAACGTTTTTTTAGCTAAAGTTTTTTTGTCACTTTACACCCCGCTGAGGTCTTTAAAAATCACTTATAAACATCATCAATTTCAAGAATGTCTGAGAAAAGTCTGAATGCATATATCATTCAAACACTTACTCTATGAAGTAGACTTCTCCTTTCTCAGTGTATGCCATCTCCCAGTTGTCTGGCAGCGGCCCTAGCTCATCGTTCTCATCTGGTTTGGGCACTGCCATCTTCGGGATCTGTCCATCATCTTTGGGTACCTCGCTCGGGGCCTCTGCTGGGTTGATCTGCGGGCCGACGTCCCCTGAAGCATCTGTGCTCTTGTCCTCATGTTCACTTGATTCTGAGGTGACAACAGGACAAGATGAGTCAGGCATGACATTATCATCGGAGAGGAACGGGGGAGGGCGAGGAGAGTGAAAGACAAGGGAGCTGAAGTGTGGAAAATGTGAAGGGACTGATTGAGAGAAGGGGCTAGGGGTGGAGGCAGAAAAAAGAGGAAAGAGTGATTAGAAAAAGGTGAGAGGAAGTGGTGACATTGGGGAAAGACAGGAGGGAACAGAGGGAGTGATTGAGGTTAACAAGACAGAAAGATGAATAAATCAGAGGAGACAATAGAGATTGAGAAAGTAGCAGGCGGTGATGCCCTACTTTGAGTTGTGGCAGTGTGTGAAAGTGTTAGCGAGAGAAAAATGGGAAGACAGAGAAAGAGATGGCAAGTGTGAGCTCATCCCAGAGGAGGTTTGGTGGAGGGAAGTGAAGAGGGGACAAATGAAAGTAGAGGATTGAGAGATAATCTATGGGAGGGAAAGCGCGAGGTAGTGATCTGCTTAGATCACAGAGCCTGCTGTGCTCTATTGATTCCCCTTCTGCTCTCCTGGTCAGCCCACACTCGGTCCCTTTCAGAGACAAAACTCCTCCTGAGCCGAGAGAAGCTGCCCACTTTAACAAACAACATGCCTCAGCATGACGTTTTTGAGCATCTCACTATTGCTGAAGATATTTCCACTCTTGATTTATAAAAACTTTTCAACACTTCATGTACAAATTTGAACCAATGGCATTCTGGTCATAAAAGTGGTGCTCTGCTTCAGTTTGGGGTCTCCAAAGATGACAAAAACCTTTTTAAGAAACCCCCACTACCACTAGATTGAGATTACTGTTAATAAGCAGGTAAAAACATAAAGTCTTAGCTTTTACATGCTGGGTTTTAATGAGATCACAATGTCAGAGATTTATATTATTTTATCATCCACAGCAGGCTCCAGACAAAATGAAAGTAAAGTCAAAGTGTAAAATAACATGCAAAAAAACACACAATCTACTTTTTAAACTTTTTTTTGCTTCTGATTTCCTTTCATCAATTCAGGTATTTTATGTCTCTGATCCAGTAAAACAAATATGATATTTAAAGGAAAATCATCACTTCACCCTTAGAACATTTAATCTGAGTATTTTCTGTTTGTTTTTCTTCCGCAAATCATGAATCTTACCTTGTTTGACCTCGTTGCCAAAAGGAAACCAATATTGCATCCTTTAACCAAACTTCCCTTCTCAAAATATCACCTTAACAGCTCCATAGTATATAGCCGTAATTACATCCAAAAATACAGCTGCAGCACAATATAAAAGTAAGTGCAGGGATCAGCTGAAATCAGCACTCAGACTCCTTGAGCTTCTGTGCTGCTCTGACTGATGCTGTGCAGTGAAAGTCTTTTCCTGAGGCCATGAAACCATCTTAGAAAGTCACAGGACCGAAGCGTGGCTCTGGATTTGGAATCACAAAATTCGAACTCATAATGGTGTTTTTATGATCGCCTATTCATGTGATCACGGGTTTCAGTGCGTGACGGAGCAACTCCATGTATCTGTGTTTGTGTGTTTACTTGTTATAACAAGTGAACACACTAGAAGGTATACTTAGATACGTCTTTTTAGTCTAGTCTTTCAGTGCACAGAATGGCACCTTTCTCTATCAGTTTATGGATAACGACAAGCTCTAGAGGTTTGGCCTTGTTACACAGAATGTTAAACCCCTTTTCTGCCAATTTTCTGTATTTACAAAGAGGATAACAGCACTTTCTACAGGGCTGATTCACAAATGAGAGAAAGCACTTAATAAAATGCCCTTGTTGATTTTTAAACAGCCTACAGGCTTTTGTTGAATTGGGGAGCAAAATATGTGTTTGCCCCTTGCCTATCTGTTCTGAGACACTGTTTAAAAATGGTACCTAATGAATGATATCAAATTCTAGAGAGCAGCAGCACTAATGCTTTAATCATAAACTGTTTGTGCCGCAGAGGTAATCACTGCGAGAGCGAATTGCCGTTCACTGTTTATATATCACGTCATTAAACTACATATAAAGATATTTGTGTAACCAATTAAAAGTGATAATCTGCCGTAAAATCATTTTCAAAGAAATGCATGTAAAAACAATCTGTTCCTGCATCTGTTGCTAGGCAACCGCCCTTAAAGAGACTGTCGCTGTAACATGCAGATCAGACTGAGCCCAAGCGTGACCTCAGACCCTGCTGTCATGATGAAGCCTTCGGCAGAAGTGACCTTTGCCTCTGTGCGTCTGTGGAGGTTGCTGTCGGGACTGACCTGGGGTGACAGCAACACCGTTGCCATTGACAATGGGTCTCTCCTCCTCCTCCTCCTCGGGGGGCTCGATGCTGGCTTTTTCCATGTTGCTGACTGACTTGTTGCGTTTCCTCTTGCCCTCTGAGCTGGGTCTGGCGCCCGGGAGCAGCTGGTCCGTTACATTTAGCAGCAGAGCGCTGGGCTCAGCTGGAGGCTTTGGGGTGCCGTAAAAGTTATCTGGAAAACAAAGTTTAGCTATAGACGTACAGTAGAGTGCAAAGGAACTTTAGATTCTCATACATCACATAATATCACCAAGTTGTCAAATTCCCTGTGAAAATGAGAGCAGGATGAAGGGATCTAAAAGATGGCTATCACTGACAAGCTCTGGACATCTTAAAATGCAAATTTTAGATCAAAGCAACATTTGGCTAAAGCGCAGCCTCACTCTGATGGTATATGTCCACAGCTTCTGTGATTTCCACACTTCCCAATCACTGACTACGACAGCAGCTGGGAAATGCGTTCTGTTGCCAAAGTGTTGCAGTTTCACTGAATGGATTTGATTTGGCTTCTCCCCATTTGAATCAAGTTTACATTTAGCCTATTTTATGCAAATCAGAGCTCCCCAAACCTTTTAAACTAACCACACACACACACTCTAAAATATAGACCCATTGAACAGTTTCAGGGTTCATTGCTTACCTTGGTGTTTAAAGGAACACGTTTAGTTAAAGGTTTGCTAATATATAAGAAAGCAACTAGAAGAGCTGTTATTTTGGCCCATTTTATCCTCTCCCTCTCTACTGGGAAGAACCTCAGTACTTCAGAAGGAAACATGTTGGACCCCCCCCTTTTTAAGTGTCTTAAAAGTAAATATATCTGCTTCTGTTAATCCCAGGAGATGACATGACATTAAAAAAAATAAAATCTGCATTTCCATAAAATTTTAATAAAGGAAAAGCAGCACTGAAAAATAATTCCTGTGTACATAATGTAGATGCAAAGAGGCAGCAGAACGGGCACGGAATAAAGAAAGTAAGGATGAGAGAAGCGAGAGCGGGTTAGGATGTTAGCCTTGTAATGTCAGATGAGTTCTGCACTTGAGATGTTGTTCCAGCTAATTCACCATCATCTGCACAAAGACGTGCACACTTGCAAAGTAATCTTGACCTGCACACATCTAATTGCGAGCTAATCGCAACCATTTAAAGAACAGCATATTTATTATTGCGAAGTTCTTCCATTACCTCCTCTGCATATAAATCACTTACTAGCCCAGTGCCTGGATTTCCGTGGAATATAACTATGGGTTTCTGCATGACTTGGACTGAATAATAACCATCTCTCTCTCGCTCTCTTAGTTTCGGTCTCTGCTCAGAACCAACTCCCCACCTCTGGGAACTGCAGGTTTTCATTTGGCTGTGATGCAACAGCTCCTTCCACAGTCGTCTAAGTTGATTTTACATTTTACTGTCATTCAGTTTAAGTACTGGCAGCAGTCCAGTACTGTTGACAGTCTCCATCAGTCAATGTGAAAACCTCATAACCTCATGTTTATGGATTTATATATTTTTTATTTTAATGAGTGCTGTTGAGATTTAATGTGATAAATCATTTTCTTCCAAAAAGCTGGAAAATGCTATAAAAGGCTCACACAAAGGGTAACTGGAAGAGCCAATACCTCAAAACCTAAGGGAAAAAAAAGTGTGCTGGCATTTTTAGATGTGAAGTGACCAATAAAACCACAAAGTTACAGTCTTTCCTTAAGCCATTGCAAGTCTCAAGCTTCTAAAAGCATTTTCATGCAGAGTGAAAAAACTGCAAGTTTTATGTGACTGACCGGACTTTTTCTTTTCGAGTTTTTCGCACAACAAACAGATGAGAGAGAGTGAGACATTGGATTATATTCATCCAAAGTCTGAGAGATTCTTCTGTCACTTAAAAGATCAGACACTACTTTCCTTGGAGGCTTCCTTTTAAATCGGTGACCTCATCCACTCAAGTGTGCCTGCTAGAGCACATGAAGGCTCTGCTTATGCGCAATTAACTAGGCTCAAGCATCTGAGACAAATTTTTACACATATATCAAGGGAAACATGAAGAAGCACCTATTGAAACATCATGTTCACATTGTGAAAAACCTAAAGGCTGCAATAAGAAATAGAAGCGAGCAGCTCTAAAGAGATTACGGAGACTGGTGGGATTAGAACCTCTGAACCAAAGACACGATTCCCGGACCCTTAATGAGCTGAAGCTGAGGAAAAAGTATATGCCGCGTGTGAACTTAAATAACTCGAAGCATCACAGAAACCTGGACTTTGAAGTTTGAGTAAGTGGTGGAAATGCTGTCACATCTAAAAGCCACGGTGATTTAAGTCTACAGTGTTACTGAAAGTAACTTCTTTTCTTAAAAAAAACAGAAGGAAATCACCTCAATTAACAAAAAAGATCAAAAATGAAACAAAAGGAAGGAGGAGCTGAGATTTCTTTGTCACAACACAATCATGAAATAAAAGCAGAGATGGTATAAATAGATGGACGCAGCGATCGGAGTGGGTAGTGTCCAGTTATGAAGCTTCACACTGAAGGTTTTCCCTTATGTAAACCTGTCATGCAAGGGGTGGATCTGACACAGAACTCATTGGCAATAATCCTCCTTTCTGACTCTAATAATAACCATAATTTACAAAATGAACTTCATATTTTATTGAATATGAGTTGGAACTAGAGATTTAGCCAACAAAGTCCTCAGAACACAAAGCACAGCAAGGCAGCTGAGAGTAATTTTCCTATAGACTTCTATACAACTGGACAGCTTTTTGCAACCAGGGGATCCAGCCCCCTGGTGGTCATTAAAAATAATGCAGCCTTTAGGTACTGAAGGCCATGTCTATCTTGTATCCATACTGTTAAGGATTTTTTTCTTAGCAAAAAAAAGAGAAAAGAAAAAACGACGGATAAGAGTTTATTCGGAGACCTCATCTCCGCCACAGCATCTCTGTTCCTTCAGCAGACTACACCAAACTCATATCCAGATAAGTGAGGATCTCTCCTGCACCGCTGAACAAAATCATCTGCTAGTACTCCTCCCGCCCATCATCATTTACAAATAACATTTTGCTATTTCATTGCCTTTTAGTTATTGTCATTGTTTTGGTAAAACTTGTTCAGGCGCACTCCAATGCATTTGTTTTTGCAATTTTTAAAGCTTAAGCTACACTTTTCATGTACCCACCGGATTCTGCAGAGGTAACGCCCCTCCCCGGGGCATCCTCGATGGGGAAGAGTGATAAATGTAAACATCTCTTTCCATAACAGCCAACCCTAAAGCTATTTCAAATTACAGTCACGAGTTATTCTAATTTTGTCCATTTCATATCGCTCTGTGCAACAATATATGTAGAAATGTTGCAGCTGGTTTTGGTTGGAACTCACTACCTAGTAGTTAATGTTGGCTCTAACTGGCATTCACATGGTGTAACAGATGGCTTTATCTATCTGACGAGCTTCATCATTACAGCAAATATAACCTAAGGTGTACGGTTATTGTAATATTTAGAGCTCACAATCAAAACATGAAAAAACAAAAAGATTATTTTATTACGCTGGAATAATGAAAATGAATGGCAATGGCATATTTTTACGCTATCATTAAATTACCACCCAGACTCCTGTTTTATAAGTTGAAGAACACCAGGGATGTAATTAAAATAACCACTGTGAAAAAGTAAGTGGAAATTAACTGAGGAAGAAAAACTGGAGTTTCTTTCACTTTGTGACTCAGCTGATTAAAGATATTTGTTAAAAAATAGAGCAAAACAGTAAGATGTTTGGACTTTGGATGTTTGGATGTTTGCTTTTCTCTGGGAAATGTTTTCTAGGAATTGAACCTGAGAAATTCCTATTTTTTTTCCTTCTAACAAGTCAAACCTCTCTCCTTTTTTTACCAGGCAGCTCTTTCCTTTAAAATTCATGCCTTCCTTCTTTCTTCCACATCTAATTGGCCATTAAATTATTAAAATGTATAAAAGGCTGTATGGTGGCCGAGCGACCGCGCAAGAAGGAACTCTGTCTCCCTCTCCCCATGGAAGGCAGCTCCCATCGCCAAAAGGATCTAACATTGCTTCTGGCAACCGACCATTAAATTGGCCATCTGCAATTTCCTTTTTTTTTTTTTGCTCCATCCTGCAGGGGCGGCAGGCTGACAGAGACTGGAGTCAGGTGGGAGAGAAGAAAGTCGGCTGCTATGTGTTATCTATATAATGGTAGGGGTCTCCTGAGAGTTGGAGGTGGACAGGCAAACTAGGCGCTGGACTTTTTGAGTGGTTTAAAATCTAAGCCTCAGGCCTGTCTGACCACAGGAAAGAGATGGAAGAGAGTATCTGTTTGTCTGGATTAGGAGCCTGAAGAGCCACTGCAGCTCAGGCTCAAGTGAGCCAAGAAAACATGAACGTACTGTGTGTGTGTGTGTGTGTGTGTGTGTGTGTGTGTGTGTGTGTGTGTGTGTGTGTGTGTGTGTGTGTGTGTTTCATTGAGAATTTACTTTAGATTGGTTTTAGTGTCCTTCATGTCAGATTTCACTCTCATCTCCATAGAGCCAAAAGATGGATAAATGGAAGCAGACTTGTGTGGGGGAAGTGTGGACGTGAGGTGATGAGCCCCATTCATTCAAGCTGCTGAAAACTACCCATAGTGCCACACTGAAGCATACATTCCTTAAAAAAATATAGAAATATCACAAAGAAGAATGGCCGCAATCATACGCGTTATTAAGCGTGTCTTAAATAAATCCTTACCTTCATATGTTCCACTCTCTAGCAGGGCTCCACTTTTCTCCAGTTCCATAAACCGGTCAATGGTCACGAAATTATAATCCACCCCCGGGACCTCTCCTTCCTTGGGCTGCCTGGTTGTGCCTGCAGAAGATAAGCAAGAAGAGCTATAATGTGAATAACTACTGAATGAGAGGGGGACTTTGATTAAGGGTGAGTCTTTTTCAGTGTTTTCGAGACGATCAGAACAAGCTGACCCAGGCCCAGCTCTATTCATTAAATTCCCTATCTTTACATTCCTTTTTTTGTCCCATCCTTTGTACAGCTGAGACTGAATATTTAACAGAGAGGAGAAGTGGCAAGGTATGATTTCAGGAGCTAAGTGATGCAATTTGGACACCAAGAGGAGAAATCAAATCAATTTGCATGGAGTTGACAGCATGTCGAGGACTCCCTGACAGGAGCAGCGGTCCTGCCAGCTGACAGGAACACGGGTGCGGTGAAAATATTTTACCCTGTGGTAGCAGCATTTTAAGTCAAGTCACGACCATCATTTCTCCTCCAGTTACTAAAACAAAGTGTGTCAAAGTGTTTACAATGTTAAAATGAGGTACAAATGACTTCCTAAATACGTTCTCATAGCTGTGTGCTAATTAGACTAGTTAAAACTGATCCCAGCTGTGATAACACGCAGCACTCTACCCCTGAGGTGCTGAATGGGTTTTCACATCTGAGGGAGCGTTACTCACACTAAAGCAGAGCCTGTAAACCACACTTGTTAAAGCCTGACTATAAAGTATCCAACTGTGTGTTTTAAAGTTAACGGCGGAGCGTTGTGCCACCGATCGCCCCTTGTACGCAGCATGGGGTGATTTGACTTTATGTGAGGCCAGATGACATCGCTCCTGCATTACAAGTTTCAAACAACGCCTGTAAAAGTTTGTGTGTTGTGTAGATGTGGGCCAAGAAAAGCCAAAAGTACGCAGGTTTCAGTTTCCATAAACACAGATTACTGCACTTTTAACTGTATAAACAGAGCTACATCAGTTAAAGAGCTGATCTTAAAACTACCAAGTGGGAAAAATGGGTATGCTTAAGAGCCCAAGAGGATGAAATTGTTAGTTTTTCTTGGTTCACTTCATGAATAAGAAGAAAGGGGATAGAATCAGCAAGCCTACTTCATCTTACTGCCCCTAAAGGGTTTACATTAAAGGCTGAAAAACTCCTTGAGGTTCTCGAGGCTGCAAGTCGGCCAACATCAAGATCGGGCAGTTTAGAGACATTTGCATGGTTTGTGTTTTATACTTGAACTTTTCAGCAACAACAATCAGAAAATCTTGCCCTCTTTGGCAACGTGCGTGGAGGTGAGAGAGCAAGAAGAGGGTTTGATCTTCTCTCAAGCCGTCTGATCACTTCAATCACTTCTCATATGTACAAACAAGAGTGAGGCTGCATGCTTTGAAGGAGAGAGTATTCAAAAAAGTGCATACGCTATTCGCATTTGAAATGCTGCCACTTGGATCAGGTATAAACAACTTTGCCATCAGACGTGACTGAGCCTCACATGGGGTGTATGAACTCACTGAGGTCTGCTTCTTTCATGTGTCAGCGTTTAGACAGTGTGATCAACATCATCAGCCCGAGCTTAAACTTCTTAAGATTTTAAAGTTTGGAACTGAAAAAATCTGAATCCAATTAAGATTTTTTAAACCCCCTAATCTTCAGGGCACCCAAGGGTTAAAAGGGGTCACCGCTTTAAATAGTGAAGTTTGGACAAAAGCAAACAGGTAAACAAAAAGCTCATGTTCAGAGTGTTTGAAACACTTTTGTCTGCTCTTGGTTCTTAATAAATTCAGAGAATCAATATCCCTAATATGGTCCTGTCAAAGGAAAGGCTTTGCTGTGCACTGGTCCTATGCAGAGCCTACCCACAGCTTTGCAGACCATTATCCACATGTAGCCATTTACTGTCATCACTGCCAAAATATATGAAACCACCGATCTGCTGCTGGTCCTTCAGCTTCTACCTGAGACTGAAGTTACAGCATTTTGTCGTCACAGTTTTCATCGACGACTGTTTGTTTTCCAGGCGATGTCTAAATAAAAATGTATGCATGAGGACAAAAAGTATGATGAAATGTGTTGACACTTCCGTCAACAAATAAAAAGTTAAACAAACTGTTCTGGAGAGATGAGAGAAAGGCGGAACGAGTTTGGAAGTGATCCAATGAGAAGTAATCTTCTGGTGCTGTAAGGTTAGACGGGCACATTTTCTCTGCCACCAGGAAGCAGTACAGTACAACAACTAGCTTCTATGCTTCCTGATGCTCATGAAAACGTGACAAAATGTCAGCGCTTGGGAGGAAGAGAAGATTTGACATATAGACACATTTTGTCTTTGTTGTCAAGGAAACTGAGATGCTTTGTTAAATGTATGGAGCAACTTGCTGGTAAAAAATGACAAAGCAACTTTAGATTTAGTCTATCATAATCTTATGATATTTAGTTGACTCAAACTAGACTAAAATAACTTAGGTGCCTAAATTAGGACTAAAACTAAATCAAAATTTGTTGTCAAAGTCAACACTTCTGTCTACTGTCTGTGTCAGTCACTCTGTTCCCTGTTCAAGCCCACATTACAACTAGTCAGCGTTCAACCTACGTATAGCATCATCCCTGGTAGGCTACATGCTGTCGGGTTTTGGAGGACTGCACACAACCACATCTTCGTAGTTTGCTTACCTACAAACGTCACTTTGTGTAGCCAAAGGGACATGAATGCACCACGGTGAATCAGGCACAGAGATCTGGCTTTGGATAAGTGCACAGATGCCCCATCCAACGAGTGTTAAATGCTGCATTTAGGGTGTAAGTTTAGCTCACTCTGTTGAGCAGCCTCATGTTGTTATTGTAGGCAAAGGCACAGGTTCAAATTTATGGTGTGTGTTAGCCCTGCTCTTTTGCCCAGCTTTTTTATCTTACCTTATCACATTAAGGCCCAAAAATATATTAAAAGAAAGATGGAATTTAAAATCTTCCTTAAATCTAGATAACTGCAAACCCTTCTGAAACCTAACGTGCACTTCCCTAGCCTACATCGTCTGTGAGTGTCCTGTTTCATAGCTTTGTTTCCTCCGATTGATTTCTGGCTGTTTGTTCTGCCACTGCTTTTTTAATTGGCTCAAAATGAAATGAACTCTCCAGAAGAAAACGTTAGTGTTTTGACAGTGAAACGGTGGAGCAAAGTAGGCACACCACACACACAAGTATAAATGCTCTTCATAGAGTCAATGATGAAGTTTGAATAAGCTTAATCTTTTGTTGATGCGTTATAGCCAGTAAGATGCAAGCTAGCTTAACAGGGGAAGAAAAGGAGCTAAAATGTTTTAATGCTGATAAACTGAAGGGGAGCTGCAAGGTCTAGTATGAGATAAATCTGAACCATTTTGAACTATGGATCATGCAGAGCTATGGTAATAGAGTCCAAAAATAAAATATGCAATTGAAAATATATACGCTTGAATCATTTTTTGTGTGTGTTTCTTGTCATTCCCAGTCTCTATGTTGATAGATTATCTGTCTTTTCAATATTTTGCTCTGAAATAAAGGCAAAAACTATCCCAGAATTTTTTACTTAATTTAAATTTTTTTGCTGTGAACAACAAAACAAATCTTCTTTACTTCAAACCAGCTGCATGCCGTTAACCTTCGTGTCAAACCTTTTCATTTCTTCTTGTTAACAGGTTGATTATTGGTGCTTAAATGGAGAGAGCAAACCCCGAAAAGAATCAATGATCAGCTGGTGTCCTGGGGACTGCAGTGCCCGACTTTGTTCGCATAAGATTCACTCAGAGGAACCCTTTCATTTCTCGAGCACATGATACTGACATGACTATTTCATGAACTAAAGTGGCACCCTGTATGCACTTTTTCAGATGCTCAAATAGAAATTTACTGTCAAAACTAAAACATCAAGCTGGAACCTGCTGAGAGAGTAAGTCATGTGAGCTGATAAGAGCAAATGAGCAGCAGGGAACACCGTGGTCTACGCAAAAAAGTATTTTTGTGTTTCTGTTTGTGCTGCACCTCCAGAGGAGAAGAGCTTCTTGATTGTGTCTGTCTGCATGGGGGCTTGTGTACTCGTCAGATTAGCCTCCCTCCCAGGCAGAGCTCCTGACTGAGCAGCAGACACACATACACACGAAATTTCAAAGAGGACCTTTGATGTTGGGGGGCTATATTTAGCCGAATCTTCTGGTAGGACTTCTCTAGGGTGACAATTTCTAAAAGGAAGCACCCACAATGCCTCTCGATTTTCAGTCCTTTGTATGTGGGTCATGATCCTTTAGTGCTGATCTGTGAAAATAGAAACACCCCGCTCAAGTGCGCAGTATTTCTTTAGGAAGGTAAGTCATGATTATGTATAAAAGCCTCGGACACTTATCAAGATTTACTACTTTGTTCATAATTTAGTTAGTTTACCAGAGTCTGGGGTTAAAAAAATCCCCTTAGGTGTGTTTCAGGAGTGTGTGAAGCTCTCCTTAAAAATAGGCATGCATACAAAACTTGAGCACAAACATGTTTCATTGATGTTTGAAGTGGGAAAAACTGAATACTACCCTAGCAGCAAAAATATTCTACCAGTTTAGAAAAAGAAAGAAAGTAAGACTTCCCTCTTAGCATTTGATTAGCATTTCAAAAATGAACAGGAGGTGCAATTTGACCAAAAGAATTGTAGCAGTTTCAGTTTTTGTGTGTGTGTGTATTTTTAAATCACAGTCATCCTCTTTTGCTACGGTCTTCTTTATTTTGGAATAAAAACTGAAGATAGAGAGAAAGAGAAATAGACCTTAGCAGATAACCAGAAGTGATTTTCACACCTTCCAACTTACACTTTGGACTCTGATTGGTTTTCCCACTTGGTCCAGGTGTGATTTAGGGCAGGTGCGAACCCAGTAAATTCACGTGGGTGCAGACAAAAACAACTGCACCGAGACTCTTGAGTTGAAATGTCTAGAACTCAAGTGCTGTGTTTATCCTCCCTTCAGATGGTCTGCTAGGGCTTTACTGCAGACACCTTCAGTTTTGGGTTGCTTTTGCTGAATGTTTTGGGTCATTATCCGTTTGCACAGTGATGCACCAACTGACCACTTATGCAGCATTTGGCTGTGTCTGAGCACAGAGTATAGCCTTGAATACTTCAGGATTCATTCAACTACTTGGTGCGACTGCTGATAGAAGTATCAGCAGTCGCACCATTAATAAGTAGTAATAAGCACTTGTGACCCAGTTCCATTGGCAGCCATACATAACATTTCCTCCACCGTGTTTCACAGATGATGTGTGTGTACTTCAGTTCGTGAGCTGTTTCTCTCCTTCTCCGGTTGATCTTGGATTCATCTGTCAAAATAAAATCCTGGTAAAGATCTTTCAGATGTTTCTTGGTAAAGTCTAATCTGACCTTCCTGTTCTTGAGTGTAACCTGTGGTTTACACCTTGTTGTAAACCTTCTGTATTTCCATTGATGAAGGCATCTCTTTAGACTTTGACAATGATACGCCCACCTACTCAACAGTGTTCCTGGTCTTTCAGGCCTTTTAGTGTTGCTGAGTTGACCAGCACATCCCTTCTTTTTGAGAATAATGTATCAGATTGTTGATTTTGCCCTAAATCCTAAAGTTTTTTGGTTTCTCTCTACAGCCACACGTCTTTGGACCTCACACTGAGAGTTTCCCTGAGCATCTACATTTCAGTTCAACTTCAGATCTTCTCTCTGATTACTTGCTCATAAAATAAAAAAGCAGCAGACCTCACCCAGACAGGAAACTCCTTGTCGGTCAATTGTCCAGTTACTTCTGAGACTCTAAAAAAAGAGGGCACTAGTGTAGTTCAATGTCTGCAATCAATCACTAATAGTTGTTAATTCAACCTACAAGCTATTATTTTTCTGAAAGCAATTGTGCAAGCCTGACAAGCTTCAAACTGAAACTAAATCATCCGGCCTGACAATGCATGACACAGTTTGGTGGTACTGTGAAAAAATAAAATACATCTCTAAAGAACATTTAGTTTCTACACATGAGGCATCCACAGCAGACGTGCTGCGCTCTTAAACAGACGTATAAATCCACCTTTACATCTTTAGAGTCTAGGACAGTCTTCAAAGGCAGGGGAAGAGATAGACAATGCCATTGAGTACTTTAGCAAATAGCAGCTCATTTCCTTGTTGTTAGCATTTGAAAATAAATTATTGTTTTCTCCCAGGAGATGCAAAACAAGAAACATAGAATGGCAGAAAGTTAACAATGAGAACATCGCACTGAGCTGTTTGTATGCTGAGTGAGAGTGAGAAGTGAGTACAGGTGTAAAAACAGAGGAGCGGATGAGAGAGCAGCTTAAGTTGTAGCGTGGGCTGCGGCCCTCGTAGCCTACAGCCATCCTGCTGCTCTCAAGTAAGTTCTCGAGCCAGATACAACTCCACAGTCACGGGCCACGAGTCCAGCCCTCACTTGTGCAGCCAAGCACCATTATCGGATGCCCCTGTCAAAGCTAACACCTGTAGTGGTTTCACACTGGGACTAGTGCTCCTACAGAATACATTAACATAGCTCGGAGCCCATCTGTATGTTAATCAAATACACCAGATGAAATGCATGACCTCTGTGTTCTGCCTCACAGTTGCACATTGAGAATAAAATCACTGTAACCTGCGCACAATTTGAACTTAACTGTAGGCAATACAAAAAAGTGCAACAGGGACCCAGACAGTCTCTGGAAAGCAGAAACATTGGCCTCTATTTAAAACAACAGATTCATATCCAGAGTATGTCCTGAAGCATGACAGAGAGATGTTGTACTGTGTATTTATGATAGGGAATCAAAGCATGTGCACGGGCCCTGAGGAAAAGATTATACCATAAGAATTCAAACAAATCATTTCCATACAGTTACACAGTGCGGTCTAAAAGCAAAGAAAAATATGGAAAGTAAAGCAAATGTTTATCTTTGATGTTTTTGCTTTAAACTGAGCGTAATGTCCTCTTACAGAATATTGGGGTAAAAAAAAATTAAGGCTCATTTTTGCAATTTCAAGGTGATGTACTTTTTCAAAATCTGCCCAAGGGCTTTAATAGGATCAGCTTAATCTTTGGTCAGTAAACCTAAAGAGTTTGATGCTAAAGTGGGGATTTAAAATTTCTGTCATTGGCTGACACTTTGTCCAGTTTGTCATAAACGTTATTTATGATTCATCATGTTTGATAAAGGTCCGCCCCTGTATGCCAATTTTCAATAACAGTCACAGCACCACCTAGTGACAACAGGAAATGACTAGAGCCATCTGCTCAGCCTCTTTAGGTTATATTATTTTGAAAACTGTGACTTTTCATCAAATGTTGCGACCCTGGCAGCATGGCCCATTTTGATATTTTGCCATGAAGCACGAAATTGCTGTAACTCAAAAACGTATTGTCCAACCTGCTCCAAACTGGCCCCAATCTGAATACAGATGACCATTAGAGCGTTACCTAGAAATGCCAGATTTATATTTAAACTGCTTCTCCTCCTCAAAAGTGGTGATCCAAAATCTTATAAAATCATGAACCTCGGCAAACTCATCAGGCATAAAGAACTGTTTGGATTTTATGGGTTGTGCATATGTGTGTGGTAAAATGGGTGCATAACGCCCATAATGATCTGCTAGATTATGATCTTTTAATTAATTTATTTAGAGATCAAAAATTTGCTTTTGTACAGATATTTTGTTATGTGTCTGTTTGCCATGCCCAACAAAACTAACGTTTTCTTACATTTATATATTTTTCAATTGCTATTGTGGACGTGCAGGTCTTTTACAATTGCACTGGAGACCAGTACATTCAATTAAATCTATCATCTCTTCAAGTAGATCCTGATTCATAGCCACTGTGGATTTACGGTGGAACAAGCAAAGTGAAAACAGTTCACAAAGTTCCTCCATTTGTCATTAAGTGGCCAAGCCCTTTGGGGTGCAGGCTCTGATCATTTAAAACAACCCTGGATAGTGGCGTTAATATCTATAGCACTAATTGGCTATTCGTTAGTTCTCCTGCGGTGCTCACTGGACGGTTCTTCAATTAAAAAACATCTGTTTCCTTCACAGTGTTGGAAAAATCAGTCGGCTTGGTGAAGTAGCCAGGCAAGGTCGAAGGAAAATATCTTACTAAACATACCTTGGCTCTTATTGGCTGCAAATGATTTTTTGGATTGTTTACTATGAGAAAACATGTTACATATTCCTGACAACAAAAAGAAATGAATTTTAGCAATAAAGTTAGGGTGAAACAAGTTGTGTTTATTTTATTTGCTTTCTGTGCAGCCCACTGTTTTAACTTTTCTTCTGATAATTGATAATGGCAGTTGTTAACATTCTTAAATGAATATAACAACAATAGCCCCACATGTATTTTATTGTTATTGCAACAGCTTTGGATGGACATAACATAACAGCTTGTTTGTATTGTTACTTTAATGTGCCCATCTCATTCTCTCTGGTTTAAATAAATAAAACATGTACAATAAAATACAGGCGCTAGCCACAGAGTGAGTGCTCGTCTTGAATCATCTTAGTGTCGTATATATGATGCTGTGTGTGAGTGTGAGAGTAGGTAGTCTAGGTAACAGCCATAGTGAAGTGACAGACTGCAGGAAAGGAAAAAATAGTGTCCACATGTCTACTACTCTTTGCTAAAGTCTCTCCTCTCTTTCCATTTTCCCTCTTATATGTTTCATATTCTAATCACACAAATCTCCTATGGGCAGAGTAATAGCATTCTCATTTAGCTACGGAGTTGCAACCTCCCCTGCATAATCTCACCGCATCAAAGCATAAAAGTCATTGTGCAATTTACCTCCATGAATTCATTTTTAAATCTTAAAGAAACTGAAAAGAAGAAAATGCCTCTACAAGTTTAACACTACAGTACCACATTCATCATGTTTATTCAAATTAAAGAAAAAGTAGTTGTGTTAAGATGTTGAGGTCAAAGACAGGATTAGACACCTTACAACCTCAAAAAAGACCAGTTTAGTGCTCAAGGCCGACCCTGAACTCCTCCGCCCCAAAACCCTTTGTTTTGACTGTCTAAAACAGTGTCAGCATGGCCTATTGTAACCATCCAAATCTAACCATTAGCCAATTAGGAAGTGATGGGCAGCTGTAATGCCCTTGCATTAGAGGGATGGATTAGTTTCCCATTCAGCAGCTGCCTGTGGGCAAATGGACTGATGGAGGACAGTGAAATGCTGTACCACGCCACTGAAAGCTGCTTTCACTGCACTTTGCCTTCAAAGACAGCAAGAGTAGCAATGTGCTTATTCACTGTTTCCAGCGATGATAAAGAGCAGGGTCTTAATAAACTGTGATTACGTATCATTTAGGTGGCAATAATGTGTGCTGAACTGGGAGTGTGAAGGATGCTGCTGTTTTCACGACCAAAGTTAATTCTGCTCCTTTAAAATCTAATCATATTGAATGCTTTGGTTCATAGATACAAAACCTCACTCTTGGTTCCTGACCAAAGATACGTAATATTTTTGTCCTATAGCCCTCTTAATGAAATTTTAGGTTCATTCGAGTTCAGTCAAGCTCGGTGAGAATGACTGCGTGTTGCTCTCCTGCTTATTGACAGCCAGTAATGTGGGATAGATTGGAGAAAGCCAAGCACTGAACCACACTCCCCTGCCTGTTGGCCCTCTGCCGCCCTCCCCTGAATTCCATTAATAGCTCTGCCCTCCAGGAGGTGCTAGGTGGACCGCCTGTAATGCAGCCAGAGATATTAATGACTGCTTCCTTCCTGATAAAGAGAGGGCTGATAAAGAGATAAAGAGGTGGGAAAAGCAGGGATTAACAGGGAAAATAATTATGCAGAGCAGAATTTTCTATGTTAAAGGTAGTACTACAAGACATTCACAAGCATTCCTTAAATAAATTATAAATTTTAATGGACATTAAAGAGATAAACCAGCAGGAGAGATATTGCAGGAGATCTGCTCACTTCTTTTTTATTTGTATTTTGTCTGACTAAACAGTCACTTGGGTTTTCTCCTATGCAAAGCACTTTGCATGATATTTACTCAGCATCAGTTTCTTGCTGTTTGTCAGCTCACAGTAGCCAATGCTTGCTGCATAACAAATGCACAAATAACACTCTGCTACACCAAAAAGACTCTCAGTGGACATTTTCCCAACAGCTCACATATCCAAAAGGGCACTTTCCTCTGAATCCTATTGTAGGAAAATAAAAGTCATATATAAATACTTCAAATACTATTCTACTGGTGCAAAGATGCAAGTAATTATATATTCACAGAGACTCAGTTGCTCCAAGCTCATGCCTGAAGAACAATGAGAGCTGCTTGAAATCTAATTTATTCAATCACATGTCAGTTTAAAGTTGGAGCAGAGCCCCGAAAATCCTACCAAACTACTGAAGTTGGAACAGGTTGTAGCATCTGATACTGCAATAACCTGTCAAAATGTGACAAGATTTCCCCGTAGATGGGATGAACACGTATTAATGCAGTTAACTGATGTGACACATAAGCTGAGCAGAGTTTTTCACTTTTTATGGCATAACACGTTGAGCGGTTCTGACATCTGAAAGAGTTTAATAACTTGCACTCAATAAAAATGGAGCTTCTAAACATTAGTAAGTCAAACTGTGAGTTAAAAATGTTTTTATTGCAATTTAAAAGTCCTGCAATCTGAATAGCTGAGAGGTTCTTTGTATTTTTGTCTTGAATTATTTACGTTCAAGTCAGAGTGTCACCAATATATATGAGCCAACATATTGGTCAGTATACTGTCATGTGAAAAGGACTCACATGACAGAAAAGGCCGCATTCGTCCTAGGTGTAGAATTCAGGATCAGACCATGCAATACTTGCTTTGCTAAACTGCAAAAAATCTGAGAGCAACATCTCAGACTCTACAAGCCTCAGTTAGCATTGTAAATGTTAAAGTTCATGACAGAACAATTAGAAAAAGACTGAATAAGTATGGTCTGTTTGGAGGAGTTGCCCTGAGAAAGCTTCTTCTCTCTAAAAAGAGCATGGCAGCAGGGCATATGATTTGCAAAGCTGCATATGAACTCCTCTGAATACCAAAGTATTCTAAAGTCAAATGTGAGGCCATGTGTCCGACAGCCAAAGCTTGGTTGAAACTGGGTCCTGAAGCACGACAAATCTACTGGCTGAAAAAGAAAAAGAAAAGAAGGTGTGGTAATGGTCCAGTCAAAGTCAAAACCTCAACCTGATTGAAATGCTGTGACGGAACCTTAAGAGAGCTGCGCATCAATAAATGCCTGCAAACTTCAATGAACTGAAGCAACTTTGTAAAGTATAGTGGGCCAAAAGTCTTCCACAACTGATAAAAACAAACAGAAAATGATTACAACAAGCTATTTCTGCTAAAAGGGGTTCTACAAGCTGTTAAATCAATGAAATGGTGCGGCTGCTGTCCTTAAACTCTAATTTTCACGTGACTGTATAAAAGCATTGGTTTATATATTGTCCAATACGCACCTATATTATATTTTGACTGTCTGCAGTACATGCAGCAGCTACTATAATTTAGTCAACAATTTTACAATTAAAATTAAGTGTGCATGCAATTGGATTCAACTCTATTTGGAGCTGAAATGATTAATAAATGAGCATAAAATTCATCTCCATAATGTCAAACACTAACTTCTCTAATGATCTAACTTTTTCCAACGATCTGCTATTTTTAATTGTCTTATAAGCTAGTAAATTAGACTTGTTTGAGTTCTGGGCTGCAGCTTGAATCAAACTGAGTGTCATGGAGTTGTACTGTGTAATACTCATCACATTAGTCCACATCCACACCCACTCAGTGTAGATGTTTCTTCATGCAGAGCTGTCACACAAACAACTGATAAATTACTAGTGACAGATCATCCAGTCATTTAAAAGACCTCTTGGTGTTGATTAAGTGCTGTGACAAACTCATTTAAGGCAAGACATGACTGTGAATCCCCAAAACTGGCAGCAACAAGTACCAATGCTGACATTCAGGGTGTAACTCATATGGAAGTTTTTTGTAAGTCTATCCTACAAATGTAATACAGTATGCAGAAAAGATAAATATACAGAGTATAAAAACAACCTACCCCTACACAGGGATGTCATCATGAAGTCTTTTATCATTGAGAGATGAGCATGCTCTTCTATTCTCGCTCCTGTTTCTCTTGTGAGAAGATGTGAATGGATTCTTTAACTGTATCTCAAGCTTCCTCTAAGCCTTCGTGTTTCTCCAGAGGCTAAGAGAGATCTCCTTTGGTCTTGCTCAGCATCTCAACTTCCACAGGGATCAAAGCCATCACGTTTGCGGCAGGCGCGAAGTTGAAATGAAAAAGAATAAAAGCAACAAAAAACACTCCTATAATTATTCAGAGCTGCGGAGGAGACCCCTGACAGACAGCAGCTGAGCGAGCGTTCGTGTCAGCGAACTTTAATCTAGAGAGATGCCCCCCAAAAATATCACGGAAAACGCAAGAAGGCCGTTTCATTTTCTCTGCAGCTATTTCAATATCTCTCAGAATCCGGCGAGGACGGGTGCATCACATTCACACACACAGTGGACGAGGAGGAGGTATAAAGAGAGGGGGGAAAAGAACATGAAGGAAAAAAGAGGGCAGAGATATAGAGATTAAGGGAACGCTGATGTCATTCATTTGGGTGGGTGTTTTTCAGAGTGTGCATAGGCAGTGATCAGGGACGTGAAAGTGCTGTTTTGTCAGGCTAATCCTTCAGTAAGGGCCACTCTGGCTCGAGCACATTACCATCCAATGACACAATCCTGTTCGTCAGGATGGCCCACACCATTTTGATCAGTTTATAAAGCCTGTCATGACTGCTTAGCCATAAGACTTAGACATGAATTTCTATCAGAACAACAGCTCAAAAACTTTTCAATCAATGCTCCTATTTTAACCCTGCTTGCTGTTCAACACCATCTCCCCTCACAGTTCTCTACTGTCAACAGCTGCAATGACAGGCGAGCCAACTCGAGGGTTTCCAGTAACCTCTTTGGATAAGGTGAGGGATTTGAGCCAGTGGCTCTATGGGCCACAGAGGCTGGAATAATCATCACACTCCACATGGCGGTAATCATCTCATACGGAGACCTCCTGACCCCTTAATACTGGAGGCTAAGCTGTTTCACCCTGCCGTCACCTCTGCCCCTTTCCCACTATTGGATCTACAGCGGCTCAGCATGTGAGAGCGAGATGTGGAGAAGCCTAAGCATTTCAGTTAAAGCTATAGGAGCTCACGATTACAAGGGCAGGAAGTTAAAACCACGGTTGCGTTTTCCCGTGACGCATCAAGACGTTTCTAAATTGCTTAATCCTTTTGAGCCGGAGGCTTTTGTTTTACTATCAGGCTGATTCCCACAATGTGCGGTGTTAATCATTTGGATATTATCTTAAATTTTAGCTGATTTGTGTGCGCCATTTTCCTGGATGTAGCTCCTGGATGGATCCTATACTCAAAGTTGAATAAACACATGTATAAAGTGAAAGCATTAAAAACCTTACACCTGGCGCTTGAGTCTGATCTCAGTCTGAACTCGTCACATGCTTATAATTTTCAGAACCTGTGGAATCACATTTTAACATACTGGATGGCCTTAGCATAATTCTTTATTGTCATGGCAGGCATAATGTAATCCAAACTTTGATATTTCCCCAAAAACCCAGAGAAATCCAAAGAAAAGACAGAAAAAGCTTCCACCTACGACACAAACCACAGCCTGTTTGCTGACAGCACTATGATTTACACCACTGCCAGCACTCTTGCATTCTTATGAAGACTTATGTTGTCCAACACATCGCAACACTCCTGCAAACTTGTGAAAATCTGTGTCGGCATCACTGTTGGCTGTGACAAAACAGTGGTATTTGTTGCCCTAGGAATGATAACAGGCTGGTTTGTGTCCATGTTGTGAAGCTCACTAAGTATGTGCAATACTGGCTCTCCCTCTGGTAGACCATGAGGATTAATGGCAAGCCACTGTTATGCTGTCACAAAATTAAAACTTTTCTATGTGCTTGGAAGTTTCTTCAAATATGAAACCTTCATGAACCTTCACGAACTTCATAAAACATTGAAAATTGAACTAGCTAGCAGATTAATAATAAACAAATTCCTCTAGTTGCTTCAGCTTGTAGAAAAACATTCAATTTTGCTATTTTATAAAACTGTAGTGAAGAAGAAAATATTTATAAGAGCTGGAATTGAGTGGACACATTAGTCTGTGCCGAGTACAGCAGTATGTGTGTGATGTTTTTGTACTGTCATTTATGCTGAGTTATAGGTACAAATTACAGTTAAATTAAATGTTAAAAGTGACTCAAGCTTATGATACATAATTCTACCCAGCAGCAAAAGTGAGTGAAAACACCCAAATTCTGATAATTTTTCCCCTGCATTGCAATTACTCTGTGACAGTGAAGAGCACCTCACACTGTGAAAAATATTTTCTGCAGAAACCTTCCAGGGCTGGAATTATTGTTTGTGTGATCTGTGCTAACACACTGAAGATTTTTCGAAAAGAAGCTCTAATAACAGCACCTGTGATAAATTACAAGCGCCATCATGGGGAATAATGCTGACCTTCTCAAAAACAAGCACTGACATTTCTGTCAGTGGTGCATTTAAGTCGTCAGGTGTGTTTTTTATTTATGCCTCAACTAGAGCTGGGCGATAGAACGATAACGATATGTATCGCGATATAACTTTTACTCGATAGAGAAATTAAGCTATCGCGATAGACTTCGCCGCTCTTGTCCTCTTAAAATAAAAAAAAAATTAAAAAAAAAGGTCAGCCAATCCAAACTAAGTAGCGCAGAGCCGAACCAATCACAGCCGCAGCGTCACGTCGCGTGACTTGTTACGTACAGCACAAGTGCCAAGCTGCACGTGTGTTTGTTTGGGAAGCAGGCAGTGGGTAATAATAATAATAATAATAATAATAATAATGGATTGGATTTATATAGCGCTTTTCAAGGCACCCAAAGCGCTTTACAATGCCACTATTCATTCACTCTCACATTCATACACTGGTGGAGGCAAGCTACGGTTGTAGCCACAGCTGCCCTGGGTAATGGAGCCAGCGGTAATGGAGGAAATGAGTGTGCCGACTAGAAAAATCTACCGAGCGTGACCGAAGAGAAAACAGATGATGGTTCCAACGCCGGAGAGATTGTCGAACGGAAGAGCCATAGAAGTTCCGTAGTGTGAAGGTATTTCGGCTATTTCAAGTCTGACAAAAAACAGAGTAGCGTGCACTGTAAATTGTGCCGAAAGCAAGTCTGGAAATACAATAAACTGGTGCATGCGTCACACTGTGCGCCACGTTATTGTTTCGGTGAAATGAATTTCTACAATACTGTTAATTCTACTCTGCAGTGTTTAAATGCTTACATATACACACAGTTACTGTCTGTCCACACATACGACTCGGGTCTGCTTCTATGCCCCAGCTTTGTTTACTTTTTCCCACCGAGGCTTCTAGACTTCTGATTGGCCAACATTTCTGCACGGTTAGGAATCTAGCGCCACCTGCTGCTTTGGCATGTTCATAGCAGCGTTTTCCTTCATTTCTGCCTTTATGTGTGGACGGGATTATTTTTTAAAACGAAAACGGAAAATCTCCGTTTTCAAAAACACCCGTGTACGTGTGGACGTAGCCTCAGTCTCTGACTGGAAGCGCTAATTCGTCATTCGGCTTTTGTCAGACTAAAGTAACTGTTAAAACTGTTTGAAAAGCTCAGCTATACAACAAGGAGAGATTGAGAATTTCCTTTTAGTTCTCAGTTTATTTGATATTGACAAAAGTTAGTTTTGTCTGTTCTTCTGTAAAACAAACTAAGATTTATTTTTAGAATTAATATTTTGTTTTGTGGAGCAGGGAAATTATTTTACTGCTATTGTTAAATAATTGTCATCATTACCATTGCATTAATAATATAATCTGGAGTTTATATTGTGTTTAGAGGTTTAAACAGTGTGTCTTTCAGAAAGGCTAAAAGTAACAGGACAGGAAACAGGCTTGGAGAGTTTTGCAGAAGTGGAAGTTATTTTGAGCAGCAGGCTAAGACGAGGCTTTAACAATGTAACAGATAGCTTTAAGAAGGCCTTAAGCAGTTATGACTATTTTATACACAATGCATATCTGTGCTTATTTGAGTTGATGTTCAGGTTCATTAATGGTCTTAAGCTTCATCTAGTGAGAGTGTCTAGATGATCCATGCTGAGGGAAAACTAGAACATAGAAGGAATTGCAGTACATGCTTACAAAACACTTATATATCAGGTCATTTCATATTAAGGTTTTAGTAGAAGTTCTTGGTTAAAACATTTATTTAGTAGAAGACATACACATAGTCTCAGTGAGCTTCTGGTCTAGTGAAAGGTCAGAAGTGCAACAGGTGAATTGAGAAAGAGCATTTGAGGACGAGACACAGACAGTAGGTGAAGAGGTGACACAAAGAGCATGTGAGGTCAACACATACACACACATGAGTTAGATTTATTTAGAGGAGAAATTAGTCATGTCTCGGCAAGAAAGAGGAACAATTCACTTTAAGACAAGAACGGAAAGTACCAGCCATGAAAATAGAAGATGATCTTCTGGGTTAAAAGCCATTGTGGTGTTGATCTGATCTATGTATAAAATGTATCTGTGACGCATGAAGGGGCGTCAGTAAATCAAACCCTGATGCTATAAAATATCTGTTTATGCTTTGATTAAGTCGGAGATCACTTGCTGTCGGCGTACAGAGTGTTCTTCCCACACGTGTGTTCATTAAAATCATTGTTTGACCAAGACCTTCTGGACCAAGGGTGGTTTGTACTCTCCTTCCTCAATTTTGAACCTTAACATTTGGGGGCTCGTCCGGTGGTTGAGGAGGGAGAATTGGAGGTGTAGATGGAGAAATCTGGTCTTAGGTGGTCTGACGGGCAGACATGAATTCCAGTGGTCGAAGTGAGTGGGCATAAGCCGGCTTATCCAAAAGGTAAGGCACTACCTGTTGAATTATTTCCAAAGTGTGCCAAATTGGACATGATAAAATTTAAGTCTACTCACTGAAGTTACTGGTGGATGTCTGTTTTGATTTTGATGAAAAATCTCATGAGTTGAAGCAGTTAGAGTTCTGCTAAGAAGAAATGAAAGCAGTTAAGAGTCTGATAAGAAAAGTTTAAATACTGGGTTGAAGTCCCAAAGAAATTGAGTTCGAGTCTCAAGTAGTTTGGTAGGGAATTGGTTATTTTGTTGGTTAGAGTCCAAATTTGGTCATAAGAGTGGACCTGAGCGGTCAAATTGACCACTAGGTTGCATCTGCCTCAGTCATACACTTGTGTTGGGTGTTGATTGTTGTTTCAAAGTATTATAAATTATTCTAGAACGGCAGTTCGAGTCTGCTAGGAAGCGCAGAGCCCGGAGGTTATGCTCCCTCCTTGTCGTGGACGCGCGACATTGACCTGTCGGCGAACAGGGTTAGTTCAGTTTGGCTTAACTGTGGGGTACAGGGCATCCTGGAATGAAGCTAGGAGTTAGAGTCTCCTTACCGTTTGGAACGGTACCTGCGCTTTTTTGGACAGGAGAAGTTGGACTTCGGGCATGTAACTTTAACCTAACACTTCGGGGTAAGCCTTGGCTGTGAAACGCCAAAAATAGAGCTTCAGGCAAAGTTTGGGTTGGTTGACGCTTTTAAATTGTGTTAGGGACTTTAGAGATGAGGCCAGAAACTGTTGGACAGATACTGGTTAATTGGTCGCAAAAAACTCAGGGAGTTCATCCGCTGGGCGGTTATTTTAAATTTGTCGAAATTGGGTAGGCGCTAAAGCTGACAGATCTGACAGTGGTTGTAAATATAAGACGTCGTTGTAATATAGAATAAGAAAATTTGGTGTGAGAGATCTCTGTGTGTCGAGTCAGTAATGCACTGACTGCCTGCTGCTATTTTTAGATGTGTGTGTGTGAGTGTGAAAATGCAAATGAGTAAGCAGTGAACTGTTTAAACCACAGTTGGTTTTACAAATACTGCTGCAAACATTGTTGAGTGTGTGTTTAAAATGCCATTTATGTTTATTAGAGGACTATAAATAAAGTTTTGAGTTGCCGTAGTGGATGTATAGTAATTGACTGAGTTTGAATGTAGATATATAAATATATTGAGTGCACTGTACATACTTAAGACTAACACATTACTTGCAGTAGTAACTTTTCTCCAGCATTAGTTGCTGGTGTGGTTTATTTTTTCAATTTCTTGTGTGTGCGGTGAGAATTAATAGGGGTTTCAATTTTTTGTTTGTTTGTTTTTACTTGCTCTTTTTGATTATGACAAGCATGTCTAAAATACTCTTAGGAAAGTGTGTTTTGAGTTATATTCCTCAACTCTAGTCACACTTTAAGTGTGAATGCGGTGACTAGAAGGTTTTGAATGATGAATAAAGGTGTGAGAGGTATTTCTTTGGTGATCTAAAGTAGGATGTTTTAAAGTTTGAAAGTGTTTTTAATTTAAGAGATGCATGAGTGATGTTATAAGAGTTTAGTTTATTTAAAAGGTGTGTGTGTGAGAGGATTATGAAATCATTGTGTGAATGATGCTACATTTTAGATCAAAAGTTAGTAGAATTACAGAGGGTTTGTAGATTGTAAATACAAAATAAGTTTGATTAGCCTGAAGAAACAGAAAAGCAGCTTGAGCTGCTCTGAGAAGCTGTGTGTGTGTGACAGGAAGTTACATGCGCATAAAAGGAAGTGACTGTGACGAGTGAGCACCCAGAGAGAGAAACAGATGAGTTAAACTCTAGGCAGATAAAGCGAATGGAGGTTTTGAGAAAAGAAATGAAAAGGATATTAATTGTATGTTTTAGTGTGTCAACACAGATTACAGATAAATAAAGGTGGACTTCTCTCAACCTGGAATTTTGAGTACGGCGCCAAAACCACTAGAGTAGCATAATTGGGAGAAAACAGGCCAGATTTTGGCTTAAAATTTTACAGCTTGACCTCGCACTTGTCCCCATCCTGAGAAGAAGCTCAAAGGACAGTTAATCTCCTGATGAAGACCGACAGAACATCGTGGACTTCAAGAATTAACAGCAGCCAAAAGACAGTGCAACTGACTCATTAACACTGAAACCAAACTGACGGGACCAGCAGCAGCATGGAAAAGCACACGGTGCAACATGTACTGTAAATTACAGGCGGGGCAGTTGAACAGTGGGATAATGAGCTGTGGAAAGCACTGGACATTGATTGTCAGATTTGTCTTGCTTGGAGTAATCTTGAAAGAGATGACTGAGAGGATCAACAGAAAAGAAGAAACCACGTGATGAAACATGCACGGTGGACAGCAGGCTGGTAAGAACAGTGTGACATGACTGTTTAAAGGCACTGAATGTGGTATTTTGCCAGGCTGGGACTTGATTCAAAAGGAAAATACTGAAGAGAAACAGAGAAGAAACAGACTGTGTTTGCTGGAATTCAAGACAACAAAAGGACACTGAGAGAAGAGGACAGTGACCAGTGAGAGGCGAAGCCGGACGAGTTCGACTGTGAGAATACAGGGTGTAATTAGGATTGAAATGAAAGCCTGAACTCATGATGGTTTAGAGATGTCCACCGTCACAAACAAAGAGGTAAACAAGAATAGAAAACATACATAGACAAAGTGTTACATGTGAAATTATTTCTGGAAAGAATCAGAAGTGAGATAGTTTTGAATTAAGAAATCAGGGAAAAGATGCATGAATTAAACCTGACTATAACATATAGAGGCAATGAAGAAAGCAGCTTACACTCACTGAATGTTAACAAAATACATAGGAAAAGCAATGAAGACCTGCTTACACGTATATACATGACATAAGTTGGGATTTCTGACCAGAGAGAGGGAAACGGGTAGTTTAAGTACTTATGATAATAATGAAAATGTCTCAGTTGTGTTTCTTTAGGGGCGAAAGAGACCTGGATCAATTCTCCCCATGCAGCGGTCGGAAGAAACCTGTAGGTTAACTTGACTGGACATGCCAAGGCAAGTTTCTGGTTGAATTGTTCACAGCGCCATGTCTCCATAAACCTGACAAGTGGGCCCTAACTTCTGGCTGAGGAGCAGGGATGCTGTTAATAAGGTGGGAACTTAAAATTTGGGTTAGCAAATTTGGGAAAGACAACTGACGGCTTGAGTGGAGAATTGTGCAGGAGTCTGACACACTGCAAAAGCAACATATGCAAATTCACATACACAAACAGAAAATGCATTAACCTTATAAAGACAAGACAAGCTCATGGAGTTTAATGCATAGACACTGATTAAACCTGGCTAAGAACACAAACATATGCAATGAAGAACAGCTTGCTATTTTGTATGAATGATACAATGGTGTGAATGTTTAATAAAATGCATTTGAGTTTGTAATTGAGGAATAGAAGAAGCCATATGACAAAGGGAGTGAGTTATGTAAACAAAAGTGATTAAAGTAGTTTTAAAAGAGTGACTTAGGAGTGCTCTCTCGTACTGAGTGATCAAAACCAGTGATCACTGTAGAAAGAAATAAAATGATTTAATGAGTTGGGAATGTTTAAACATATGTTTCTGTTGTTACAGCAACTCATTGAGAGATGACTCAGTATGCAAATTAGTTGGAGTGAGTGGTGACGAAGGAACTTCCTGTGTGTGTGTGTGTGTGTGTGTGTGTGACTGAGGAAGTGACTTTCAGGAGAGGAAGCACGGCAGACAAGAGGAGTGCAGATTTGGGTAGGAAATAATTTATAGTTTAGTGATATGTTGTTGTAAGGGGGTCTTATGCTGAATTTAAGTATGTTAAAGAGCATAAGGGGGTGATTTTTGTGTGCAAATTGTGTGATTTTAATGAGACTTTCGGTGTATTGAGGAGGTGAAATTATGTGGTGGCAAGACTTGTGTGTTTAAGGTTGTTGAGGTTGTTGTGGTGATGGGTTGATTCTGTCAGTTAGGTTTGGGTTGTTGTTTTTGTTTTTAATACAGGGAGTTTTAGGAAACATGGACATGTCTAAAAATTGGGCCCATTATTTTGTAACAGTGCACTTAAAGAAAACCTGTCAGGTGATTTTGTTTTGTGTTCTCATGAGCTAATAATCAGCTCTATTTTTCATTTCTGTTTTAAGCAGGCCTGCAACAGTGAATAACGGCGCTGAAATTCTCGGGAGGAGCAAATATAAGGGGGCTTTCCAGATTACAATTGGCTGAGGAGAAAGCTACCTGGGGACTATTCAGGTCGTAAGTCCCTGTAAAAAGGATTTTATGCGAGTCAATCCAGTCTAAAAGCATAAAGAAATATTTTCCTATGGAAAATAAAAAATGACTGAGCTCATTTTGCTGAGGGTGGAGAATCTGACGCGGGAAGCTCCACTATTAGCAAAGATATGGAGTGAATGTGAGGATGAATAAATGTGGACAAACAATTTGCTTTTACCAGAGAAAATTTCTGTTTTGTTTTATTGACTGGGGTTAGATTATGGGATTATAGTATATTGTTGGGAGAATGCCAAATGTTAAAGGGGAAACATTTTGATGTAACTCAGTTACCATTAATTGTAGAAACACATGACTGATAACTGTTCTGTTTTAAGTTTATTTTTATGACATAGATTGGAACATGAGTGGGGAAAACTGAGCATTTTTAAGTTTTGTATAGTATCTTGACACATGAAATGTATCAAGATAAAGGGGGGTTTAGGGTTTATTAATTTAATTGTTTAATAATTTAGGATCATTTTAGGACTTTTGGGGTTTTTGATCATTTGGATATGGTAAAACTGAAACTGTTATTTTTATGTTAAGGTTAAAGGATTAAAGAACTGAATCCTGTTTAGAAGATACAATACCAGGGTTCAAAGCTGTGAATAAATCTTAGAGGGAAAATTAGTGAGGGTTGAAGGAGTAGAACAGGTTTGATTTCTTTTTTGATCTTTAGAAGAAGTGGTTATAATGTAGGCTTACACAGACAGATATTACACAGAAACACACATGACAGTATTGATTCCAGGCAAAAGGCCTCAAATTCATTTAGCTTTTAACTGAACTTAAAGAAGGACCAAAGAGGAAGGAAAGCATATATTTTGGTTAAGTCTGATAAATTAGAATTAGAAGGTATTGTTACATTAAAAGGAGCAAAATGAAATAAAAAGGCTATACCAAAACGGGTTATAACATAGGAAATGTGAGGTTAAAATGAAGTTAACACATAGGAGTTGTTTCAAGGCAGCATTTAGCTATGATGAAATGTATACAGGAGTAATTGCTTATATGCTTAAACTTAATTGATTAAAGTGGTTGTTTTCTTTTGGATCTTTTAGAGTAGAGGAACTTGCAGCAGCGACAATTTGTGTACAGGATGTTGATGATCAGATAAGGGAAAAATAGAGCGAGCGACCGGACGTGAAAGCAGGGCTTAAAGAGTTTTAGAGGGATGAGTAATGTTGAAGAATATATATAAATATAAGTCAATAAGTTAAGAACATAATTAGGATCAGGCTTTTGATTACAGAGTCCCAAAAAGGATAAGTTAGGGAGATGCAGGAAAAGGTGTTTTGTTTCCTTTGCAGAAGATCGATCTCGGCGACCACAGGAGGGGCGAGGATCCTGGAGATCTCGAGGCCTGCTGAACCACCAGAGAGGGACCGAGAAAACCTAAGCTTACACATGGAGTGTTCTCGAATGGGAGCTGGTTGAGCCAGAGGACGGCTAGAGAGGGTCTGAGCGAGGACACAATGTATTGCGACCTCTGGTGTTCCAGAGGTCGAGAGAGGGAGTGTGGAGCAGGGAAATTATTTTACTGCTATTGTTAAATAATTGTCATCATTACCATTGCATTAATAATATAATCTGGAGTTTATATTGTGTTTAGAGGTTTAAACAGTGTGTCTTTCAGAAAGGCTAAAAGTAACAGGACAGGAAACAGGCTTGGAGAGTTTTGCAGAAGTGGAAGTTATTTTGAGCAGCAGGCTAAGACGAGGCTTTAACAATGTAACAGATAGCTTTAAGAAGGCCTTAAGCAGTTATGACTATTTTATACACAATGCATATCTGTGCTTATTTGAGTTGATGTTCAGGTTCATTAATGGTCTTAAGCTTCATCTAGTGAGAGTGTCTAGATGATCCATGCTGAGGGAAAACTAGAACATAGAAGGAATTGCAGTACATGCTTACAAAACACTTATATATCAGGTCATTTCATATTAAGGTTTTAGTAGAAGTTCTTGGTTAAAACATTTATTTAGTAGAAGACATACACATAGTCTCAGTGAGCTTCTGGTCTAGTGAAAGGTCAGAAGTGCAACAGGTGAATTGAGAAAGAGCATTTGAGGACGAGACACAGACAGTAGGTGAAGAGGTGACACAAAGAGCATGTGAGGTCAACACATACACACACATGAGTTAGATTTATTTAGAGGAGAAATTAGTCATGTCTCGGCAAGAAAGAGGAACAATTCACTTTAAGACAAGAACGGAAAGTACCAGCCATGAAAATAGAAGATGATCTTCTGGGTTAAAAGCCGTTGTGGTGTTGATCTGATCTATGTATAAAATGTATCTGTGACGCATGAAGGGGCGTCAGTAAATCAAACCCTGATGCTATAAAATATCTGTTTATGCTTTGATTAAGTCGGAGATCACTTGCTGTCGGCGTACAGAGTGTCTTCCCACACGTGTGTTCATTAAAATCATTGTTTGACCAAGAGCTCCTGGACCAAGGGTGGTTTGTACTCTCCTTCCTCAATTTTGAACCTTAACAGTTTCTAAGTGGAATTGACAATTTAGTCTGTTTTTGTTTGTTCTGTTTTGAAACTTAAACGCTTTAGCGGCTGCCTTTTGTGTAGTTTGCAATATTTGCCTTTATTTATCTGAAAAAGTCTCATGTTCCTTAAGTACATCTACCCTGTTGAACTTATTATGGGAAATAAATATTTAAATAAAAACAAGCTGCTGATTATTTCACATTTTACTTGTGAGCAACGGCACATTTAAATCTTACAAATATAGTTATTTGGCTTATATCGTGATAGATATCGTTATCGCCTGAAATGAAAAAAACATATCGTGATATGAAAAAATCTCATATCGCCCAGCTCTAGCCTCAACTAAAATCTACTCCGAAGTTGTTCACAAAATTGTTAAAACATCCGAGCTAATACAAATCCATGAATAATGAATAGTGGTTTTTTAAAAAGTGACAGAAAATTATTCATGAATTCTATCTTCCTTCCTGTTACTGGCTCAAGGCAAAAAAATAAAAACAGTTTTAAAAAAATGTGTTGGCAGAAGCTTCTAGAATAATGCGCTATACTTGGTATAAATAATGGTTTGTGGAAGATGTTTCTATAAATAATAATGAAGGTTGTGTTTAGATAATCTTGATCCTCTGAAGGTGGACTGAAGGATAAAGAGAAGCTGTTGGCGCCAGTAAACATATCAGAGGTTTGTCAGGACAGCAACTCGGAAAAAGCCCATGAAAACTTTACATTCCTGCACTTCAGTTTTTCAAATGCATTTGACAGGGTAGCTGTTTCCCTCCCACTCCTGTTTCAGACTTTTATTGATGTGATGGTTTTCAAGCACTTGGTTAATATTAAACTCCTTGTGGGATATTTGCTACAAAAACATTTTATAACAGCACTTAAATGTTGGCTTGAACTCTAATAAGGCACCAATCTTCTGACTTTACTCATATCTAACAAACAAATCGCCTTATTTATTATCTATTTATAGGAATAAACTAAAATATGTCAGACAATTTGATTAAAGAAGACCTTTTAGCTCAAATCTAACATAAAGAAATTTTGGCTCACAGGCGGTAAAAAAGGTGGCTTTCGGGCCTGCATAGTGAAGTTAAACCTGCATCCTTTTTAATGGCCACCAGGGGAATACACCTGTGGTTGGAGCTGTTGGTGTTGGTTGGTTTGAAATCAATATTGATTTCAAACCAACCAACTATTGAGCCCCCACTGCTCAATAGTGGGGGCTCCCGGACAAGCCCCCACTACTGAGCCATCGGACTTGACCTCTGTAAACACTTCACTGATGAGTTTCTGATTTTGGGTCATGATGAATAAAACAATGCATTTTTAAAATTTTAGTCAATTGAAATGTTAGGCCTAGTGTCATATTCACATCCTTACTGGTTGGACACAGCTGGTAATCATGGAAATCTGCAAGAACCCTAACCCATCGCATGGAGATTTTTGCTGCTATACATTCTTGTAGACTGATTTCACCTAGCGACAACCAGTCGCAATCCTTGTGTAGGCCCGTGTGACCTTAGAAGGCCTTAGAAAGGAGGATTATCCAAGATGCCAGTGAGCATGCAACCTCACAGTCAGATTCAGCCTTCTGTTAGCAAGGTGAAAGCAAAAATAATATATCATATCCTAGTCTGAATCACCACCAAAAGTAACTATTTTCTTTTGGCTTTGCATTGTCCAGCATCTTTTGTGCTAATCCTTTGAAAAGCACTGCTACAAACCCAGTTGCAGTCAAACATACTGTGACCTTCTTTGCAATAACAGCGTAGATTGTCTTACTTAAAATCACATCAAACAACAGAGTACTTTTTGTGTTCTGTCCTCTCAGTGAATTCATGAGCACCCCCTCTTCCATTCACTTATTTTTACTTACTTTTCTGGTCTCTCTTACACTGTCACTGTATTTCATTCCCTCTTTGACACAAGTGTCCATTAACACAGGATCCAATTACTTGGACTGCTCCAAAGACCCTCCCACCCGCCATCCATCTGCAAATACTCAGCCAATGTACAACTCTCCATGCGTCAGATCAAATTCCACCTCCACAAATAATCCCTCACTAGAATGCTGCTGCCAGCGTCACACAAACTTTAATTGGATCCTTTTAATAGTCCTCACTATGGCCACTTTCAGCCATGTAATTAGGTTTCTCATCCTATAGAGTTTAATGGTTGTGGGATGGGTGAGAGAGGGAGAGTGGATGAGGGAAAGAACGGAAGAGACAGAGAAAGAGAGGAAAAAAGGCCAGACTCTTCGTTTTACACTAGACTTAATCCAATTTCACCCACAGAGAAATCATCTCATGCCATATATACTTTTTCAATGGGGTTTTTATGGGCCACCATAAAAACAAAAGACTAGTGTTGAATATCCAGCCTCATTGATTTTTTTGGCTGTGAGCAAAGTGGCCTTCCTTTGCTCTCTTTTTGGCTCGCACCTTTCCAAACTGGCTTCCCTGGCTAATGCAACGCTCCCAAAACGGCATCACCAAAACTCCCCGAACGGGATGCAAATGATGGGATTTCTGCAATGATTAATTCCTTCCACTTGTGAGGCGATTAGAGGGAGTCAATCAAATGAATAATATATGTATAAGCGCTCTATCAAAAGGCAGTGGCACAGTCTCAGGGATGGATGGATGAATGGATGATGGGAGAACATAAGCAGCTTAATAACAATAAATACAAAGAGGCACTCCCCCAGGGACAGAAAAGGAACTGACAAAAGTAGAGAAAGTAAGAAGAAAAAAGAGATGGTGCTATATAAGCCACTGTGGCTATACAATAGATGGATGGGTCATCCACCTGTCCAGGTGAAAAAGGACTTTCAATAACTCTAGGTGACTGTTTTGACAGTTCATACCTCAGAGGCAAAAAAGTGCATTTGTTTACACCCAAAAGTCGATTCCAAGCTGTTTTTATCATGAAGACTGATCATCTTGCCCTTAAAAATATTCCCTGCTTAAAAAAAGCAGTGCAGTCCACTCAGACCACAGGGCAACACTTCTCCAAAGGAAGTCTGATCGTGCTCTCCGTCATTAGTACGTATCATCAATGTTCAGCTCATACTGGAGAGTTGGTGGTTCGCTTGTGGAATTTTCCCCTCCAAAATAAAATATCTTTTGAAATTTGGTAAGGGCTAAAATTTACTTTGAAGGTGAATGTTTTCTTTTTCAAACTTTGGGCATCTCGTCATAATTTTTCAACCTCTCAGCTAGTAGTTAGTGACTTTTCTATATGAGTTGGCATTTTTCTGAGTGCCTCATGCACCGATTGTGGCAATCAAAGGGTACCAGAAGCCTGTGTGGCTGTGGCCTTAGTAAAATGCCATCATCATGAAGTGTGTTATGGATGATGTGTGTGTGAATGGGTGAAAAGGGCTTGTAGTAAAAAGCTATGTATTCTATTTTTGTCCAAGTCACCTTTGTTGCCATTATACTTATTTACTGTATATAGTTGCAGGATGAATGATATGTACTACATAGTCCAGCATAGTGCACATGCAATCAATACAACACTGACTGCTCACATAAAAGCTGCATGTATCATTACTAACAACAGTTATATGGTTGCCACTTTTAACCACACCAATCAAACTGCATTCTTCTTTTCACCAGTTTACAAAAGAATCAGAGTCGGCCCCACTTCAGACTAAAGCACAAGTGACCAAGAGAAGAATCTGCACTTCAGTTGCTCAATTAAAACAATGACAGTTAAAGCTGAATAAAAACAGGCTTTAAAATGGTCTTTAAATTATACACAATTGGCCGAGTAAGCTGGTTTGTTCAAGGTAATTTGACGCTAATCTCATCAATATAGTGGTTAATTCAGCATCCTGGGTATTTTTAAACTCTCAGATGACAATCCTTTGAATCACTGAGCTGCCTGATGACATGAGCACCTGCAGGTTGTAACCACAGATCATTTCCCCCTTAGAGGTAAATGTGGCATGATGCAATATAAGCTGAAACACTGGGATGATCAGATGATTAAACACTATTAAGAAAAATAAATATCTAGAAGCTATTTCAATAAGATTTTTTTCAGTTAAATATCATTTTTATTCCAGTTGTAATGCCTTTCTCTTTCTTATATGAGTGTAAAGTGAAAATCTTTTGGCTTTCAACTGTAGATCGGACATAACGAGAGATGCGACGATGAAATGCTGAAAGAGGGTTGGGCATTTTCTTAACCAATAATCAAGAAGATCAAATGAAAGTAATTGTAAACAGAAAATATGAAGCAGAAAAACTTCAAAGCAGCATTTGGCTATAACTGAAGGAATGGGATGCCTGTGTCATGACTCAGGCAAAACATGCATCTCTCTAGAAGTAAGACTAGAAATTTTAATCACCTGTCTACTTCACCTAATAAATTGTTGGGGGAACAACAAATTTGGAAGAACACAAGAAAGATGAGAAGGCCCGAATAAAGAAAAAATGACATCATTACACCCTTTCTTGAACAACACAAAACATTTATATTCAACCCTCTGCCACAACATTGAAATGCATTATAGGTTTATAATGTATACTATAAAACATGCAGCAGTGTAAAATAACCAGCAGGACCATCTGGCTGAGGCTTAATTAAATACACTTAATCACATTGGAACATATGCAACGCACTCACATGCCACAGCAGTTTAGCAGGGAGGGAAAGACAAAAATAAAATCCATTTTGATTAAGACTAAAGGACAATTTCTGAGTGGCTCAGAAAATCATTACAGCTACAATAGCGGAATATAACGAAACAATGGCGCTCAAAGTGATTCATTCATCACTCCTGGTATGTTAACCTTTCTCCCTCTTCCACCTGCTGAAAACCTCACAAATGAATCTGCCTCCTTGTGTTGGAGTTAATGACAGCTGAATGGAGAGCAGGCTGCACGCATGTCGAGCCTGTGAAACACCGGCTGTTGAATAGAATGGAGAACAATGAATGTACGGTATGCGCATATTCATAAATGTTTATAGTTAAAACTGTGGAATGTGGTGTCAAGGTTAAAATGTAAAGTAATTATGAAAATGTAATCATGATTTAGAAATGAATGTACTTCAACGTGAAGCATGTGTCATGCATGCAGCAAGTAGCTTTGGAGGTCTCTTTGCCAGGCAACCATGAAAATGGACTTTTGATAAAGTGGCAACATACACCCAAACCTTTTCCTCCTGCCTTCCTCCGTCTTCCCTTGTCTCTGTCTTCATATTTAGTTAATCTTAATATTTCAGTGTTTACTAGTTGCCTTTTATAGTTACAGTTTCATTTTAAGGATAGCTTCTTGTCAGTGTGTTTTTGCTCAGTTTCTTTCATTGCGATCTGCCTCACCCTTATTGGTTTCATTTGTGTGCAAATGTTCCAACCTGTGATTCATTAATGCCCCACGCCAGTCTGTGACCACTTAACAACCAGTGGTTGCTAGGGAAGAATGTGTTTTGCCTGATCAGCTGGCAAATGGTTGATGAAGATTACTGGCAGTTGCCACGTGAAATTAATCACAAAAAGGTGTACATTACAGCGTCAAACAACTACTTGTGGTTGTGTTGATTGCTAGCAGATTGCCAGAGTCATCTACAGATTTATGCAAGACGCTGACCTCTCCACAAGCACTCACCTTAACTACTTTCTAAATGGCAATGCTACTGTGCCAACACGTTTCAAAATGCACAACCTCTGCATTCTCCAAGTTTTATTGCTGGACTAGTAGTTAGCAAGTTTTTGCAGACATATTCTCCTGTTTTAGCCACACTACAGGGGACCACATCAATCTATTAGCAACCAAAGCAAGCAGGATGCTGCACCAAAAACCTCCTTGCTGCGAGCAGATTTGCTGCAGCCTTTAGTTTTTATGGAAGATGCCAACTTCCATAAAAACTAAAGACTGTAAGTACATGCTTGGGAAGCGGTAGTAAACCTCTGAGTCAAGTAAAGTTTCAGTAGTGCTTGGTGGTTCATTATCAGTTGTTTTCAGAGATCTCATTGTACTACTACCAAACTTCTGCCAACCACCATGGCAAGCTGCTAGACACCAAAGCACTCACAACATTGTTTTTGATGCAGAACTCTCTTTCTGACCAGTGTCACCCACCGACTGCCAGAAACCTCCAGCAACCACTATCAACCAGTCATGAAATAGAATTTTTTCCAACCAACTAGTGTTTGCCAAAGGGTCGCCAACTGCTCTTTAGACCTGTGTGACTGTGGTCTTCCTATAGTATGTGTGTATTTCTTAGATCGCTTGTTTGGACCCTTTAGACCTTGTTCATCCAATAACTGCTTTCTTTTTGCTGCTTCTTTGGCCTGCATCTTGCTTTTGAGTCTGAACTTTCTGACCCTAACCATGTAGTTTTGCTGCTATTAAGTATAAAAGAAAAATCTGGTATCTTGTGTGAGTGGCAAAATGATTCATGCCACTCAATTATGCGCTCTTGAATCCTAATGTTGACTTGGTCTCCATTAAGAAGTGGAAACTCTTCACTTTATGGACACTAACACAGATGAGATTGATCTGAAGAAGGATTATAGTCATATAAACAGATAAGATAATAAGGTGAGGGAAGCTCTTGAATCTTGTATCCAGAGACACTAATAAACTGGAAAATTATCCCATAAAACTGTGATAGTGAAGGAGAAGAAGAAGAAAAGTATGCATAATTATCCCTTATCTGCTTGCTTTTTCTGAGATTTAGGGATAGCATGCTGCTGGGCCTAAAGTTTCTTAGCTACTAGCAATCCTATATCCTGTTGTTGACTGCACGAGCAAGGGTCTTTTTAAGGGTTACGTTTTTAACAAAACACATTTTAGTTAAATGTTGGTTCGCATGTTAGCATGTTAGTTGTTTAAATTCAAAGTTCATGTGCATGAAAACATGGCCCATGTGTTTGTGTGTGTCTTCAGATAACTACGCACTGTGCAGCTTACTGTTCACCTATCTAGCCTGTCCCTGCATGGAGTCAATGGAAGGCCCTTATCACTGACTCTCAGAGCCCCCTCATCCCTTAACTAAAACCGCCTGCAGAGGCAAAAATAAATAAAATATGGGGGAAATGAATAAAGAGAAACCCTCTCAGAAAGTGATATTTTTTCCCTAGAGATGTGGCATGCATTTGTGTTTGTTTATGAGAGTGTCTGCCTAGACCTTAATGTCCTGGGTGGGTAGAAATGAAAGAGGGTTATAGAGAAACAGAAAGGCTGAAGAGAGGGAGGCAGTGGGAGTGAAATAATAAGTCTTGGTTTTTGATATAGAATGAAGTTATTACCAGCTGGTGATAGAAGGTACTTGGAAGCCAAGGAGGAGTTGGAACTTGAAAAGGCACAGAATAAAAGAGCCAAGTTCATATGATAGAAATGAGGGGAAGAAAATTGTGATAAATGTCTGTCATGAAATGAAAATCCACAGACCGTCTCCATGTAAGAATGGGCTTTGAACATTGTGAAGGGATGAAACTGCAGTTTGCTCATGTGTGAGCATCAGAGAGAAAGAGGGGTCAGCCAGGCATTTTCTATATTTCCAATAATCCCATGGGCTAGGTGGAACAGAGCTGAGAATCATGGGACGTGTTCTTCACAAGTCCCTAAAGACCAGGCGGCTCATTTCCCCCTCAGAGCTGGTTCGGATTATAGAAAAGGAAAAAGTAGAGAAGATTTCGTGGGCATAAAACATCCCTTAGTTTTAATGACTGGTCTCCGGGCTTAAAAAATAGTAATAGAGTTTCAAGAGTATTAAAAAAAAAAGGAACGAACAGGAATCAAACATTTTCTTGTTCATTACATTCAGTGAAGGTGAAGCTGTAACACTGAGTTGAAGATTGAGTGAGTGATCATTTAAGCCACAGCAAAAGGGACTTTCTGTGCTGCACAGGTTAGGAGCTCCAATTTCTCTGATCACAAAATCCAAGCTAGCTTATTTCTTTCCGGCCTTGACCAATTGCAGAGTTTATAGAAACAACTACCCTTATTCTGACCAGCGGTAGTTAACAATATGACAAATTACTCCATGAAAACAGGAAAAATCACGCAGTAAAATACTGTTTCCCATTGAAACACTATGTATTCTGGGCATATTTGCAGATCCCCCCAAAAGGAAAGATGTCCAGATCCCATACCAATGCTATATATATTATCCTTTAGACAGCCTGCAACTACGTTATCTCCTGGCTGCAACTTTGTATTTAAGCTACTTTAACTGCTGTTCTAGTCAGCTGATAAGCTGCTCTGGAGACATCAGTAGGCACCTACTTTGGGACCATTTGTCACTTTTTTCTGACTTTTACTGACAGAAAAAAAATAATTAAGAAACCCATTGATTGTCTTGTTGTATCACAACAGACCATAAAATCTCTATAAAAAGATGCTGGGATGTGTTAAAATAAACTAAAATGCTCTTCTCCCAGACAGTTCTTCAGTGATGGATGCAGGGAAGTGATGGAGAGGTGCAGGCAGGCCGTGAAAATATATCCTGCACCCCTGGCCCGATTATCCAGGGAATATAAACCAGGTTGGTGGGAGTCTGACAGCACATCATGATGGGAGGTTGTCTACTTGAGTGACAGATGGGAATAGCCCTAAAAAACTGATGGATAGGTGAGAAAAATAGCTGAACAGTCATCCCTAGAGACCATGCAGGCTGACAAGCACAGGGAAACTAGTTAAATACAACAGTTCAGTTCAGTTCAAATGAAATGTATGCTTAAACCTCCTTCTGACATAGTGCCGGACAGCTTTATTAATGATGTTCCGGTAAGATATAACTTGATAAGTGTTAGATCTGTTAACTGCAAATCTCCTTGTTCATCTAATAAGAAAAGGCCTTGAATCACAAATGATGTCAGTAATGGATGCACTTAATTAAAGTCTATTAATTCAGAGATTAATAAAAAACCTTTAATTAATGAAGCTAATAACAAGTGCAGCTTAATGAGAACAGTAAGGCAACAGAAGAACATAACTGGGGAATCTGGTTGCAGTCCATCATAATATGTGTCCATTGTTTTTACTTGTAGGTCACAAATTAAAGACTCTTGATCAATTGAAATTAGTGCAGCAGAAACAACAGTGGCAGTATTTTGTGGTTCGTGTTGCTGCTCCACTGCTTGTTTGTGATGTAGGTAATGGGTTTCCAATTCTGGACTTGACCTGAGTAGGAATAGTTGGCATCATCTTTATCATCTTGGTGGCCCGACACTACTCTGACTTTGTTGGTAATGTCTCAGCCACACTAGAGTAAATAGAATGGAACCCCCTCCCAAGATTGTCATCGTAGGAACAATTGATGCTTGCCCCTGCGACGTTTTTTGTATTCAACAACCAACTGCAAGTAGTTGTAGCAATCAACTGGTTGGTTAAGCATGCAGCATCCTCAACCTCTTTTGAATGCAAGTTGACTGCATAGGTTGCCTGGTGAGAAGAAACCCTGCAAACACAGAGTGTGAACTTTCAACACTTTTCCGTGACCTTTCTTCAAAAAGGTCTAACATCTAAAAATGTATGTACTGTACAGTAAATGGTCTGTATTTGTATAGCGCTTTATTAGTCCCTAAGGACCCCATAGTGCTTTACACGTTCAGTCATTCACACACTGGTGATGGCAAGCTACATTGTAGCCACAGCCGCCCTGGGGCGCACTGACAGAGGCGAGGCTGCCGGACACTGGCGCCACCGGGCCCTCTGACCACCACTAGTAGGCAACGGGTGAAGTGTCTTGCCCAAGGACACAACGACCGAGACTGTCCAAGCCGGGGCTCGAACCGGCAACCTTCCGATTACAAGGCGAACTCCCAACTTCAAACCTTTTGTTTGCATGGGGCAACCAATCAGCAGAGAGATAGCTTGAAGGGTGGGCTGCCCCAAGCTAGACAGGTACTTTAGGTTGCTCCTTTTTTCAGCACTTGGAGGACAGTAGATTGTGACAACCTGAGGCTGGGTTTGTGTCTCCTCCCAGAATTGAACTGGGAATATGTAACCCCAAAGTATTAACCATTACAACATGCCCCACAAAGTCCAACAAAACTGGAATTATTTTGAAGTGTAAATCTAATATTACTGGAGCTAGAAATGAGTTTAATAATAATCATAATGAATCCCTTTGAAAATATATAAATTATCTATATCATTCAATTCATTTCTTGTTGGTTTTTTTGGTGCTCATATAAATGAACAAAACTGAACAACATAAAGAAAATGAACAAACTATATAGAAGGACACGACATGCGTGATGAGCACTCAGATTAATGAAAACGTGCATGAGGCCTATTTTGTGCTCACCCTGTTAGCATTTTGTGCCCTTGATGTTCTAAATCTTGGCCTTAATGTTGTTTTTTTTCTATGTCTCTCTTTTTATTTCCCCATGAGTGCCTCCCAGTCTCTTTGGTGCACTGATATTTTTCCAACACAAAAAATACGACAAAAGGGCAAAATAACAGTGGAGACTAATTAGGACAAATTCTGGGATACACAAAGGCAGATGAAAGAGATTTAGGAAACAAGTGAGAGCTCGGGAAACGCTGAGGTGGGTATTAAATCTGAGCCAATCGAATTCATATAAATTGTCACTGCTCTGTCACTGCAATCAAGTGCACAGTGAATCTGAAATGTTGGCTTCAGGTTATTGCAAATTCAAACCAAACACAGAACACGAAGAACAACTGCAAAATGTAAAATAGCAGCAATATCGGTGGAGCCAAATAATGTAATATATTTTAGTGCAGCAGGTTTGCAGAATGTAGGCAAGGGTTAGGAATGGTTTTCAATCAATATGTGTTTTTTCCCCCAATTAATTTATAATTTAGTTTATAAAATCACAAAAGCATGTCTAACAAGCTGTTTTAATTCATTTCACCCACAATCTAAGGCTCAGAATTACTCTGTATCATTAACACTGTATGCACATATACCAGCTATTTTAATAGATACACCTTAATAGTACCAGGCTGGTGTTGGTGCTGCAAACATTCCTTAGAAATTTCGGTCCATCCTGACATGATCGTGCGCTTCCATGATACACCATTCCTTCCCAAAGATGCTCTGTTGAATTGATATCTGGTGATTGTGAAGGCCATTTGAGTACAGCTAACTCTTTATAATGCATTCATAAAGAGAAAGACATGGTCTGGACAAAGTACTAGACAGCAGGATATATGGTTGTTGGTCTGAAATATTCAGACCAACAATTTTGATGCTCAGTTTGAACAGGTTATGTACATGCCTAAATGTATTGAGTTGCTGCCATGTGATTGGCTGATTAGATAACTGTATTACCGAACAGGTGGTGAGTGTAAGCGTTTATATAGGCTACCATATAAATGTATACAGACTGAACTATTTATATCAACAGTATGAGCATATTGTGTCTAGTACTCCCGCAGTTTTATTTTTGGGCCATTAGAAACTTAATCTGTCATGAAATCACTTGGTTCTGTCAGTGTTCAATGAGCCTGTCCTGCGGTCACATGGCCTGGCTTCTTACCAGCTAGACTGCTGCAGAGCATTGAGAAATATCGAATTCTTCCAAGTGTTCAAGTTACATGTTCGTTTTCATCTTCATTTTTGTTGTTGTTGTTGTTTATTTATTAAAACCGCTGGAACCTCTGGTCTCAAAACACCTCCCTACAACTTTTATTGTTAAGAGGTAAAAAAACGATGGATCACACACTGGGAAGTGTCGGGCATTTAATCACGCTACTAAGACACAATTCTTCAGAAGTTTCTTCAAACTATTTAAATCCAGAGGTCCAGAAATGTATCAGTCTGTTTAATTTATAAACTTTTATACTGCATCTCACTGACCTTGCAAATCCATTATCAGCTGCTCATTCCTCCTAAAGTATTAAGGCTTGAAATTTAAAAGAGGAATATACTGAATAGAATTTTTTTATTATTGAATGATCCTTTGGTCTGTAAAATGTAGGCAAATACTGAAAAAAGCCCATCACTTCCAAGAGCCTGATTTTGGAACAGCGAGGAGAGGTTTTTCTCCAAGGCAGCAGTCCAAATGGTACTTAACTTACACAATCACATTTGAGCATCTGGAATAAACAAAACCTTGGGATTTATTCTTGATCGTAACCTGGGAAACAATTGATTAAAACTGTCTCTGACTCAGTTTTTGAACATCTTCCGTGAAGAATCAGCTACTGCATAATTAGAGTTGAGTATGTGGGTCATTATTGTGTTTGCCTAAGTAAACTGAAAAACCATCAAGCTTATCTCAGCTAGATGCATATTCACCACCCCCCCCCCCCCCCCCCCCCCCAACACCCCCTTCTCATTATTTTCCATTAATCTGCTCCAGACTTTGTATGAGACATTCTGTGTCAGGGAGAGGCTACTCAGAAACAACCTTGGAGACAGAGAGAGGGGGGAGAAGGAGGCAACAAGGAGGAGAACTGGTTTATTACCACTTCGCCTCTTTTTGATCTCTAATGGAACAGGAGATGTTTATGAATTTGGCGAGGAAGAGGGGGGCAAGTGAACAAGACATACATAGACATAGACATACATAGACATAGAAACCCCATCTGTTTCAAAAGTATCCCACATTTAAATCCAACCTAGTTTCATTAGTTAAAGCTTTCCTACCACAATGATCAAGTGCACTCCCTAACCCAACCGAATGATGCAGGCACCGCTGTGCTTTCACTATACCATGATGTCTGCACCTCGGAGAGCATCTGTCACAATTTTACATGCAGTGTCAGTGTGGGTTTGCTTCTCCGTGATTATTTCATATGCGTGTGTGTGGAAACAAATGTAAAGCGCGTCTGCTTTCATGTCCAAGCATGATAGAAGCACTCTGACGTGCTGCGCAGCTTTTTCGAGAAAAGTGAAACAAGTCTTCCCATCCTTCTGCTCCTGCTGTCGAGTGTGCCAGCATAGATGTTTGGATGCCTTTAGCTTTGGAAGAAAATGCTTAAACGTATGTTTGAGTTTTTGTGTACTTTTATGGGAGTGTTAATGAGATTTTTAGGGGGGAAAAAACAGCATGCAGAGTATGCATTTGGGAACATCTTGGCAGGCATCTCAGCCGCATGATCACTGAGCCACAGTTGCAACTTAGAAATGTAATTGTTTAAATTTGGCAGTGCTGCACGTTATGTGCTCTTTTTGTCTTTTTATTTTAGCGATAATATATTTGATTGGGAGACAACAATGTTGATTATTGAGTATTAATTATGAACAAAATGGATGGAATACATTGTTCGATTTTTTTTTAATGCTGTTTCATCTAAGAGGTTTAGATGATTGGATAGGACATAAACTGAAAGTGTGAACCACAGAGCTGACGTATTGGAATATGAAATGTTCACTTTTTGGATATTTTACAGACTAAAAAATGAAGAAATTTATTGGCAAATCAGGGCTAAATGTCTACCTTTACTTACTTTACAAACTTTAAAAACTTAATTTAGTGTTTACCGTGGAAAACTTTAAGTAAAGCTGAGGCCTATGGAGATGTTATCTCATTACAGATATTAAGCAGGGAGAGAAATGCAGACGTTGACCTTCACTGGCTTTAAGAAAAAGTTAAAAGGAAACCAAAGTACTTGAAAGGGCAACATTAAGGTTTGCACTGAACGCAACAACAATCTATAACTCACAAATATCACCTTTGTGGTTATTGTAATCACCTCACTAATAAAAATACAATAATATTCTGTTCTTTGTAAAGATTGCTGAACACTGTAATGCCTTCAGAAAAAACACTATGCACGGATCTAAAAATAGAATATAGTATTTTTTATATATAAGAACATAATATTTTATAATATTAAACTCAGAGCTTTACACTGCAGAATAACAGATTTCAAGTAAATGTAGCAGCCAGCAGTTTACTGTAACTTATTAGGGACGTTTGTTCATTTATCATGTGACATTTGTTACGGTAAGCACTGATGTCGCTGATTATTGATACAGTAAATAATGTTTAGCCAAAGCCCAAAAACAAACCTTGATATTACGCTGTCATCATGTCGTGCTAATCCATCTCTCTAACAGCCCCTGTGCCACTAAATCCTTCATTTACTGGAGCAGCCACTGTCCGCTATGCTCCTGTCTCATTAAAGACATTGAAATATGGTGGCATTTCACATGCCGCCGTCACATTAAAAAAAAAATCCTCCACAGGTCGAGGGGGAGTGTACGAGTGAAGGTCAACTATGTCCATTTTCCACCCACACATGCATATACTCACTAATGTGGCAAAGACTTTAGAAACACTGTTATAAGAAGTCCAAAGTTCACCTATTTAATCTTGGTTTGAAACTCACCAAAGATTTTCCAATGATCGTAATTTGATCACTCACACTCAAAACACTAGCCTTAAGAAAGTCAGCAGTTGGAACTAACAATCACTTTAATAAATCAGTGAATCTGCCCAATGCAATTATCTTAATAGTATTTTCAAACCTGGAGCTATCTGGTTTACCATCACATAGGAATGTTAGATTGGATCTGTAAAGTTTCAGGGAAAATTAAAGCAATTCTGAGAATAAGAATCAGTTTTTTCTTCCCCTACAATATCGAGACTAAACTTCAACAGTAGTACTGCACGTGATTTGGTGAGCTGATGATCACACCGGCTTGCCAAGGAATGTATGTTGAGTATTTTACGTGTGAAAGAGAAGATGGGAACTATGTTCTTCCCTTGCAGCATACCACCCTGCTGTGCTATATTAAATAGGAATCAAAGAGAAAAGTGGGCTTGAGCTTATCTGCCTCTCTTTGATGAGTATCTGCTTTCAAAGAAGAGAGCAAATTATGCAATAGCACTCTAGAAGCCAAGGGGCCAGCATGGCATTTTCCAGAGTGCCTCTTTTCTGAGAAGAAGTAGCGCACAGGTGAAGTCAGCATCAAGTGCAGGTGAATTTTTCCAAAGTCACTGGGCTGAGTGACCTCTGATCACGGCATCTGCACAGCTGCTATAGCATTAGGCGGAGAGCAAGGAGGGAGACAGGTAAAGTGCTTTGGCTATTTTGTGATCCGTCACAAACGACGGTACACTTTAAATGTCTTGATGGACCATCTTTGATGCTCCACTGAGTAGCGATTACAGAGCACTGTGTCCATTCAGCCCACATGGGTCAAACTATAGGGGGACAAAGAGAGATCTGTGGCAGTAGAACAGAGAGACAGAGAGAAATGCACCCTGGAGGCAAATAGACCCATATTAGCTAATTAGCTTCCGCCGGTGGGCTACAGGGGACAATGACATGTGAAGTTATTTTCTAAGGTGTGTTTTTTAACCTTATTATAGCCCGCTAGGTTGAAATTCAAAGTGCTCATTACCTCTGTGGGGGCTAAAAGTCTGAAATCTGACAGATGGATCGCCATTATCTGTTATTTGGCTTTGTCTGTCATTGAGGGGCAATTTTAGACAGTCACAGGTGTACGATAAACCCCAACCTGCTCCTGCTATGAATAAATATATAGAACATTATGCTGTTAATAGGGGTGCAACTTTTGTGTTCACTATAAGCCAAATACCATTGAATTACTTTTTAAAGCCAGCTCTAAATAAAAGCAGCAGTGCATTTGTTAAATTCTGGCCTGAAAACGCACAAATATGTGCACAGACACATACAGTGCGAAATAAGTATTGATGACTCATTCAATCAATTTTCAACGTAACACTGATTTTATTCATAAACCAGAAAGATATGGACAAGAAAAAAAAAAAGATTATATCAAACTTAATTTTTGTTCATTCTTAACCTTCTAAGATATTCCAGTATCAAGGCTCATCATTAAAGGAAAGGAAAGAAAATAATCCCACTTGCTTATGAAGCTCTATAAATTGCTATTTTGACCTTGTGAACATTTTGGCAGCTAAATTAAACTCTCATCACATACGATGCATAAGACTTACACGGGTGTCAGGTGACTGAATTTAGTAGAAGTTAAGTAACAAATGTTTATGAGATCAGAGATGCCCAGTGGTCTCCTGAGAGGAGTTGATAAATAGATCTATCTATAAATAGATAAATAGGTTTTGAAAGAAAAGGGGAAGATATTATAAGTCACTTTGTTTGTCACTGTCATTTCATAATCATCTGGTTTAGTGTCTTGACTCATACTTGACTTTTAACCATTGAGATTCTTGGTTAAACATGCATGAAAAATGAATTTATTTAACTTGAACTGCTATTTATATTGTCTGTGTATATTTAATATAATGTAGCTGCTCTTAAAAAAAATCTAACTGCTACTTGGGATTGGCAATTTGTGCAACAATAGGGTGGCTGTGGCTCTAGAGGAATATATGCTTGGGCACAATATTGAAGTGCAATAAATCAGAGTGTGAGTGTGTGAATAGACACCATTTAAATCACACAGGTCAGGAAACCCTGGAAACCACCAGTTGCTAGGGTAAAATGAGGATTCTTCTACTGGTTGGCTAGATGCCGATAACAGTCATTCAAACTGTGGTCATCAAGCCATGGATGACCTCGGCCAACTACTTGCCGAGGAGTAGCAAAGCTTGAAAAAGTGTGATACAAAAAAGGAAACTGAAAATTTCAAAGTAAAACTTGGATGCAGCAATAAAGAACAAAACCCCACTAGGGTTTATATACCTGGTTTTAGAACTGAAGAAACTACTCAGATGACAGGTGAAACGTCTTCAAGAAGTCCAGTTGCTTTCTTTCAAAGCTCCTTAGACTAACATGACCTGGATGGCTGTTCAATCAAAACTCTCCCTTTCTGCTTTGCGTTGCAGTTTTCAGTTTTACTGCTCAGGGGTGAGCAACTGACTAGTTTTTGCAACAAGTCAGTGTGTTTCATGCAAATGTGTGACTGCAGAAAACTGCGACCAAAGCAATCACCAGAAGGTGACTGAAGATGCAACACCGTATGTCTCTTTGAAACAAATTCAGCAACTGCCAGCAACAACTTACCAGCGGTTGGGGAATATACAGTTTACTAACTGATCTCTAGGCCTGTATAAATGAAACCATATTTAATAAGTGGACTATTGTAGTGGCTTGATCAATACAATATTAGATCTGCTATATTGGTTAAAAAACAAGAATACATTTATTTTGAAAATCAACCACAATAACAGGAGCAGTTTTATCCCAAAGCAGCAAAAACTCACTCCAAAATCAGTCTCAAATCAGATTACATATGTGAAACACAACACTTCATTTTGAACATCTATATTTGATCTGCAAACCTGACAAATACGGTTTCATCCACAGTTTATGACACAACACTACAGAGTGATAATATTAAACTTTCCATATATTTATTCATAACTGTCACTACACATATCTGTGGTAAAATATTCCAATATCAAGGCTCTTTTGGAAGATTACAATGGAGCTTTTGACTGCATTAAAGGAAGCTGCACAAATCCCAGCTTCTTTGCACTTCTACAATACCTGATAATATGGTGACCTTGAAACCCACACTGACAGGTAAATTGAATTCACACCACATACAATGGATAAGGCTTCCTCAAGAGTCACCATGTGACCAAATTTAGCTGTGAAGTCACTGAAAAAACAAAAAAAACAGGGCTGTGGAGATGAATCCGTTTTATTTCTAGCCTTATCTTCACAGCACATCGCATTATTCATGTCTTCATCTCTTTTTCATCATGTGCCAATCACAACGGCGCGTGATGAAAATGTCTCACCAAATAAAGATAACACTGGCTTCTCCTTGTGGGAAATTGCAAACGTCCAGGGTGTAAATATGCACAAATATAGTAGAAATATATTACCAGAGACAAATGATATGCCACATTAAGTTAAAAGCACAATTTGTGGAGATATTGGAAATCTAGTCATAATATATTCTGTATATAGTTCACTGTGCCACCACTCCCAGGCTTGCGGTGTGAATTAAATATAACTGTCATTGTGTTTCAAAGGCAGGATATTGTGTGGAAGGCTGTGAAAAAAATGTGATTATAATATAATTTGTGACATGAAGCTCAGTTTCGCTACGAAAAAAACAAAACACCCCGAAGGTTTATTTCTGCCGTGAAAAAGTGTCAGACTACAGAAGTGTTGCTTTCTCCAGGACAGAGACAGAGAGGTAGCGCCTTGTTGTAACTACTGCTTTATAATGCTGTAAATACGCTGCTATCTGGACAGCTGATGCTGAGAAGGAGCAAAAGATTACGTCCTAGATTTTGCTAAGCATGAATTATGCTGGAAGTAAGACATCAACAAAGCGTTCCCCAGCCTGGTTTAAACCTGTGTGTGTGTGTGTGTGTGTGTGTGTGTGTGTGTGTGTGTGTGTGTGTGTGTGTGTGTGTGTGTGTGTGCGCGCGTGTGTGTGTGTGAATGAGCTCAGGAAAAGTTAATGAAAGCGTGAAAAGCAAGGTTGACTGATGCTTGCAAGTCAGCGATAGAAGTAAAACATCTCTAGAGTGCGGCGGCGAGTCCTTCTGGGGATGCAAATGAAGGAGGAGAGGACCCTTTAAGTATGCACATGCGCATACACACACACACACACACACACACTGTCAACAAGAGAGGCTAGAGTAATAGACCATGAAGCAGACAGAGCTGGAGAACAAGTGAGGCTTTGATGTGGAGTGATGGACAGGGCCAAGGCAAGACTACACTGGCATATTAGCAACAACTTTGAAAAGACAGGAAAAGGAAAGAAAACAGGAGGAAGAGACTGAGATGAAGAAAATAAATATCGACGAGGGAATTACAAAAAAGAGAGAAGGTCTTGGAGATAGATGCATAGCAGATGAGAAACACCAAAGATATGAGATGACAGGGGAAAACACTGGTTGCAATAAGTATTTTCAGTTTTACTTGTGCTCTTTTTCAAGCAGTCGGCAGTTGAAGATTTCTGAATTCGAACACGGGACGTGAGTAGAAAGGAAAAGGAATCGAGTTGTGAACACGGTGTTAAAAAAAAGAGGAAGGAAAGAGAAACAGAAGACACCAGCTTCGAGAAAACAAACATATTTGTGAAAAGAATGCGGCTGCTGAGAAACTATTAGCTTTACATCTCAATCACATGGTTGCAAACATAGCACTCATACATAAACCATAGCCTGAGCCCTCAAATACATATTTCATGGGTCACATCTGCGCTTAAGTCAAGAACTACATAATTTGCCTACTTGGATCTCATGATTCACCGTCGGAAAAAACAGACAGTCATATTGAATTAATGAGAAAACCCAATGTAAGTGACTAAGCGGCAGGGGTTAAAAGGGGCTGAACGTTTCCTGCTGGGGCTTGTCGACACAGTGTTCACACTGGCCGCCGAGAGCGCTGGATCCTCATCTGCTTTGACAGCGCTCATATAGAAGCCATTACACAAACATTTCCTATGGGGATGACCACACAGCGAGAGCCGTAGATCAATCTGAGCTTCCCACAATCCCTGCAGGAGATATGTCAGGGAGAAGAGGATGAAAAACGCATAGAGGGAAAGTTGAGAGAGGACAGCATCAACTGCAACTTTTGATGTAGACGAAACAAAAGAGTATGAAAATTTGAAGGGCGGCACACTGTTCACACTCATAATGGCATAGTTACCGTGTAATAAAGAAAAGATTCCTTCCTTTCAGGACTTTTAGTGATGATCACCTCGCCGCAAAGAATGAAATGGTTTTTAAACAGTGAAGTAAATTAAAAGACAGGAATGGTTTTTAATATCCAGTCTCATTTTGGATCTAACATACCCAGATTTATCAAGCTCTGCAGCTACAGAATCCTCAATCTTTTATTCAGGCCCTGCATTAGTTAGTCTCTTTGGCATCTATCTCTGACACTGCGAAGACTGTTGTTACATATATAAACGAGTGATAACTCTGCTAGAAAACATGGCAGGCTGATTGAAATCCTTAAACCAATCAAATAACTGCAAAATGTCACATCTGTGGAAACAGTGGTGGAGAACCTTTCTCACTTTGAACGCAGCTAAAGTACGAATCCATCATATATAGATAAAAAGCTAATAAACTGACAACGGTACAGACTCTTAATATTCTGTATCCCAGACCTTTGCTTGCAGGTGACATTAAGAGCAGTAGCAATAGCAGTTATTTAGCTGACAGATAAAAATAGTTTTTATTTTTTCTTATTCTGCAGCAGCAGCAGGAGCAGCAGCACAGCCCACCTGCTGAGTAAACTGAGTCAGGATGGGGTTAATGAAAATATAGCTATAAGTCCTACAATCCTTCAGGGTGATAGCATATCCTAGTTCTTAGATCAAAATTAAAGCATGTTTCTAATACTCACTAAAGCCTTGTCTGGTTCAGAATGGACGACTGGGAGTGACTACACACAGAGGCACCACCGCTCTATGTGCAGCATGGCCTGATTTAGATTTCTGCTGGGAAGCTTTGTGGAGCCTACGACACAACATTACCAGCATTTATGCTTGTGCACGGTGAATTATGTGTTAATTACTTTGTGGTTATATCCTGGTGTGGTATATGTGGAGCCAGCCGATAGGAGCAAATAAAATGGTGGGATGTTTTTTTCCCCACACTTTGCTGTGGTCAGTTTTTGTGGATTTGTCCCTCGAGTTTTTCCACTTCTTTGTACATCCCCTCACGTCCACTCCGATAGTTTTGCCAATCTCTTTCCACTATGATTATTTTTCGTTGTATTTAACGGTCAACTGTAAGTGGTGTTACTGCACAGGAGAAGTGTTTTAAAACCTGACCTCGTAGTGTTGAGTGGCACCAATCAACTGTAGAGTTTCAAACTTCCTCTGGCATTAACATCAGCAGTAAAACTGTGTGCTGGGAGCTTCATGGCAGTACGTTTTTTTTCATATAGTGTATTTTAAGATCCTAGTATGTAGGTAAAACATCCACAGGCAGACATCTACACTTCTTAATGATCAGACTGTTCAGAAAAGGATTATCCCTAAACTTCCATATATCCTTGCACATGCTAGTCGCATTCCCGATAGGGCATTTAGCCCATTGCACACCTACCCTTACATTTTGAAGCTACCTCATTGCACGGCAAATTGATTTTGGTAGTATTTCTTACTCCATTTAACCAGCACCAAGCTAATTAATTTCCTTTTGTGAAGCTTTAGCTGCTGGAGCAAGTGATTACATAAATAGCTAATAGAGCTGTTCATAGTGATGCGGCTCTTGTCAATTTCACCTATAAATTCTAAATAATGTGAATCATCGAGGTACGGGTTGTCCTCTGTACCATCTTACAAGCTGAGTTACACACGTTCACTGTCATTAACAAAAGACTGGATGCCTTCCACGAGCACAAAGCTACCTGCCAAGAAGTACGAGAGAGACAGAATGAGTGCAAGTGGGGGATTTTTATTGTTGCTGTTTTGTAGCAATGAGGAGAACAGGGAAATACTGAGACAAAGGAAGTACGAAACTACTTGAATAATAGTAGTTTTACAAAGTAACACAGTAAAGTAACTTGGTGAAGAATAAGAGCTGCTTTGCGGAGTAACCAAGCAGTGGCCAATATTCAAAGACACACTGTTATACAACTCTTTTGTAAAACTTTTGCCCAAATGGACCGTAAGCTTAATAGTGACTGATTTGATAAGGTAAAATTATCAGCCTTATGCACCTGCAGATATAACTTGATAATGATTATTAAAATCTCTGCACTACTGAGTTTTCTGCTGTGCTAAACCAAATGATTTTAAATATCCAACCAAACATTTCTGGACACACGCTCTTTTTATAAAAAATTAAAAGTATCTGTATTATTTTGATAATGTGCAAAAGTATATAAATATAATAGAAGTGTTGAGGATTAAATGATAGAAATAGTAATTCGAAATTGGCTTGGCAAGGAAATAGAGTTCCACTGGTGCCATAAACTAGCTAACTGCTATGTCTGTTTATTTAAAGCAATGTGGACACAGTAATAGGGATATCCTCAGGGTCCAAGCCAGCATAAACTCTGTAGAAGGCTTGCATTTCCTTATGCTGACCATCCATCAAGTTGAAGTCCAGCCAAATTTACTGTGAAAAACTCAAGAGAACGATTGGCAGACTTACAATACAGCTCTTGAGAACAGCGCAGGGGGTAAGGTGGAGGATCAGAAGGTGAGAAAGCAAAAAATGATTTAATAAGCTCCCTACCCCAGGAAAAAAAGGTAGAAAAAAAGTGGCAGAGAGCAACTTGTGAGAGTGCTGCAAAGCTGAATAGAGCCTGACAGGTCTAAATGAATGTTAGCCTTGGCCAGGTCTCAGAGCTGAAGGTCTACATCTCATCACCTGAATAATTCACCTGCTGGGATACTGATTCACCCCTTGGCCTCAGTATGATATAACCTGACTCTGTCACTAGGTCGCTGCCACTGAAACAGTCTCATCATAATCGCTAGGAGTGAAGTTGTTGGTCAGAAAAGTAAAAGACCCCAGGAGAAGAAATATGACTATCCCATTACAAAGCCCAGACAGGACCGATATCCCGTGTTATGGATGGTTTCACCCCCGAGGCAGTAAATCTTTCTGCCAGGCTTGGTCCAAGCTGAAAGAACAACAAATTATTATGAAGAAAAGTCCTTATTAAATGTAATATTTTTGACAACTAAGTGGTCAGTTTAGCTCTTTCCGTTCATTGTTAGATGACATGATAAATATCACTACATACATTATGTAATTATTTATATGGTATATAAGCTTGATTGACAACAGTCTGCTCATAGGACTTAGGTAAATGTTGAGCTATTATTAAAATCCTACATTAGCCAGTCCCTCTCCACCTGATGTGTAATACAGTGTAGTGAAAGACTGGAAATGATCAATAGCACACGGTTATCTACGGGCGGCTCTAAAATAGTGGATTGCAGTGTGACAGTTTAGTCCAGATTCAGTGCTATACTGACACTAATCTGGGAACCCATGCTTACAATCTACAACAAAAATCAAACAAAAAGACATTTATCTTTGTGTTATTGCTATGTTTTAGAACAGGTTAACATTTGTCCAAATCTATTTAAAAGCAATAATCAGACGCAAGTGCTAAAATGGATATTAGATGGTTTCTTTACAGAGGTTTGTTCAGGTGTAGTGGGGAAAAATGACTTTTCTCAAAATAACTTCCCATCTGGTTTGAAGATATCATTGCTGCTTTCCAAGCTACAGTCAGTGTTACATATCAGCTTTGAAGACCAGACTGACTAATGGCCTGTACCAGTGCAAACCTCTTTTCTGGTGCTAAAGAAAAGTGAATGTGAATGCAAAAAAAGCATTTTTACTTGTGTGACAGTTGTTGCCATTAACATTAATCTATTTGGTGAGAATTAATGCTTAATTTGCATAGGTGGATCCCTCAACGCAGTGGCTTTCCCAGGAGTCCTTATTTCTTAGGTAGTACCTGTAAGATAATCCAGAATGAATGGACACCTATGGAGATGTATCTGTAAATTGCTATATTTACACGGTGAACAAACGTGACAAAGTTTGTTGTTTTTAATAGAAGAAATCGAGACACAGATCCATCTCCTCTGCTTTGACACGACCACACTCTCCTGCTATAGTACAGCCACTAAGAGAAATTGTCCTCCTGCAATCACTCATCTAGAAAGGGATCTTTGACAAATGATGGTATAATGATATTCATGGGATTTGAACAGGGTCTCCAGATAGTCACTGGTAAAGTTAAAGTAACGGGGGTATTATTCGTTTTGAAACTGTTTGGTCATAGTACAAGGAATTTAAAATCTGTGATGACAAGATAAAATTTTGTGAGGAGTCAGTGACCAAAGATATATATTGCAGTAAAACTACATGCCTTTAGAACTTGAAGTCAGGGGTTCTGTATCCAGTGAGGGTCCCTAGGCTAGACCTTCACATGCTAACCAAGCCTAGCTCGGATATGAGTGGGAGAGATAAAACTGAAGCCATACTGGTTCAGACGTCACCTTCCTAGCCAAACCGACTGGCCAGGAAGTGACATCACTGGAGTCATGACACTAACTCCTTCACAAGAATCAATCCCAGCATCTTTGAAATCCACCAGTAAAACAAAAACATACACAAAAACCAACAACATGGTCCAGCAACTACATGCAAATGTTCCTTGTGTTGTGTTTGTGTCACATACAAATGATGTCATGAGAGTTTCGGGCCATGTTTCTATAACAACCCCACCCACTGTGAGATGATACTCAACTGCATTAGAAAACGACTAAAACCTTGAGTCCAGCATACTGTATGTCTCTCAGCTGGCTTGAGAACACCTAAGTGTCCTACCAGAAGACCTGGAGGAGGTAACTGGGGCGAGGGTGATGCAGGCAATTCTGCTTGGACTGCTGACTCTGAGCACATCTTAAATTTTATCATTACAATGAACTAAAATGGAAAAGTGTTAATTATACGGTGAAATGAAAGCGGTTAATAGAGCCATGATATCAAGAAGCAAATCAGCAGAAGATTAAAATGTATTAATGAAAACAAAAAGAAGGAAATACTCCATCTTAGATCCAGGTGGGATAAAAGGCTTGAATGGTCTGCAGACGATTTTCAGATTTCGATGAGCTGTAGCAATCTTAAGTTTGCGAATGGCTGGACTAGACCAAGACTGTTTGCTTAGTCAGCGCTGGCTCGATCAGCACAGAATATTAAACACTTCTGTGGCACCGTTTACATTCATGAGACGGACAGAATACCAGAAACAATATAATGAACCACAACAGTGGACCTCACTTCAGCCTCAGACCGAGCATTAAGGTTTAAAACATAATGGGCAACTCAGATAGAAAGGATATATTATGTTTGCTGAAAAAAAAACCCCCACGGGGTATAGACATGTATCCTGTTAAATAACAGAAGAAACAATCAGCTGTAGCTGATCAAACAGTCTTTCATAAACAAACTTTTTTTTAATGTAGTCTCTGGTGACAGCTTCCTTCTCCATTAGCCCTTCCCTTTTCTTTCCTTCAGAATTTAAAAACTGATGAAAGCCAAAAGTGCTTGTTAAACTAATACCACAATTACTCTTCGGCAGACAGTTCCTTTCTGCACAAGCAGTCGTTAAAAGCAACACGAGCTGGAACTGTTAGCTCGCGTGTTGCAGTTCACTTCCTCCCGACAGTGCTGATCAAACAAGCCATGTTTTCCTAAGAGTTACGTGACGGTCTGATAAACATGCTGCCTTATACTGTACACCATCAGGGCTTTAGATAAAAGAGATCTTAAATCTCTACACAAAGAGAAGACAGAATGACAGGCAAGGCCACACTGCTTTTGATTAAAGGGCAAGTTCACATGATTAGACAAGGCAGTGCCCACTTTTATCACACATATATTCAAGTAGAAGCAAAAAGATGACATGACACTGCCTATGCATAATAATAAAGCAAAATTAGGAAACTAAAAAAAACAAAAGTGTCACACCTTTTATAAAGAATTAAAAGGAAGAAAATAACTGAGGCAGTGGTGGAGATGAACACTCTTTTCAGTGCTCAGACTGACAGCCGAGTTTCTGCTATCCTGAAAGATAAAAATCTGGCAACCAATTACAGCATACAAGAGGTGAATCTAAAATGGTTTGACTTAAAAGGAACATAATGGCACGCAGGCAAACAATATACAACAGAAGAAGGCTACAGAGCATTAGGGAAGGACTCAGAAACAGATGAGTGCATTATTAGTGAGTCCTCAGTATGAGCTAGTCTAGGAAAGTAGAAACTGCTGACAAGAATTTCTAAATCAGTCATTCTGCCAGTTTTATATAGATTCAAAAGTCAACATATTTTTTATTATCATTTTTCAGCAGAGGAATGCATGCCAAAATCTAAATGTAGTCATTTCTGCTACTCATAAAAAACAACAAAACAAACACATTTTATATGCCTCAGGAAAAAAGGGTTCAGAGATGTTCTGGGTGATTAGCTTCACCCAGGGGCGGAGCGGGGGGGTGGCTTACGGGGCTTAAGCCCGGGTTGTTTTGTCAGCAGCCCGGGGTATTTTGGAGTGTAATTTTTTCATAGTTAGATGCCTGGCTGACAACTGTATAAAACAAAAAGTACACACAATATTCGAAGCACATAGTGCACACTGTGGGAATTTACGACTGTGCGTGAATCCCCCCCTGATATTGGTATGATCCAAGCTCAGGCACTAAGCGACTGAGCGAGGGGGCGGGGCAGCTGCTGCCCGTGAGTGCGCTGTTGGAGAGACGGAGCCAGCCATACTAAGGAGAGCTTAAGTTTGACCAGGTACCAAAGCAAATCATTCGTACCGTACAAATAATGTAAATATGACGGTGCATCACGAAAGATTGATATGAAACTGATCACTTGACCAATATTACGTTACTTGCTCTTCAAGTGAATCAACAAATGGCAAAATGAAAAGCCGAACAAATGCTATTTTTTTTAGAGTCTTAGCTTACGTGTGTTTATTTCATATTTTCAGTTCTTACCCTCCCCGACTAAATCGGTTTCAGTTATGTACTGAAACATAAGAATGGACATTAGAGGGTTCTTTCAAAGAAAAACTCAGGTAAATGTTATTTTATATATTATGCTTTGTATGTTGTTCAGTATATTTGTATGCAAAACAAGAGGGATTTCAGTACACAGCAGGATATTCACATTTGTAACCAGATATTTACATACACTTTAGGGAGAAAACATAAAACATTTTTACTGTACAACATCAATTTAGAGTAAATTTTTGTTTTAGATAAATATTGAAATATATTTTGAATTAGTTAAATTTCAGAATAAAGAGAGACAGAGCTATTTTTATCACTTTCATCAAATTTAGGAGTACATGTACACTAAGTTTATTGTTAATTAATAAGAAAACTCCAGACGATTCCATTCTGAGCTGAAGAAGCTTCTGATAGGTTAGTAGAGTCCATGTGAGTAAATTGGTGGCACAGCTGTGGATGCATATAAGGCAAAACACAGAGCCTGTTTCTTTGACATGGGAAAATCAAGAGATATCAACCAAAACACCAGGAAAAGAACTGTGGAGCTCCATAAATGTGGCTCAAGTTTGAATACAATTTGGTGCCATTTGCAATTAAGAAATACAGATAGTTTCTCTCTTTACTCTTAAAGTTAACAAATATGTTTTTATATTTATCAATCTAAAAAAATAAACATTTAGTCTGATTTGATGTTACAATTAAAAAAGTGTTTTTATCTGAAGAGTAAATATCTGGTTTCAACTGTATATTTGATGATTGTCAGCACAAAGAGGGAGAGAGAGGAGAACGAGGACAGAACAGATGAACAAGAGCAGGTGAGACACACATGTTAGTCAAATGGTTGTTTACCAAAAGTATCACCGTATCATAGGTCCTCATGTATCTCGTACCTAGTGTTTCTTTTTAGGTTTGTTATTTTTCAAATTCTGTATTTATTAAGTTCTGCAGGCTTGTTTGCACAACAAGGCTAAATAATTATATAAACTTTTCTCAATCTAAATATTGTACTTTGGTAGAATTAAAAAATAAGTGTAGTGCAGGTCTATGATGATTTTTAGTGCTATCATCTAGTTCTGATTCTGGTTCTGTCTTGGTTAAGTCCTCAGTAGTCCTGATTTTGAACTGTTGTAGTCCTGTTTTAATTCTGGATCAGTTCTGGGTCTGGTTGAATTGGGGTTTAGTCCTCATGTCTTGATACAGCCCTGACCTTGTTCTGCCTTGCTGCTTAATTAAAAAACTAGTTTAAGGTGTCCTGCACATGTGATATATATTTTTCCCTATATGAAGTCATTCTTTTTTGAACAGAGCCTATTAATCTTTCAGTCATTTCTACACCCCCCCCCCCCCCCCCAAAAAAAAAAAAAAAAAAAAAAAATCCCACATGCATACTACTCTTTGGGCTAAGCCCCGGGTGTTTCAAATGTCTGGCTCCGCCTCTGGCTTCACCCTCGGTAGAGCCTTTGTGCTCCTGGCGATCTCGTAAAATTCCTGAAGTGCATTTTTTATATTTGCATCTGGAGAAATGTAACAGCAGTGGCAGATGCACTGATAAAATCATATAATAAAACAGATGTGTTAACATTACTAAAGTCCACATTAGGTAACCACTGTCCTTCTAAAGTGACTGCATTTAAGCACCAAACACTGACGATACGAACAAAGAGTCTCCTACTCCCACTGGAGTCTTGTATGATGGATTGTGATGGAGTTCGGTGTCCAAAAAAGATGCGGGGACAATATTCTTAGGTTTCCAAGCTGACCTAGCTTTACTTTAATCAATGTCCTCATAAATGATTTATTTAAAAAATGCCACGAGTCATTTAGACAGTCAGTCATTCAGCTTAAAAATGAGAAACCAAACACTGTTATATATATATGACAAGAAAAGCATCATAACCTCTCATACAATAAGCTCCAAAAATCTATTTCAATTTTAATCAGGATCAGTGTCCTGTTAAGAGTATTTATGAGAGGAGAACTTAGCCCAACATATCAAGGCTATCTTCCTCCTGAAACCTCGCCACCTCTTTCATGTTTTTATGACATGATCCCACTCTTCTTGTGTTTCAGTGATCAGCTCACACACAAACTGTACTGAGCCTGGGCTGCAGTAAAGAGCGTGAGTCAGAGAACATTAGAGTGCAGCGGATTCAGTCTTGAGGAGACACAGCTGAGACCAATGCCAGTGCCGCATTCAGCAGAGGCGAGACTCGACATGGATTTCTCACAGAAGCACAAACTACTTGACGTTTGACTTTTCTTCCTGCTGCCCCTGACGTGGGCAGAAAAGGAAAGCTAAGGGGAGTGTGTCAATTTTGTAGTGGCAGAGAGGAATGGGAGGCTGTCGCACAGGATGGAAAACCTCGGCTAAATGCTCTCATCCTGAGCGCAATCAGAGCGTAGCACAGGAGGTGGATGCTCAGGTAGCGTGTTGATGAAGGTTTCCTGTCATCATCGCTTGTGAAAGACTAATTTTATGGTAAATGGTCTGTATTTATATAGCGCTTTACTAGTCCCTAAGGACCCCAAAGCGCTTTACATATCCAGTCATCCACCCATTCACACACAGGTGATGGCAAGCTACATTGTAGCCACAGCCACCCTGGGGCGCACTGACAGAGGCGAGGCTGCCGACACTGGCGCCACCACCAGTAGGCAACGGGTGAAGTGTCTTGCCCAAGGACACAATGACCGAGACTGTCCGAGCCAGGGCTCGAACCGGCAACCTTCCGATTACAAGGCGAACTCCCAACTCTTGAGCCACGATCGCCCCTCAGGCGTCCGTATCAACAAACATTAAGGCAGAGCAAAAGCATGTTGTTTGGATGTTTTAATGGAAGGCTGATTGTCATAATAACCGTAATAACCTTCCTCTTGCTTTTCCGTGCTCAGTATCATTCCTTTACTCACTTTTTCATCTCTCTTCCTATTTTCTGGCGGTTTTCAATCCTCACTTCTGCCCTCTCCCTCTCCCTGCAGACAGAAATGCTTCTGGGGTCTACATCGATTGTAAGAACTTCACAAACCCTTTCATCACAAAAGCCCTGATTCAACAAAACCAGCTGCACTGCATCAAATGTGAGAAAACCAGCAGGTAAACAGCACAACAGTCATTAGACAGGTAATTAGAAACCAAGTAGAAAAGGCCTAGACAGGTGAAAATCATGAACAATGTGCTTCCAATGAGAGACATAAGATTGCAAACTGATGTTTTAAAACCATAATGTTCTTTCTTAAGTTATTTTTCTGAAGTAGATACAAGTCTCTGGTCTGAATTCTGACCTTTAAAATCGACAATTTAAAGGCCGCGTTCAGCAGGGATGAGGTGACTGAGAAATTCAGGGCTAAAACCGATGCTGGGCTGATAGCTGATGTCAATACTGATGTCTTTTCTGTCTTCGTCCCTCTTCTGTGCAAGGCAAACAAAGAAATCTCTATTTTCAATATGCAGCTAATCTAAAGTCTTTCCGTGCTTCATTACCCCAAATTCCTAAAAATTAATGGGATACAACAGGTGCAAAAATCATCCGCCGCCATTGCTCATTGTCTATTCGCCATCAACACGCTAAGTATCGTCAATACGTTCACTCTGTGTTAAAAGCATTTTCGGGTTATATCAATAACAGGCCTAATTATCATGGTACTGGTTGTGGACTCAGGAGCTTGACTGGTTGTGTTCTTGTTTATTATGAAAAATTCTTTGTTTGGCTTGCTGTTGTTCTACTTCTCATTATTGTACATGGTGATGGAGTAAAGGTCTATTGTTTCGGTCTCTGTTCGGTGTCTGTTGTATCTGCCCATTGAATTTAGCCATCAGCATTAAAGGCTCGTTTTTTTGTTCTAAACTTTGCCTTCTGTGTTCTGCACCGTGGTTCCTCTTCACCCCCACAATCCACACAACCACCAGATTATGATACTAAAACATATTGCTGCGTCTATAAATAAAGGAGAGGCTGAAATGGAGGTGGGTTGCAAAGCAGCTTGCAGATGCAGCAGGAACTGTCAGCGGACTAAAGCAGCCTTAAAATCACATGATATAAGATTTGCTAATGGGACATTAACTGATGTGGGCTGGCACTGATTTCAGGTGGTTTCCTCCTTTTTTTTTTGGTTTTAAAATAACCTTTATTTCTAACAATAGAACAACAACAGAACAAGACATTGGAGCAGAACATGGATACGCAACACATACAGGCACAAGCCAAAATTGGTTTAAGCAGTAGGACAGAAAGATCAGGGGATCTGATGGGATTGGGATTCAGCTCCGCATAGTGCTCGATTACAGTTCAAAGAGGAACCCTACATATATGATGACCTCCCTTTCTCCACATCTGTTATTGGAAAAACACTAACTGATGCACAAAGTTATGAAAAAGGTTTAAAAGTGAGTTTTGTTTCCCAATAATTAATCGTATTTCAGGAGTCATGCCTTCTCTAAAACATGAAACACCTAAGTTGACCTTTTTGTTTAACCGTCACGTACATTGTTCTGTCTTTTTGACCCTGACAGTTACAGCAGTAATTGTGTGTTGCTTGACAAATGATTCAGTCAGTCTTTGCAGGTAATGCACTGGTAATATGACTTTAACTTCTGTGTGGTCTACCTGTTGCTGTGTCTATTGTCAAAGGCTATTTTTAGGTCAAAAGTTGATTTGATATAACACCTTGTGACAGGTCTAGCCTCCAGGGAGTCAAATCTTGAGTAAGTCAAGTCCAATTCTAGTCCAAATTTAACCTTTGGTGAATGTCAATCCTACCTCCTGCTTCTTTCCTCTGTGCACTGTGTGGTAAAGACATAAAATGTACCAAAAATTCTTTAAAAAGCTTCACAGGAGAAAGTGACAGAGTCTACAGAGACTCGTTTCTTTTGGAGAAAAATGTCTTCATCTAGTAGCCCGAGAGAAAATTTGTGCCCAGCTTTTTCTTCTGTGCAGCCGATTGATCCGAGACTGTCTGCTGGTGTTAATCAGCCACCTTTATCTGGGCCAATCAGTAGGCCAAGCTCGTTTATAGTATGGAACGTCTAGACATCGTTTCACACACTGTTCCTAGTTCCCTGGGCTCTCGCAATAAATAATGCAAGTCCACTATCCTCTACTTTTGGGCCACTCTTTCCTTTCATAGAGCACGCGTTCCCACTGAAAGCAGCATTGGTTGGGTACATTGATGCTGGCTGTGTATTTGCATTTATGACACACTATGTTGAGGCAAAGGTTTGGACACAAAAAGCTTTCTGTGCTTTCATACCTATCCCAGATTATTACACTGTACCTGGGATGATCACCGATGCATGACAGCAATATTGTGGTAATATTGTGTGATGGATAAGAGTCCAAAGTGCCTGCAATGTTTTCTGTATATCATGACCAACATCCCCAAGCTGCCTCTGTAGATGGCAGAGTTCACATTTATCCGTCTACTGCAGGTAAAGGAGCCATAAAGAACATTTAAGGAGGAGCATTTAACTGTGGATCCCCCTGTAACCAGCATTGAAAATGTTTATATTTCTGGCCATCTTCACTTCTGTAAAAGCATCTGCCATTTCCTTCATCCTCATCTTCAATGGGCGTTCAGCCTTTTTCTTTCCCTCTGCTGCCAATTAACCTGTCTCTTATCTCACTTTATTTGCCACCAGGCTTTTCCCTTGTTGCTTTTCCAGCTCCATTCAACTCTCTCACATTGGTCCCTTAACTTTTCCAAAGAAACACACAAGTATACATTTGGACACATACCTCAGCAGTAGAGTCATTCGCTGTTCAGGAGTGGTGAGTAGACTGATAAGTATTAGTGAGAGAACGCACAAGCCAATGATGTCACATCGAGACAAAGCATTTTGTCTACACAGACACATTTTTGAGATGACGTGATGTAAACACACTGTAATAATGAAATTACATACTCATTTAGACATACTGTGTACATTATTGTATATTCCCTTAAGAATCTAGGCTAACACAAACAACAGTACAAATCTACAGTATTTAGCCAGCACAGACATACACACATGGGAAATCTTGGATTCTCATTTAAAATCCAACACACTGTATAAGCTCAAATGGTAATCATCCAAACAATTTTTCATGTTGTCTAAAATATGCATGTTTCTACGGTATGGTAACACACACACACACACACACACACACACGCGCGCACACAGATAGTGTTCATTCAACAGTAGACTGTTACAAACACAGTGTAGGACGGAGCACTATCGCAGATCCTTCATGCCGACAGCAGGTGACTGTACAATGCATACATGATAGTTACCTGCTAAAATACGCGTGTATATATTATCACTCCCACTGCAGTTTATGTAAATATGCAAAATTACCTGAATGTATTTAGAGAATATAGCAAGGATTTGTAAATAATAGTAATTATTTCAGGGTTTTTTTGTTTTTTTAACCTGTCCACTTTTTTTCCAGTCAATTTTTTCAGGAGCTCTAATCAGAGGTTGGCACAATCAACAATCAACCACAATCAAACTGAGATGTATTTATCTTTCACAAGTGTGTCGCTTAAGTATTTTTTTGTTTGTTTTTTTGGCTAGACTTCTTTGCACTGGACTTTAAGGGACAGTTATTCCCTTTATACCCTCTCATTGCTCTGCAAAGGTTGCAGTTGGCAGGGTGGTCAAGTGATTGCAAAGAACGAGGGAAAGCAAGCGAGAGAAAGAGATGGTGAGTGGGCAAGGTCCAACTTCAGGCACTACCGGAGCGTGAGCCAGCAGCTCCAATTGATAGTGCCCGGGACCACCATGGTCTTCCACCACACTAAAGTCCGCTACAGGGATTTCCGAAGGGAACAATGCCCTTCACCTCAAAAGGGAGTCTGTGGCAGAGGTGACTTGAAATTCTGTGTCGTTTTCCATTTTCCTGTAGCCTGAGGATGGCTGAACAACTGCCACTCCTCTGCTCATCCTCTCTAGGTCTTGCATACTTTTTAGCATAAGCGGTCATACTTTAAGCTCAAAAAGTTAAAGCCAGGTCCCGCATTAATCTACTTTTTTTCTAGTGTTTCCAGCCACTCTTTAGGGAAATATCTAATTCTTTACCTGCTAAATGCTCCACTAAAACTTGTTTACTGTTAGCCACTGGGCTGCCAATGTACGAGGCTTTTCAATGAAAAGAGGAGTAAAGTCTGGGGCCGTAAAACCAAAACAATTAGCCGAAAGATGCGAAAATGTTATTTACAGCGGCGAGGAACTGCAGATAATGGGTGATAATTCATCACACTTAGCTACCACTTTGATGAGTGCTGCTTTAGGATCATTTTTAAGCCTGTCCTTGTACGTGTCTAATGCAACATTGTCTGCAAGATGTATGTCATACAAAATGCATACAGAATTATACATTTTGTAGGAGACACAGTCTTCCTTATATGTTTTTATGCTCCCTTCTTAGGTTTTCCAAATCATATCAGAGATTTAAATTAGACCACTGATTGCCAATTTTCCCTTCTGAGATGCTGAGATCGGTTACTATATGTCAACACCTCTGCAGAAATGACCATATCACTATACATCTACTGTCACCTGTACATATAATCCCATTAGAAATGATATTGTTTGTCATCAAAGAGATTAGAAGAAGGCAGCAATGCGATTCCATATTTATCCATGTTTTAAGCTGAATGAGCGATAGTAAACTACTCTATTCAGTGTGCTCATTTAATTTTCACACTTCGCAGCACCAATAGCTGGAGAAGAAGCACTTAAATGCCGCTGTTTATGGTAGATATGTCGTCTCCTTTCTGGATTGCTTCACACTGATACGAATTCTCAATTTTTTGCTCGCTTACCCCACCCATTCACTGACAGCTACTTTGCATTACGTAGCATTATCTGCTTGTGGATTCTCATGAATACGCAAGTATTGTTCTCATCAAAGAATCAAACACACAAACAAATACCCCCAAGAACAGAAATAGATCCACTAAGGAGCTACAAAGACAAACAAACTGCACTCCTCTGTTTTGTCCGAGCGCAGCTGTAGTGCTCCTATACATCTCAAGCAGCAGCTTATTGGCTCTGAGCCTCAGCAGGGAATCGAGACACATTTGTGTCTCTGCTCTGTTCTTCGTCCCTTAATACAGACTGTATTGGTTTACGCACTACAGCTGACCTTGTGGGAGCCAACCTGGTCCTCAAACAAATGAGTCACTGCCCGAGTTTCAGTTGGGAGCTGCTATTAAATAGATCTGTTTACCAGATGCAGAGGGTCGGAGAGTCTGCTTATGTGTGTCTGTCTTTGTAGGACTGGAACACATGTTCATGTTGCACTTTGTTCTGAGTTTCCCTGATTACTGATGTTCCTCTCATTTCAGTGTGACTGTGGAAGATGGTTAGGTCAAGTCAGAATGAAAGCAGATGAAGAGGAGGCAGGAGAAAAAGATTTCAGCATAATGCTACTGTATTTATAGTCCTTGCAGTGGTGTCCCTTTACGTCGCCGTTCCAACCTTGGGAGTCACTGAAGCTCAACCTACCACCACCATAATTACCTGCTCCCACCAATGCTGCGTTTCTCTTTCCTCAAGTGGCTCTCTACCATAAGACAGCCATAAAATAAACTGCAGCAATGGTTCAACTCAAAAAGTCATTTAGCTCCTATGTGGCCCCATAAAAGGACCCAAAATGTAAAGAGAGTTCATGCGCAAGAAGAACACTTTTTTATTGCCATCTTCTAAAAAACAAAGCTCTATATGAATTTGTGTTATCGATTCATAAAGTTGTTAAAAGGAATCCTGCCTATGAAGGCATACAAAGCTTATTATACTACAACTGAATCATGAAAAAATAATAATAATTAAAATGACATCAGTTGCTGGACCTTAACAAGCCAGGCATTAAACAAAACGCACATCAAGGCGATCGCACAACAAAACCTTGGCGTCTATGTGCTCCTTGCCAATCAAGAGGGCGTGTGTTTGTTATACAGCCTGCTGAGCTGATTAAACAGTCAGACCGTCAGGTACCTTTGTGGTCAGGGTTGTAGTTTGCTTTTAGAGGAAGCAACTGCCTTAGAGGATGGTTTGCCTAGTAAGAGATCCTCCAAAATGTCCTGTATTTCATGTAATTTTCACTCACCATCTGAGGGGGTTCAGACCTGTGTAAGAAAATTGTAGGCACAGCATTTGGTTTTCAAATGTTGTACAAGCCATAAAAAAGACTCACACACAAAGGCAAGGTAAAATCTAAAATCCAAATGTTGAATCCACAAAGCAGGCAATGGCCATACATGAGGAAGCAGTCAGAAAGGCTAAAAAACCCAACGGAGGAGCAATAAAATTAAAAAGTCTACGAAATAATGAAGGTAAAAAAACAAGGAACACAGCAGACAAAACATTAAGACTCAAGAAAACAAAAAGTGTGAGAATCTGTCTAGAAGATTGAGAATAACTAACAAGAAGTAACAGACTACACACAGGTAACACTGATGAAGGTGGGGCAAACATATGAACATTGTTTAGATCAATAAAGTATCCACCTGTCTATAAAACGGGAAATTACCCAAGAAGCCCCGCATCACAACAATAACCAGCAGCATTTCTGAGCGCTTTCAGTCGACTAGATACTTCAAAGGGAAGTGCGAGGGAGGTGTGGGTCTTTGTTCACAAGCTTGTTTCTGTTCTTCTTGTTATCAACAGCCGCGCTGTGAAAACTAATATAACTTTCCTTGTATTCATTCAACTGGAAAAGGGTGGCATTTTCTTCTATACTGCTACAATAATGGCCAGCTTGAAAAAGCAACTTTGTAATGTTAACTCTGGAGTGCAACCACTTCTGATCACTGCCTTAGAGTGAAATGAAATGAACTGTTTCCATATGATTTCGGTATATTAAGGTATTTGGCATTTAGACCAATAACAAACAGGTATGCCACACAAATGAGGGTGGAGCAAACACCGTCAAACACCATAGGAGAACAGGTCTGTATCAGGGTTTAAACAGTCCCGTTCCAGATACAGAACAACAGCACGATTTGGTAAGAATCAGGTTTGTGCCCACCAGGCTTATCACAAATTTATCACTAAAACAAATGCTTGCTGCTGCTGCTGGAAATGAGGTTGATGAGAGTGCAGAACAATAGGGCCTAACAAGCTTAGTACAAGCAAGAGGAACAGCAGTGTTGGTTGTTGTTCGTCATAAAATAGCTGCATTTCATTAGCCTTTGATTAAGTGTACCTGGTAATACGGGTGTTTATTACCGAGTTTCAACAAAGGATTCATAGCGTCAGTGGGACCTTAAACATGCCAGGCAGGGCTTGAATGATTAGTGAGTTAATCACATAGGCCAGCCAAAACTTTGGGTGCTGTTGTGATGTGCTGTTTTCATTATTTTCTGACATTTGAAAGAAATGTCAGAGAAAAACAACAGAGACATTATTGATGAAGGAAAACAATCCGCTCTACTGCCTGGTGAACTAGAGATTCATTTTCTTTAGACTCCTCCGAGTGAAATAGGTTCATTTGCAAAATACTAATCAAATCTGTACACAATCATCACTAGACTCTAAAATATCCCTCTTTGTGAAATATAGACCTCAACTGAAAAAAACAACAACAAAAATGGGGTGTATTATTTCCATTATTTATTTATTACATGCAGACAATCATTTGAGTCTTTGGCAGGTGGAAGATGAGCTCTTACGATTGACTATTAAGGGAAATATTTTGTATTCTGTTCATGATTTTCATTACTGACATTACTGACTCCTCATCCTCAGTTCTGATGTCATCACTCTGGTCCAGTTATCTTTTTGTTCTGATTAGTTTTCTGTTCTTTAAAAACTATTTTCTGTTATGAAACTCTGCCTTTCAAACCAGCAACACTGGTCCTCCCCTTCAGCTGTCCAACTCATCCTGGATGTTCAATCATTCCTGTGTCTTCCTACCATCTGCACTCCCACCGTCTAAATTCTCTACTATGTTGCCCCGTCGCACTAATTTGATGTGAATTTTTACCATTCACCAAACAAACTTTCTTCTACCTGTTCCTTTCTATAGGACAAAAACAATTTGTACCAATAGTTTTGACGGCTCATTCTCTCGACTTTTTAAAGTTATTTTTATGAGTTAGCTATGCAACAATTCTCAAATTCTGGGAAATCATATCTCAAGAATTAAGCCGCACAAAATAAATTCAACAGGCTTCTTTTTTACAAAGAGCTGGTGCAATCAGCTCCATGAGAGCAAACAAAAACAGGATTTCCTCTGATTGCTGGATGTGGAAGACAGAAAAATCTGCAATAATAACTGGACCGCTCATATTTGCTCTCCCGTGTTTAATGTTTCCAATCTGTTTTGTTTTGTAGGACACATAAGCCAGAGCTAATATAAACAGTTTAAACAAGGGTTCTTTTTCGGATAAATATTGGAGTAGGCAGTGCGAGCAGGAGAGCTGTGGATGGTGTTTGACAGACACATGACTGTTGGCAGAGCTGCTGTGGCTTGGCAGGAGAACAGGCGACATATCACCAGTCTGTATCAGGGTATGATGCTCTCACTGGCACAGATATACATTAGAAATTCAGGACAGGTTTGACCAACATGTCTGCATAACCTACATAAACTCAGACAGACACCGAACAGACAGGTCGGACGCCACTAGAGGTCTCTCTGCATGAACGAAGCACTGCACTGTGGAGAGCTCATTTCTCTCAAGCAGACCCCCAGGGAGTAGGAGAGGATAGGAGTGGATAGAGGAGATGTGAGGACAGGGCCACTCTCTGCTGTCCTTGTTTCGCTGTCAGAGAGCTTCACTTCCAAACGTGAGCGGAGCCTCTAATGTTACCAAGACCAAGACTTCTTTAAAGGTTTCTGTGAGGTGCCGCAAAGTCAAACAGCTCTGTGAAGCGCAGCTGGAGGGGGTTTACTGATTATTTCAGCCTCGTTTCCTGTTCAAAGCAGACCTTTCCACCACAAAAAAGAGTGGGTTCCTTTCCAGAAAAATATGTCCGCTGAATGCAAATGTCAAAATATTAGAAAGCGGATTCATGATGCAATATCGATCGCCCTGAAAAAAACCCAGCATGCTCAACAGAGGTGATAGAAATAAAAAGAAGCAGAGAAAATGAAAATTTTATTGATTCTATAAGAATCTCTGTCTCAATTTAGCAGCGTCCAGGTTGAGTATTTAAAAAACAAAAAACAAAGACATATTTAACCATGCTGTTAGAAAAAAATCCAGAATTACTTTCTGTGCAAAGACCCCTGATTAAAAGAAAAAAAGGAGAGAAGTTGGTGTAATCTCGGACTCATGACCATGATACAGTGAAACATCTGTGTCAATAATTATGTCAAACAGTGAAGTGCCTCGTTTCATCTGCATTGTATTACATAATGGCAGAGCCAGGCGCTTATGCAATCACGTCTACTGTGGAGCTAGCCTGCTTTTTAATTGGAGACTGAATTATAGACTGTCCTAACCATAACCACGCTTGACTCTGCAAAGGAAAGAAGAGCAGGGCTGAATAATTTTCCATCAGATGGGGGAAATTTTAATGCAGGAATTATAGTGAATTTCTAAAATGTTGCCAGTAGGGAAACACTAGGCTGGGATTCAGAGGAAAAGCACCACATACAGTAATAGATGTTGTGATCAGAAGTGATCTCGAAATTCCAAACTTTCTTCCTCACCATGCTTGATGAGTTATTTAGTGAAGATCTGGTAAAAAAGGGGAAAAAAAGCTTGTTTTCTCCGAACAGATGTGCTCCACGCTACTTTGATGTTATCAGTCGAAAGGCTGACGAAAGCACTGGACATCAAGATATCAATTTGTTTTCCGGGATCTTCCACAACAAGAAAGCAGAGCTGCTGAATGCTGATGGTGAGGAGGGACTAAATCAATCATTACTTAGGGCCTGATGCTGCGTTTGTTGCACTGAATTTATACTTTTCTGTGGCTGCTTCTGTTCTTTTGATTCTAAATCCTGCTGCAATTATTTCCCACAAAATAAATTATTTTGTGTGTACATCCAATATTTAAAATAGAAATGTAACGCAAAGTTTGCTTCTCTATTAATAATCAGATCACTCACCAGTATGACTTTGATGAGCTGAAAACTCACCAGCTGTCTTTTATTTACACAGCTGACAAGTTACGGCCTAGCTACCTGTACAAATCATCTTAATCCGCAAATATAAAACATGCAAGAATCCGCCTCGGTATCAAAACAACCTGGCTGTGCTGCCGAAAAGGCTCTGAATGTTTGCACTGCACACTTTGGGCACATTGGTGGTGACTCAGTGGTGACTCTGAGGTAGTTCCAGTGCATCCATCAGATCCTTGCAGATGCTCGGTTTAGGATTTGCAGAGTTTGAGAACCGGCTCTTGGGTTCGTGTTATGTGGAACGATGCATTCCCCCAATGCAGGAGATCAAGCAGTGCTATTTCTAATACAGCGTGTGGCTCTTTCACATATCAGTTTACATCTAAAAAATTAGGAATTCTTCAGTCAGTTTTCAGTGTTACAACATAAATTTTTCTATCGTTAAGGTATTTGCTACAGCACACGGCTGTAGTGCGGTGCAGTTGTTATTCTGTTAATCATTACACGTAGAATAAAAAAACTATTACTTGTAAGGGTTTCTACACCTGTCACATCCACCTGTCTGCATCCATTTTTACTCTGTGTTTGAAGATGTGCCAAAATGTGTGTGTAACGTCTGAATGTGCCGCAAGCTCTTCAAGTGTTTAAATAATGAGAGAGAGAGAAAGAGAGTGAACGGCTCTCAGGGAGAGACAAACAGTGAAAGTATGTAAGTGTGTGTGTGTGTGTGTGTGTGTGGGTGAGAGAGCAAGTGTATATCTGTGTGGTGGTTAATGATGAAGATATGCTGTTCTTCATAGCTCCTCTGAGTTGTTTCAACCTGCTGCTGTTTCTTTGATGATCCCCAAACACACACACACACGCGTGCGAGCAAATATATACAACACACGCATCCCCACCGTCTACCCAACCTCCTTCACGTCATCGGCGAGACCTTCTCTGAGCAGTAATCCTTACGGACCCTTCAGAGTCATCATCAGTCATCTAGGCATCTACATCTCTATGGCAATGACCTAAATTCTTCCAAGTGTGAGCAAATGTATGCATGTGTGTTTGTTTTATCTTTATCGATGTTAATGCTGTGAATGTCTAACATGTAAAAAGCAAGCACGTGAAGCCACACAACTAAAACAGGAATAATATACTGCAGGCTGCTTGCCAGTGACTTTCAAATGACATGAGTTTCTGGCAGATCTGGAGGCTATATTGGCAGGATAATAGAAAGAAAGACTGCAATGTGGTGAGATTAAAGCCTAAAAATAAATTGTCTTCATGATTAAAAGAAATCAACCTTGACTGTTGGAAGGGGATGGGGAAGAATGTTTAAAAGCCATGACAGTACTGTAAAATAAATTCAATTTCAAACTGTTTCACAAATGTGCCTTGTAATGACACATCTCGCGATGATTATTTTATTTTAACTCAGCAACTGTAGGTCTGCTTAATGTGCTGCTCTCTTTGAAGAGAAGACATGCAGAGAGAGATGTGCAAAAAAGTGGGAAAAAAAGCAAATCTTAGCGAGCCAGAACCAAAGATTTGTCAGACAAGTAACTAAAAGGTCACCAAGTTGGCGACCTTTAGCCATGTTTTTCAGCTAAGCTTGTTTTAGAGTGTGCACTCCAGAAGCTGTCATCACAAACAGAGAGTGCAAGCTGGCCAAAAAAATCAAGTTTCACCCAATTTAAATAAAGAAGAAACTCACAAAAAACTTTGGATTTTGATAAATTTATAAATGATTTATGGACTGTAAAACCTGCAGTCAAAAGTCTGGAGTTGCATTCACTGAATCCACTGTGCAATGATTTTGTTTATTTTTCTACAAGTCTCATGATTTAAAGGCTCGACTACCAGAGTTTCAGCCAAAAATGTTGTTAAGCCTGGTGGCTGTGACAGGACGGGAGAATGAGTGGTGGAGGTGGAATATTGCACATGATTAATGTTACTATTATGCTAATTGTGTGGCACAAATGGAAAAGGTGCACAGGTAGCCTAAAGGTAGCTGATCTCGCCACTTCTATGGAAACGAAGCAGGTGTGTCAGAAAAAAAGAAAAAAAACCACACAGATACTTGACAGAGAACATCAGATCACAGTTCCTCTTAAATATACAATGAATGAACATTAGTGGTCAGATATTAGCTAAAAAAGTAAAAGCTTTTTTTCTTTATTAATTAAAAAAGCACTCTCTTAGATTTTTTAAGCTGTTTTATATGTAAAAGACAAAAAGATACCTTAATTGTATTCTACAGAGGCAGGCCATTTTGGGCTCGTAATATACTGATTGTAATGATGCCAGAAACTTGGAAGTTAGAACCAATACCAGTAGAATTAGATGATTATCACACGTCTTGAAATATGTCTGTCTTATCTTTTGTTGAAAAAACACTGACTAAATTGACTGACTAACACTGACTGCTAAGAATTTAGCAATTCCCATCCCATCCCATTTAGGTATGCCATTAGCTACATTAGCTTAAGCATATAACTTGTTGTAAATACTTTAGCCTATAAAAACATAGCTGCCTAGACTAGGTAACAACAGAGTTCTTGCCCCTCTGTTGCCCCGCCCCCCGTAAATCTTTCTATATCCGCCACTAACCACGAAAAGCACCCTGACTTTTTTTTTTTTTGCAGTTTGATTTTTGTCAATGAGTTATCACCTCTTGCCTCTGCCTTGAACCTTGTAAATAAGTCAAGACTGAGCTACCGCAGCAGCTGTGTCTGTCACCATCTGTAGTTTTTCCTGTGGACATCTTCTTCCTCCCTATCATGTTTGAATAGCCTAAAACATTTATAGATGTTCCTGGAAGAACTGCAGTCTTGGTACCAATGCTGTGAATGATACTTACAAGTACAGCGGCATTTACAAGATTTTGGTGTCAAACTGTATTTTAAGCATCTGGTCAAATCCTACATTGATGAGACGATAATTAATTGTGGAAATATCTAGTTTTTGCATAAAGCAATGTATTGTTCTTCCATTACGGCATAAATAAGATGATTTCTTAACTCAAGTACAACCCTAGTAGTTCATTCGGTTTTAGATAAACTAACTGATATCAGTTTATTACAGAGGGAAGCATGTGGATTTTTAAATTCAATGTTATACTTTTATAACTAATGGATTTCCTGTGAATGAGTATAACTAATAAGCAGAGTGATAAAAATCTGAATTCACATTGCATAAATCTACTAATAACACAATCTTTCTCTGGTGTGAGAAAGAATTTGAATCTCTGACATAAAACCTTTTGTATTGTTGCTATAATTTGAGTGTTTTTTTCCCCATCTTGATGATACGAGGTGTCTTTGAAGAGTCTGAAAATAGCCTCAGAACACCCGTTAGTGACCTTCTAGTTTTCATAAAAACAGAAGCTAAGCTCTAGTTTGAATATTAATAGATGAAGGGCACAAATTGGGGCTATTCTACTTTCAGCTTTGCTTGTGAATGGAAGCATATGTCATTGTTAGCATTTGAACTAGCTATTACTGCTCTTGTTTCTCCAGAGAGAAAACAGCAACAGTCCATTACTGTGAGCAGCACAGGTTCGTACTCTGTATGTATTGTGTGTACGCTCTTGTTTAGTTAACAATGCAGCTGCTGCTTTGAACCTGTGATCCCATTAAACAAAGACAAGAAACAACAGCATCTCTGACACCATAGCTAGATTATCCGTGCATGTTATTAATATTGATTGCAGCAACGCCTTTAAATATTATGCACATTTTAAGTGTGTCTTGGAGGGATATTTACAATTTCAATATGCATTCTTCAGCAGTGAAATACCACTTGCTGTCTAATTAGTTTTCCTCAGAAACATTTACAAAGGGCTCTGAAAGGCTGCGGGAAGCTTGATCTAAAAGCTCTCTGACACCAAGCAGACTGAGGACAATTTCACACTGTGCTCGGCTTTTATCAGTCTCAATAGAGAAAGGCGTGTGTAGGATAAATATTGTGTTCGAAGCCCACGCAGAGGTCAAAACTGTTCTGGAGTTCTGAGGTTAAAAAAACTGGGATAAAGAAACTACCAGTTACTCCTGTTTCAGTAACATTCATGTTTAGTTGATCAGTACAGGATGAACTAAAAGTAGCGATTTCAAAATTAAAAGCATCACAATTAAAAAGAAAATGTTAAAAATGAAGAAAACACCCCACCTAAAAGCAATAAATGTAGTGCATCTCTAAATATTGAGACTCAAAACGTGAACTAGTTCTTCCAAAATTAGCTCTTTTCTGAAGAGCTTATTTCTTTTGAAGTTTTTTTCCCCTACATATGGCAGCAGTCTTCCAATTTATTTTTGAGTGAAGAGCGTCTGGTTTTTGATTGAAGCAACATCTCTGCTTTGGCACCTGAGACCCAACAGCAGAGTGTGCAATTACCTCTAAGGCTGGGGAAACATTATATGACATTAAGGCTGATTATATCCAAGATGAGACAGACCCGTTGGAGCTTTGTGAGCAGACACAGAGAATCATAGGAGTTGTGTGAAAGTTAAGGTCTTCAACTCTTGCTCTTACTCTTCAAGCCAACCAATACAGTTACTTGTGATTTAGTGGTACAAGAACAAAAACTGATCTTTTCCAACCTATGCAAATTGTAAGCTCAATCTCTTGTTCTTAGTTTAAAGGAGCGACACCTATTGTGGTCTTCTGCTGCTGAAGTACGTCTGATCATCTGCATACCTTGGTTTTAATGACTGGTTATTTGAGTTATGTCCCAAAAATGCTTCAGTGGGAAATCGATGTCATAGCTTATGACATAATTGGAAACCCTTCTTATCCCAACCATGCAACTTTCCATGCTGTTCGGTCACTGTGGGCTGCGTCGACTCGCCATGGAGTTACATTTCTCGGGAGGTGCTGCCAGGTTATGTGGAAGATTACGGCGTAGAGTTAAGAGGGGTTTTCTATTACATCCTAAGTTAGGATGTGGCTTTTCAGTTGATACATAATTCAGGCATTACAGTTGCCTTACTATCTACATTGAATCAGTCTGGCCATTCTCCTCTGGCCTCTGGCATGAACAAGGCATTTTTACCCAGACACTAACTTGGTAACCATGTCAGAAGCATCTTCTAAATAATACATAATATAATAATCTGTTATAGGAAAGGTTGTCTGAAAAAGACTGACAGCAGGGAAGCTGCAAAGAAAACCAGATGAAAGCCACAAGCTGAAACCTGCATTAAAAAATAAAGTGTGTGTGTGTGTGTGTGTGTATATATATATGTATATATATGTATATGTATATATGTATGTATGTACCCATATAGAGGTTTAAGCTCTTTAAGGGTGCGTTCATTACAAAGATACGTTCTTAAACAAAGGTCTGTTTTGTCACAGTATTTTCTGTAATTAAATTTCTACAGTTGAGTAATATGTATGTGTATATGTATGATATGTAAAAACACAACTATCTACAATAAATTGTTGAAAGGACAAAGTTCCTTTGAGGTGTCAATACTTTCTTTTTATACTAAACTCTCAAGAGAACATAAATGTTTGCATTACAGCGGTCCCTCGTTTATAAAAATATATAAAAAATATATAATAAAAATTATAAAAATATCCCACGATTGATGAAATCAGCCAACTTTATATTTTACTATTATTATAGATGTTTCAAGGCTGTAACAAGCATGCAAAATTGAGCAATAAAAATCTGTGAAACAGTGAGGCAGCGAAAGGTTGATTTGATTTGCATTCAAATATCTCAGTCAATACAGAATAAAGATTACCACAAAGCAAGAAAGCACAAGACAAGGCTAATCAAAAGGTATTGGCTGAAGCATATGCTTATTACGTCAACCCTTTGGTGAAGCGTGGGACCACTGTAAATCCGTCATGCAGCTGTTTTTTCCCAGTTATTTAATCATGTAATTTAGGTACTGTGAGCTGGAAGTTGTGGACGGGTGATTGTGTAAATTGCCTTGAAGCAGGTATCTAATCAAAGTAAAATATGGTGATTTTATTTCCTGTCTGATGGAACTACATAATCTGTGATCGGTTTTCCAGTGGTCAATCGTCTTCCTTTTCTCTTCCAAAATCAATTACTGCTAACGCTAGCAATGTAGCCCTAGCCTTTTCCATCCTGCATTCACTCTTCTAGCTTCTAGGCTACGTTCACACTGCAGGTCTTAATGCTCAATTCCGATTTTTTTGATCAAATCCGATTTTTTTGTGTGCTCATTTACACCACAAATAAAATGTGACAGCAAACATGCTCTAGTGTGAACCCTAAAAGCGGCCCACATGCGCAAAAATTTTGCTTTAAGTTATAGTTATTTTGTTATTTTCATATGGCCTAAGAATGATCCTTATTGCTGTTTTAGAGAGGAGCGGTGCTTCAAAGGATAGTTGCAGATTGCTGTCAGAATCTGCAGATTATACAGTACAAATAAAATGTTCACGTTTCTCCAACGTTGTCTTCCCAACAGTTTCACTGACATCTGCACTGGATGGCCAGGAAGCATTCACGATGTCTTCTCGGGCGCTTCTCTGGCGCTGATAATTGGCGTCTGTCTTGTTTCAGTGACGTAAAAGGCGGATTTAATGCAACATGACCATTCAAACAGCAGTCGCTTTCTAAAACATCAGATATGTACTGGATTCAGTACCACATACGAAAGTGACCTGGGTCGGATTTGAAAATATCGGATTTGTGTTGTTCACACTGTCATACCATGATCGGATATGGGTGGCATAGGGTCCAAAAAGTCGGATTTGATGCGCTTTCGCCTGCAGTGTGAATGTAGCCTTTGTCTCTTGTGCTGTAGTCAGTTGGATTCCAACTACACCGACTGGGACTGCGTCTGGCAATGGTTTTTTTTGTTCTGCTCTGGAGAACTGCTGCAAGTTGAAAGGCCACTCTAGCCAGAACCAGCAGCATGTGGAGAACCTGTTCATTTATGAACAAGGACTACTGTTGCCAGCTGCAGTCTAAGACAGTGACATTGGACTTAATCATAAAGATGACACTCGAGCAGCAAACAGAATCTGACTCTGTGGGGAAAACAAAGTTTGGCTCCTATAGCTGTTTGGCCATTATTATTAATCACTACAAATGTACTTTATGCAGCCAAGAGTTTTAAATTGATTAAAGCAATTCTTTACACCAGAAAAGCTATTTGTCTTTGAAGACATTCCAGGAGTTAGATGTTAATGTATATAATCTAACACAAATAAATGGTGCTTTACAAGAACATTATCTTTATTATAAATAAACACACAGAAACATGTTTGTTTTTTTAAGAAGGGATAGGGAGCATTTTTTGTAAAGGCAGAGGAAGTATTTGCATATTATATATTAAGCAGTAATATTTAGAACACACACCCACACACATATCAGTACAAGATTATTGTATTGATGTGCGTGTCCCAAATCTGACTTCTTATCAGCTGTGTGCGTCGCTTCACCACCCTAGAATGAAAATAAATGAAAAAGTCAAACAGCGCAGGTGCAATCTTGTGTGTGTTCTGTTCTCGTTCTTCAGAATCGAACATAATAGCCCTCTGCCACCTGTGCTTGTTGCAAATCATCACTTTTACACCATGTCTCCAAATAATAAGTGACCGATGTCTGGTGCTGAAAGTAGCTAAACAGGATCCTTTGCTCCATGCATGAGTTTATCGATCGCGCGTCCTTGAGAAAACACTTTAATTTTGCGCCAGGTGGTGCAGGCATGTAATGTGCTCTTTAATAATCTTTAGGGTGATGCTGATTACACAGGGAGAATGAGTTTATAGTCTGGCAAACCTCCGCAGACCAGCGCTGACATCACGTCTGTCTCCATGGCAATGTGGAAGAAACGTAGGCTGTTGGTATCTGGAAGCAACGCGAGTGAGGAGAGGAAGGGAGGCAGAGATAGAGGGAGACAGACAGAGAAAGAGAGTGTCGGAAATCCTCTAGGAGAGGCGTGAAGGAACATAGTGTCAGGAAGCTACCCGCTCTGAATACTAATATAGGAGGCTATAGATGGACAGGCGAGCACGTGCACACCCAAACTCACACACACACCAGTCAGTGACACGGTCTCTCTCAGTTTTGTCAACAGTCAGACAGTATCAAGTGAAAAATGGCCTTTGAGCACAAATGTCACCAAAGCCAACGGTGATATTAAAGACTATTGGACTAAAGCTTCGGGCTGCTCTCTCCACAGAGAGCCGACAGCCAGCGAAGAAAGACAAAAGAAAATGGAAAAACAGATAAATATGAAAACCTGTTCTCACATCTGATAAAGTATTTCTTTCTGTCAGTTTCACATCTTGAAATAAAAAGACCTCTGAAAGGCTGTGACTATTTTGTTAGAGCCACGTAACTCTTCAAAGCCTTTTAAGTGTCCTAAATTTCACCACCCACTAGGTTAAAATCAATCATTAAGAAAATGTTTTCACATTGGAAAGTACGTTTTTGTGCCAGTGTAGCCGTAGCCTTTGCAGAGCCGTGTTTTGCCTTTCATAAATGCAGCAAGAAAATCTTGTCAATTCATCTTTGTGGAAAAGTTCAAGCTCAATCAATATAAGAGCCTCTTGTTTGAGTCTAGTCCAGGGGTGGGCAACTCCAGGCCTCGAGGGCCGGTGTCCCTGCAGGTTTTAGATGTGTCCTTGAACCAACACAGCTGATTTAAATGGCTAAATTAGCTCCTCAACATGCCCTGAAGTTCTCCAGAGGCCTGGTAACGAACTGATCATGTGATTCAGGTGTGTTGACCCAAGGTGAGATCTAAAACCTGCAGGACACCGGCCCTCGAGGCCTGGAATTGCCCACCCCTGGTCTAGTCTAATAGTTTTGGAAACAATAACCCCGGCCCTGAGAAGTCCTCGTGATTCATGCTCTGTACTGCATGCAGGTTGGAGGTGAGTACATAAAGGACAGGAAATGCTGCAGATAGGCAGAAGTGTCCTGGAAAGCAGCAGCTGCTCTTATCTGCTTCCAGCATGCAGACACTTCAGAGTAAGGAACACGGGGTGATATGATTCTGATGTGATGCTATATTTTTAGTAACTGACAATATATTAATATCTCTACGAGACAGATTTGTGTTATTGACGCAGCACAACCTTTATGTATGCTAAAAATATCAAAATCAAATGCATAACAATATAAATCTGACACTCATATTGGTTTCTTTCTCTTTTATTAATGTCAGCGACACCAGCCTTCTAAGTTTTATTAAATAATATTCACAATATTGATCCAGCGCTGAAATACAGGCTGTCTGACTCTGACATGTAGGAGGAAGTGCACAACATGTAACCTAGGGATGCACTGATCCAACACTTAGTCTTCGTTATCGAGGTCAGTCCATGTTGGCCATTTAAATTCATCTTGTCCAATTGTTACAACATCTGACATCAACAGCGTTGCACAAGTTGCAAGAAGGGCTAACAAATCCCTCTTGTGGTATTTTATATTAGCTCCATGGAGAAGTGTGCTTATTGGAGAAGTTTGCAGCTCGTTTTTCATGATGAATAGCTGATGAACTGTGAAAGTTTGGACCATGTACAAAAAATTGGGCACAGTAAACCATAAAACAGTTGCAGAAGACTTCGGCACGACCAAACTTTTGCAGCCGAAATTGTTCCTTTGAAACAAGCCAAGGACCAGGTCTGCAAGCGCTTGTAGTCAGCTGCGATCTTCAAACCAATCAACAAAATGGAGATAAAAAGCCAACAGACACAGTCTGCCATCGGTCTACTTTGGTTAGTGAATTAATGGAGTTCAATGGCGTTGTTTTTTGGGTTCAAAAAATGCACTGCAGATTAGTTAAACTGATTAAGCTACACCGACTCAGTGATCGCAGTCAGCCCACATCAGACTGTAATAGTTTGTAGAGAGGTTGTCTCACACCAGGCAATCTCTGCAATTGCCTCTCAATCAAAACAGGATTTTCCCCTGCTGGCCATTAGATTCAGTAGCATTGCAGTTCTAATTTGAGGTCATTGCTGTTCTGATTTAGGGTTTTTGAAAACTTTCCATTTCCTGAAATTTATATAATGCCTTTGGTTTGAATAATTAGGAGACAATATGTATAGCAAGAAAGAGAGGGAAAGTATGTTTAGCGCTGTAGTTATGTCAGCAATTAAGTAACAGTCACCTTTCTGAATTTATACAAAATAAGTGACAATTTGCAAAACTGCTTTGCTGAATTGGTATTCTCCTTCTATAGTGTAGCACCTATACCTCAGTACCTTGACAGGCAGACCTGCCATAGCTGGCAGGTTGTCAAGCCTTGGAGTTCTTTAAAAGATCGAGTGTAGGGCTGTTGTTAGAGAGACCTTCCTTTTTTTTTTCCGAAAACCAAAGACTCAACTCAAAACTGGCAAAAATTAATTAAACAGTACACTTTCAAAGGCAATCTGTTAGGTCAGAGCTTATAGTAACCAAAACATAATGTGATGTGCTATTTTCTCCTGTGTAGAAGCTGGTAGAGTTTAGCAGTTCTCTGCTGCCTAAATCTTGACTCCGTCATGCTTGTCCAAGTATGCAAGCTCAGTGTCCAAACAGGTTTACATTAGACTCAAATCACAGTCTGACACTTTGGCAGGTGTAGTAACACTCACTGACTGATCAGGGCTTAGTAACTGTTCAATTATGCATAAGCTCATAAAACAACAACAAAAGGTCATTTGTTGCAGAGTAGGCTGAATTAAAATGTTGTTTTACTTCATGAAAGTAAGAAAAAGACATCAGTGGATCTCTATGTAGGTATTCAATTCTGATTAATCAACTGCAGGAAAACCACAATAATTACAGAGGGGACGTACAGAAGTGCTGAGATTCTTCTGCTGACTTTCCCTCTGGGCTTGTGCTGGGTCTTTCTAGGATGCTAAATGGATTTGGACTTGTTTTGGCAGCTGTTAATAAAATACAAACTTATGACGGATCGTTAGCCCAAGTAGAATTATGTTTGGACCTTGGATTCAACAGATACGTGAACACAACAACAGGCGTGACGCAGTCTGTGCAGCAAATAAAACAAATTAATAACCAAGAAATCTATTCAGCCTCTGTAGGAGTCGTGAGGAATCCCGAATAATTTTGTCTTCTCGTGTGTTTCTCAACAGCTTTGACCTATTTGTTTGGTAAAGTCACCCCTCTAAATATAGACATTGGTGGGATTGAGAAAGACAGGGGGGCGAGAAGAGGAGGAGGCAGAATTATCAAAGTACTTTATGGTTGAGCTCAGTGTGAATTAAATCTGTTTTCTCCCCGCAAAAAGAGAGGTGGGGAATAAGGAGACAAGGAGAACACGACAAAGGAATAAAGGCGCACAGCTTAATTAGCAAAGACACAGATCAAGCCGGGGAAGCAAAGCAAACAGAAAACGGTGGTCTGCGTGGTGTCACGTACTGTTTGACTGCAGCAAATTCCCCTTGCTTCTCTACTTTTTTTTCTTTTTAAACATGTGGTCTTTCTTCTTTTTTTGCCTGAAAATACCATCAGGCTGCTAACAAAATCAGAGGCACAGAACATTATGTTTCCATTTCTGATAGACAGCGTTGAATCCAGCAGATGGAGGCTGTATTGTACCTGTTTACCACACCAAACACTTCTGTTCAGTGCTTGGTTCATCAAAGTGTCCTCTGCAGGCTTGTTCACTTCGGGAAGCACTGAGCTATTGATTCTGCTGCTTTGTTAGCCTTTCTGTATAAAATAACACCTTCTTCTCTATAGAGTTGTTTGCACTTTAGGCAGCTTTATGCTTTTTTTTTTCTCTGTGTGGGTGCACACATGGTATATGCATTTATCTAGATCACTGTTGAAGCAAGCTTGTGCAGATGTCTGCTTTTAGACTTCTTGTAAGACGTGCCTCTTCTATCAATGTTGCTTCCTTCCAGACACAATGCTTGTCCACCTAATCCAGTCCCAGTGCTCTAATTGGCTAACTGCAGCCATTTTCTCTGCTCTGGGGAGCGTGGAGATTAGGGGGAGTGTGTACTCGTTGCTGCCCGGCGCCTAAATGAGTCATGCTGTGGGTACAATGTCTCTCCGAGGGATAGATGGAGCACGCCCACACATACACACAGAGTAAGGACTCGCCACAAGATTACTGAGCTAGGCTCGCCAACACTCAAAACACACGTATAGATTATGATGTGTCATGTCTTTAACACAGAACCAGTAATAATTTATAATACTGATTCCTGCCGAGGTTTTCCCTGCTCTCATGTAAATATCAATAATGAATGTTGCCTGGGGCTAAACACTCGAGTTATGTTGTTCACAATACTCACAGTTCATGAATGCTACATGAAACACTACTATTGCACAGCTCTGTTGTCGGCTCAAGATGCGGCATTAAAGACCAACGAACACACCACTGCTCCAGCTTCATCTGCAATGTTTAAAACCAGTTATTTTAGCTTACGTTTCATTTATCAGAAGACACTGATTAATTAAAAAACTAAAGAAAGTACTGTAGTTACAATTAGTGAAGCACAGATGTGATGTACCAGTGCCTATGCCAGTGTTATTGAACAAATTGGATACTGGCCAGATGTCTTTGATCCACATGGAAAACTGTCTCATGGTGCAAAAACCTGAAACTAATATTCATCTATGCTCCTTAGCAGGTGGTAAAGTAAATTCAAATAAATTCAAATTTTATTTGTCACGTACACAGTCATACACAGTACGATATGTAGTAAAATGCTTGGACAACTGCTCGTGACCTAAAGAGAACAAAAAAGGAAAAGGCTATGAATAAGATAGGAAATAAATATGAAAAATTAAAAAGGGTAAATTTAACTAGGAAGGAATAAAATATAAATTAAGGTTAAAAATGAAATAACTGTACAACACAAATTAAGTAATGACAGTAGCTCAATTCAAGCACCACACAATTCATCAGAAACAATTTTGACAATCAATTCATGTTAATCAACTTATTCATTGAGGGAAAGCGTCAAACACTAGCTGGTTTCAGCCTTTCAACTGTTATGATTCAATGCTTTCTTTGCTTTCTTACTGGTACTCAGACTCAAAGTTTTCTGAATTGAATTTTCTTTGACAGGTACCCTCAACCTAAAGATTGCTGCAGGCTAAGCACACGCCTTCGTACTGGCAGCACTCTCCAGAAGGACAACACAACTCACAAAGCATGATAAAGAGCTGACTTGGTCTCCAGATTCCCTTTGTTTATGATCCAGTCAAGCAAGTCTAATTCACAAAGGCCATACCCCACAGCCAACAGGACCCAAAGGATCATGATGCCACACATCAGATTACAGATGGACACGGGACAGGTGCAATAGCCATGTCCATAAGAAAGTGGATCAAAATGCTAATAATCAAATCAATTACAACTAAATGCCTCCAATCTTCTTTTCACCAATGCATGCACAGTTTTCTGCCGTAACAGTCATTAAAAACCTTTTTAGACCTCTTTGCAATTTAAACACGCAACATTGTAAAATCAATAAAGGAATTAATAAAGAAACAGACCTATGATCTTATTAATGTCCATCTTTACATGCGTTTGTTAGTTATTAAGTCACTTTGTAATGACAAACCCTTCCTTATTTAAACTGAGGAATAAATTATTCCATATGTATATTATCCTCACTAATGATCCAAATCAGCTCAGCAAATACTAAAAAGGGAGAGAAACAGCGGCTCTATTGAACAGGTTCTCTGTGTCCATCAATACTGTGAGTTTACTTTTAAGGGGAAAAGTGGAATAAATGCACACCTGGTTATCATGCCAAAGTCTCAAAATGAAAAAGCTGTTCAGTTGTTACAAATTCAGAATTTTCAATGCTGATACTACGCGTATTTGTTGAGGGATAGGTGCACATACTGTATACAGCTTTGTTCACAAACACAACAGCATTCAGACCGAGATACCATTCAAATGTAATCTACTTAGTCTTTATGCTGCTTTTATCATTCATAAATATTGGAGTAGGCGGTGCTTTAGATGTTAGCTGAGAGTCACATGATTGTTGGGGCAGCTGCTGTGGCTTTGCAGGAGAACAGGGTTTATATAAAGATTTGATGTTCAACAGCATATACGCTATAAATGAAGCACAGACTTAACCAAAGAGTTCTCCAAAGCTCCCATAACTGCACCCAGACAGGGAAGACGCCACTAGAGGTCTCTCAGAGTGAGCGAGGCAAAGAACCATCGAGAGTTCATTTCTCTCAAGCAGACCCCGGGGAGAGGGAGTGGATAGAGGAGATGTGAGGACAGGGCCACTTTCTGCTGTCCTTGTTTCCCTGACAGAGAGCTTTGCTTCCAAACGTGAGCTGAGCATCTAATGCCCATCAGACCAAAAGACTTCCTTGAAGATTTCTGAAGCACTCGGAGGTGTCGCTAAGTCAAACGGCTCAATGAAGACAGCCATAAGGTTGCCAGTGATCGTTTAAGCTTTTTTCGAATTCAGAGGAAAAGACTTCATGGGTGCACAATCGCTGAAAATGTTTATTTCATTCACAACGGATCTCTTCTCAATTAGGAAAGCCTGTATTGTTGAGTAGTGGTGGAACTGTGAGAGAAATTGAATTTATCCGCTCTACTTTGAGGAGGAAAGGTTCTATTTGCATGTGTAAGTACTATCTACCAGGAGAGGTACTAGCTATAATCCCATTAATCAGCATAATTGGCTCATAATTGGCTCTCATCACGTCCCTACAGATGCCATCAGTCAAGCCTCAACATTACTGCCAGACATCTCAAGCACTGGCTCACTCTCCCTGCAGAGATGATACAGGTTTGGTCTTTGCTGTTACACTGGAGAAGCAGTGTGCGCAGACAACAAATAATGATCTTCAAGCCTCACTAAAAGTCACTCTTTTATCCAGTAAACAGCCATGTGTAAAAAAATACGCCGAGACTTGCTGCATAAAAAGCAAAAGCAGACATCTACCTTCAAATCCCCAAAAAATGAGATGCGGACTGGCAGCAGTGACAGAAATCAATCACTTTGCAGTACGAGCAGAGCCGATCACCTGTGCACATGTTCAGGTACATGTGAGCAGGTGGGTGTGTGACAAAAGACTAATGAAACCAGACGTGTGCATCTCACTCCTGTGACAGATGTGTGATGGCTCGGGGAAAAGGGCTTTCTGTTTCTGAGAACTAACGCAGCTGCTGAGGCAGAAATGCTGGCCACTTAAGAAAAGACACAGGATTTACAGTTTCACAACAAAACATCAGAATGCAGTTGTTTTGGAATTATAAAAAAAAAAGATTTTAAATCTGTTTTCAACATTTGTGGAATTGGAAAAGTTATAAATAACTAAAACAACTACGTTTCATATCTGGAGTTAGGCTTTTTTTGTTCAGGAAAGACAAACCACAGTATTTTTTATGTTTGATGTTCCTGAAGTCTTTAAAGTCAAGTAAACTTAAAAAGGAAACCAACTACTGTGGCAAAAGCAATTAAACAAACCTAACTTTGTAAAGGTTGGTGAAATTCTAATTAAAAGTAAGCAGTACTTTTTGTGCGCTCCACACACATTTTTTCTAAATTCAATCAAGCTGTTACATCTCTAAAACAATAAGCAATATTAACCCAATTCTGGCAAAAAAAAAAACCCACTGGCTGAAATAAAATTTAAAGTTATTCAGTACGATTAAGTTAGATCTTTAAAAAAATAAATGCACAAATCTCTGTTTGTTAACTTGTAATCAGTTGAGAAACCATGAAGGTTCTTATCTATATCAGATATTATAACATTATCACGTTGCCTAGCAACCACTTACCAATGGGTTAAAATGTAACATTTATGCACCTTTGATGGCTTATAAAGGGCACTGTATCATTTTGATTTCAACATTGATAACATCTCATTTACATGCACAAAATATTCATCATGCTTGACATATTATCATTAAATTGTCTACGAACCACCATTCATTAAAATGATCTATTTGTTGAACCTAAAAAACTTAGTGAGAATCTACTTCACAGCAAGTTCTGTGGATCTAAATTAAAGTTATTAGTTAACAGTTATTAGTTATCTGTAATTTACATCCACAAAACTTTCATTTTGCATCTAATCTGACATCATCATGTTGTCTAGCAACGACCTACCAGTGGGTTAAAAATGAACATCTGTAGCGTTTATGCTTAGAAAACTATCATATAATTTTTATTTTATGTTTGTAACCACAAAACATTATGCATATTTTATGATGTCATCACGATGCCTAGCAACCTCCTAACAACAGCCTAAAATCACTGGCATGTGCTAGTGAACTTAACATAAGGGGGCCAGGACATGAGCTCTACTAATTTGACAAGGCTTTGTTTTTTCACTTAAAATTGAACCAACTCAGAAAATGTGATTACAAAAAACCCTGTTTACTATTTTATGTTGGACAACAGGGACAGTAGCTAACATTCAAACAACTGGTGATTAGCTATATGTTTATGTGTGTGCACTTTAGGGTTGCAGCAAGTGTCACTGGCATACATTTTAAGATAGCTTGTTGGCCTGGTAAATATGTCAGAAGAGCAACATTATGGTGTTATTTGGCATTTGTCCTTTAGGAGATGATTTTTTTCTCAGTGGAGTTCTCAAGGAGTTCTCTGTGGGAGATCAGAGGGTGATATAGTCGTCCAGTTATCTTACACTTAAACAATATTAACATCTATTCTCAGGAGATATTTTGGGATGTGTATGTGTTAGTAGCAATTCCCACAGCCCATATACTGCATGGCTGGAGAGACGCTGCTTTAAGTAAGATTTAATAACCCAGAACATCGACACGGGAGAAAAATCGCTAACAAATATAGCGACATAGCGATAACATTTTTAATGCTAAACCCTAACCCTGTTCCTGTCCACAAAAATATACACTGAACAGAAAACTTGGTTTAATTAAAATGCCAAGTTAAGCTGAATACATAAGTAGCTTAATACACGAAAGGTCAATTAAATATGTATCTGACAATACAGAAGACAAAGCTGTTTGCCAGGCAAAGTGCTGAAACTGCTGGCCCTGTACTCCAACCTCTTGGGTGTGGATGCGTCTAATGCACATTTTTGTGATTGTCTGTGAGTAAATGCATTGTATGTTTGTCTGGGGAGGCGCACTGCTCGTGTCAAACAAAAGAAAACGCACTTGCTCTTTGTTGATCAGTGTAGCAATCTAACCTTGAGCAACCAAAGCATCTTGCTGCGCACTGAAGCGCACTGCAAAACAAAGCAAACACAACTGAGAAACAGACAGAGGTGGAGTAAGTAACGGAGGGAAGGAGAAGTGAGCCAAAAAAAAGGCCATTCATATTTTTGTTTTTCCTTCAGTGAACTGATCGGCAGAAAAGAAACTAAAAGCCTGTGGTGACAGAGCGCAGTTTATCTGAACAACCAGGTAAAAAGATTCTCTGGAGTGAGAAGGAATCAAGTAAGCGCTGCCTTGCATTTTGCCGAATTGGATGAGAATATGAAAATTCAACAGCTGACTGTTTCTTCTCTTTAATATTGTACAATAAAACGATTCTGGGGCATGGCAGGATTCCAGTGAAACAGTGTGAGGGAGAGAAAAAAAACCAAGATAAACAAAAGAGAGATAATTTGTCTTACCCTGTAAGATAAATTGATCCCCCAGCTTTTGATGCTCATTTAGTATTCCGTGTTCAACTCACTAGTAGCACACTGAGCTCTTGATCGGATTTGCTGGCGTACTGGGGATAACTGGTTAAGAAGTATTTTCCAAGAATCAGTTTTGCACAATAAATTTGATGAACTTTTATTAGTATGAAAATACAATTTCTGACAGAAATGAAACACTATTTAAACTGAAATTAACCCCACATCTTTACTGAGGAGTACAAAGGAAGCTGTAAGCTTTTGAGAAATAGTGATTTTATTTATATTGCAATATTTATGTCAGTATTCATTGATGTGAAAAAAAAAATTGTAATCAGATTATTTACCATATCATTGAGCTCCATATACTAATACTGTGTATATGTTTTTCAAAATGAAGCAGCTTTTACTTTGAAGGCCAATAGTGTTTGATTCTGGTTTGGCACTAGTTAGCAAATATTCACAATCTGGTTCTATAAACCAAAGCAAGATCAAGGAGGTGTTTGGTGCAGTATCCTATTCCATCCAGTGACAGCAAGCAACCACTCCCCAGTCAGTCGGGGAATCCACATGACAGAAGGTTGCCAGGGGGCGTCATTGACCAGTCCCGGGGGCCTTACCTCCATCAAGGCTGATAATCCCCTCGACATGAAGCACAAACTAAATCCTTGGATCAGAAAAATATCAGAATGTGAAATCGATTCTTGAAAACATATCACATCATATCTCGGTTTGCATATGTGATGGCAAAGAATCCAGTCAAAAATTCCTGAATCCAGATCTGATGCCAGGCCAAGTCCCACTTCTAGTAAAATGTTCACGCAAATACATGCAGAACTTTTTCCTGCTAAAAGGCATGAAAACAAACAGAGGCAAACCGAAACAATCACATAACCATCCTGGCGGAGATAATTAGCAGACATTGGAAAACTCCTCCAGGGAATCAGTTGCCTTGACAAGAATGAGATGCTAGACAAAAATGGATCCTCAGACAGGGAAGTTTTAAATTTTTATGTGTTGACTAGTACTCTCTATTGTCCCGGCCTTGTTTGGAAGCGGAGAGCAGGTTGAAGAAATGGTTATGATTGTAAATACTCTCTGTTGGAGGACAACCTTCATACATCTTGACAATTTGTGTATTCGTGTTTTTTCTCCTTGATATCAAGAAGCAACAAATATTATTGTTTGACAGCTGTGGTATGTTCCTAGCTGACTTCAGATCAGCCTCAGAAATGTTATGGCAACACTTAGAACAAGGTAAGACTAAAAACATGACATAAAGCTCTATCAATATCCCCAAGTGTCTCAAACAGATTCAACTAAAATCCCCAACACCTTATTTCTATTAACAGCTCTGTCTTAAAGACAACTTAAAACATCTGAATACAAATCCCGCCTGACACTTTCCCTCTGAAATGGATCAGAAGTGATAATATTAAGCCCATCTGTTCAGATAAGGACATCTACAAAATCCCTCGAGTTATGTGTCACTCTAATAAATAAATGAAAACGGGACTCAAACAAACAAACATACTGTAAAAAGGGCTGAACGCTAATCCTACCCTTGGAGACTGCACTGTGCCAAAAAAAAAGTCAAAAGGATTCCCTTTCGCTGGTAGCATTGTGATTGGTCAATCTGCTTTACCTGAATTAGCTCTTCAACCTGTGGGAGAGCTACTGCATGCTGTAATCTCGTTTGAAGATAAGATGAAACTTTAATCACCCCTGTAGGGGAAGTGGGCCATTGCAGCAGCAAAAAAATGGGATGTACTAGATAATAAGACAAATAAAAAGGCCCGAGATAACATAAGAAAAAAATAATCAAAGGGAATGAAAATGTTTATTATCTCTTTTATTATCTGACTGTATGTTATTGACCCAAATTTGGGACCAGCGTGCCGTTTTTTCTGTGTCGGGATGTGTTTGTACACACCGAGCGGGTTGCTTGACCGAGACGTTTGCTGCATTGCACCATGCACTTTGGAACAAAATGAAACCTGCAAATGTTCACAGTCTGTGGCTTTCTCATAAAACGTCATGAAAGTTCTACCTGCGTCAGCTGTGACCTGAGCTTCGACATCAATAGGCTGCAGCATGTTTCAATCTGTCCAATTGAATGCCTGCTGTAATGCTGCTATTAGGGATGATTTGAGTGCATACACTTTCCGGCGTAATATCATTACCATCCAAATTGAATACTTGTAGTGTCAAGCTTATATGCGTGGATCGTACCAAATAATGATACAGACAATCTGACATTCTGATAGCTTTCCCTCATTCAGCAGGTCACTATATGAGATAGCGTAGCAGCCTCTGCACATTCAATTCCCCATCCCACTGAGGTGGCAAAGATGGAATATTTCATTAGGATCTGGGCTAAACAGAATCACCGCTCTGATATATCTGTGGGAGCAGGCAGGCTAAGCAGACTAAGCATTTGTCTTGCTATTACCTAAAGCCACAGAGAGCAGGGGAAATTATTACTTGACTATCACATACATGATGGTCAAAATCCTGCTGATGCTATCTGTAGCAACACTCTGGAGATCATCAGCCTGGGTGACTGTGCACCTTACTGTCAACTGCAGTGTCACACTTACTTTGCACACTTCATGGAAAAGCACATGGGGTGGCGGATGAAGAAAACATTAACTTAAAAAAAGAAGAGAAATAGCTGGTGGACAGAAGGGTTGGGTTTTTTTAACATTTGGGATACCCGATACCGGAGAATGATCCCTAATCTTAGCCTCAAACACTGAAACTTGCAAACACCAAAAAATATGCACAGAATTTTCCTTCGAATAAAAAAACACTATGATCTCTTTTTGTCTGCCTTAGCTTTACCATCCAAAAAAGAGCCAATTACTTACACAGCCCCTGTAATTAACATGAGGGAAAGGAAAGCCTAATGCTGCTACAACTGGAGAATTATGACAGAGAAGCTGTCTCTAATGAGACAGGCCTTGGGGATTTTCTTCTCTCTTCTCTGGCCTTACTGACTCCTCAGGTCTCTACAATGAGTGGTGGCACAATACCATAGCTGTCACTTTGAAGCCTATGATTTTTTTTTTTTTTTTTAAAAAGCAGAAAAACAGGTGGGAGGCAGTAACGCAAATATATAATTTTATGAAGTTAGTTTACATGGAAGCGACTATTTAGAAAGAATGGTTCAGAAAAAAAGGACAAAATGTTTCCACAACAAACTGGTCCATGAATGTCAAACGCTCAACATTTTAATCAGCCAAATTCAATCAGCCAAAACACAGACAGACACACATACTTGAGGACTAATTCCTCTTACACGTGATGAGAGTCCGTTAGTGACTAGTGTCAGTTATTAATTGGTAATAGCAGTGGTAAATGTCAATAAAAATAATACGAATGAATAAGAATATTTTCCTTTTGCTTATCCAATTCAGCGTCATGGGGAGGCTGGAGCTCATGCCAAGTGTCACAAGGTGACAGGCAGGGCCACACCCTATGCACCAATGTTTGAACATTCAGTATCGGCCTTATTGAAATATATCAGCAACATCGTTTTTGAGCCAGATAATTTTAGATAAAACATTTGTAATAAAGACATCTTTCCTTAAGCTATATGTGAAAAAAAATAAACAGTAGATAAGCATCAAAAAGATGTAGTACTGATTGCTAAGTTGCTCTTTCAAACGCCGAATTACTCATCAATGCTTCCTTCGTTCAACATTGAAACAGAGCTGTATATTCACAGAAGTATATCTACTGTACATACTGATGGAAAACAAAGACTTTCTAATCAAGTTATACTTCCCCTAATTAGTACCCTCATAATGACTAAGATAGTATGATCAAGATCCTTATATAGCTCTGTAATCAGACTACTACTGTCCCTTTTCATAATAAAATTACCAGAGCAAATATAAATATGGAATAAATATTATTCAGCCTTATGCGTGTGCAGCTCTTTCCAGAAGGGAAGGGTTTGTCTTATGGTTGGTCAAAGAAATGCCCTTTTGGCCACAAAGGCGCTAGCCACGAATATTAAGACTGTGGGTCGGTGTGTCCCCATGCTGCTCTCTAGACCGAATCAGTCTGAAGGCAGCGACCTGAAACACCAGTCAGAGAGGTGGAAGAAAGTTGACAGACATCTCAAACATCACACATGGTCAGTTATTGCTCTTTTGAGTTTTTAAAAGAATGAAGATTTTATGTTAAAGTCTAGAAAGTAGAATATTTTGTAGGCCTGTCTCAGGACCCATCATTTAAGTGGCAGCTAAAACTAACCCCAGAACAACTGTCCAATCATAGCTTAGCAACTGTAACCTCTGGTGAGCACAGTCAGTTAAATTAGAGTTCTAGTCAGAATCTCTGACAAAGTATTATTTTATAAACGGCAAAACCCTGGAAACAAATGATACAGGTACCAAGTCCCTGAGCTGCCTGAATAAGTCAGCCAACAACCACAATTTACACCAGAGAAGAAACACAAAACATCAAAATCTGAAGACCTTTGCGGTTTATTTGCTGTTAATATGTACAAATTAAACCAAGAGCGCCGCGTTTTAACCCAACCCCAGTTTCTCTGCCTGTTCACTCTGTTTCTCTGGTACAAAATCTGGCACCGTAATAGAAACGTTTACGAGCTCCAGTCACAACATTTGAACAAATTCGATACTCCAAATTTGGTTAGAGTAACACTTATTAGCAGCTCTGTAATTTATTTGCACGTTACCTCGGGTATGCCAGTCAAACAAACTGGCAGCTCACAGCAATAGTAAGGGTGATAATCAGATGTCTGATGAGTGGAGGGTGTGGTGCCTCTGGAGAAGCATCCTCTAGACTATTTGAAGACAGCCACCTAATTAACAAGTAATGGATAAAATGCTATGGGTCAAACTGTGTTTAAATGCTTGAGCTGCCACAATGCCCACGGCAGCTCAACTGCAGCCAAAGTTTCAAAAAGTACTACTCTCATACATATCTGGAATTTGTAGTTCGTAGCATAAAGCCTCTTCTTATATGCCATTTTAAAACAATCTACTTTTATATATATTGTATGGAGCCATTAAGCTCATAGCCAAGACAACCTTCCTGTTTAAATCAAGCTAGAAATGTTAACAAGTCAGTTGGAAAAGCAGTTTTTAACTAATGGCGGTATCCTAATATGCTAATTCATGTTAGTTTAATTAGTTAGCCACTGATAAAATCTGATAATGACAGTTTTCATTTTAACCAGAAAAAACATGGCTCGCTCATTTTTATGCTGGGAATTAAGGACCCATTGTTCTAGTGATAATAACAGTAATCAGAAGGGTGCAGGGACGTCGTCGTCTCTCCTTGTTATCAACCTGCAGGATTTTCTCATTTATCTCTCAGGTGTAGCACGCACACTGTATTCTAGGTTTGGCACAAAAATGGTATCGGAAACACACTTTAAAAAAACCTCTCTGCAATTCACATGTTTATGCATATCAACACTAGGGCTGCCACGATTAGTCGACTAGTCACGATTACGTCGACTATCAAAATCGTCGACGACTGATTTAATAGTCGACGCGTCATTTGAAGCTTTGTAAGATCCCAAAAGCAGGAATAAGTAGCAGGATTTAAGAGTGTAATAACGGACTGAAACAGAAGATGGCAGCACTGCATGTACAAGGATGCCAGCTGCCGTTAAACCCCGAAGAAGAAGAAACTGTGTCCCAGAATTCATAGCGCGGCCCAGCGCAGTTGTCAACAATGGCGGCAGCTAGTTAGTTTTAATATTACTCTTATTATTCTTTCTGGGTCACAAAATAAACGTTTAACATATTTTCAGGCGAGAATGTAGCTGTGTAAACCTCAAATATCTGCTCAGTTTATCAAGACACCAAATATTTTCAAAAGCGCTCCGACGTTTTCGGAGGCGTCTGTTACCCACTAGCTCGATAGCTAGCCGGGGGCCATGAGAGCACCGGACTCCCGGCAGATCGTTTTCAAACCCACCGCCCTACTCAGGTTAAACATATACAAGTCACTTAGATAACTTAAAAATGTTATTGTTTGGCTTTTTTCAGTATTTTATTTGTTCCTGAGTAAATCGGCTGAGTTTATTAAACTCCACCGAAACAATCTGCACATTTAATTAGAATTCAATTAACTATCATCTTGTCTTTATTTTTAGTTAGCACAGACCTTAAACACTTAAAGCTGTAAGCTAATGATAGTTATATAAGAGCAGATGCTGCTGGTGCAATAAGCTGTACTTTTACGTTCAATGGATGATGATCTGATTAGTCGACTAATCGCAAAAATAATCGGTGACTAGTCGACTATCAAAATAATCGTTTGTGGCAGCCCTAATCAACACCCAAAAACTGTGCACACAATTCTGCTGGTTTTCTAACTTTACTTATCACAGGTACCAGAAGTTACGTTCTACTTCTGATCAATACCATTTTCTCACATATGTTGCATCATTGTTTTTATAAAGGAACAGAAAACTCCTTTGTCACAATAGGGTTGGATTCAAAACGATAGCCCGAGTTTTGCAGTTGGCGATAAGGCCAGCTCAATGGTGAACAACAGTTTGAGCTGTGCACCTGTCTGCGCTGTCCTGCCAAAACAGATACAAAGCATTTAGTAGAAAAAGTGCTAGGGGAAGGGCTTGGAAAAATATAGATGGGAGGTTTGGTTGTGAGCATGTGGTGGTGAGATGAAAAACACAGCACTGTAAGAAATAAATAAATAAAAGGCTTTCTACACTTGCTGGTTCAACGAGTTCTTTCCACATGTGGGTAATAAGGATGGAGGTAATAACTGCAGTCAGTCGACAGGAGAGTCGGGAAAAGTGCCCCAGATATGTGCTGATAAGAGTTCAGTCCCAAGGCACATTTACTGTGATGGTGCATAGTATTGTTCTTTTTAAATATCCGATGATGGTGTGAAATTTTGAAGCTAATGTGGAGAAGATGAAGTAAATCTTTGCAGTGAAACTACTTAATAATACCAACTTTAATCTATTACTGTCTGCCTATTCTCTGATTCACAGAACAAACTGCCACCTAACAATATATGCCCTGTGTTTGATTGACTGAGCTAAATTTGCCATGTTGCGCTAAGGGCTCTGTGTTGACAGCACTCTGTGAATAAGACATACTTAGACTACTCCTTGTGGACACAATTATGCGAGTTGAGGTTTTACTCTCTTACCCAACAGTTTCTATTATCTCCAGTGTCCAACTTAAAGAAGCAGTCATTTTCAATCATAATCCAGGAGCTTCCAGCAGGCTGTCATGGGAGCGATGTGCTGCAGTGGAAATATGCCCCATTAAGATTGTGCCGCCGTTCTGTTAATGCTTTCGCTCCCATTTAAAATAATTCATGCTTTGGAATAAGAAAAATGTGTAAATACTTTTTTGTGAAACCTCCTGAGAAGGATCAAGGTCTTCGTCATTCCCCCAAAGACACCAGATCATTATACCAAAGACAGCCGAGGAAGCTCTCATTACAGCATCATGGTGAGGTGACCGCAGGCGGCACACCTGATGGATCTGTCTATCTGACACCGTTTCTTCACTTCCAAGGGTAGGAGACAGCAGGAGCTTGATGATGAGGCGTGGTGATGTTGAGGAGGTTTATGTGATGAAGGCCAATTAGAGAGCAAATCTCACACCTTTTCCCCTTTGCGTCTAAAAGCCGCATCTGCCAGCGAGCAGAGAGTGCCGCGTCACGCTTGCCACCCGGCACATTCACATCTGTGTCCTGCCCTGTCAGTCAACCCCCTCCCACACTCCCTCACCCTCAGATGAAAACGCGCACACCTCTCTAACATATGGATTATACACTCAATTTTACACCTTGAAATCCTATTTCCAGCAGGCGGTGTACTTTGTGCTGACCCCGAGTTGCCAGGTTTTTCTGACCTACAGTCTTGGCTTGGAGAAAGTGGGATGAAGTAGAGGGGAGTGGGACAGGAAGGGCACAGGGAGGAAGGGAAAAGAAAGGGGGCTGAGGTTTTAAGAAGAGTTGAGCCTCTGACGCAGATGGGGAGTGGAAACGGTTGCCATGGAAACCCGGCCCTGCCTCCAGTGAGTCAATGAGTAAGTGAGGAGAGGGAGAGCGGAGTAAATGGATGGATGAAAGAAAGTGAGCTTTTGACTAGAGGTATTTGTCTGATCTGCTTAACCTTCTTCACAAAGACTGACAAAATAATATGCAAGCAGGCAAACAAGCTCACGAGCAGCACGTTTTCCTGTTTTTCATGACCAGGATAAAAAAATAAATAAAATTAAATTTATAAAACACACAAACTGCTCTTCATTCATCTCCACACCAGGCCTCATCTCAGAGCTCCAGAGTAAGCAAGGCCACTCTGAGCTCCTCATTCAGGCTCACACTTCTACGGTTTATTGGGTTTCTCACAGAGATGCTAAATATTGAATGGCGGGGCACTGGGGAGCTGTTAGACTGTTCTTATTATCCTGATTATTGCCGTCATCTATCAGAAATCAGGCTATTAACCAGAAACACAGACATGTGACATGCTGCAAAAAAGAAAGCAGGGCCAATCACAGATACCTGTGTGATCTTACAAGTTACATACTGGACTTGCAAATCTTCTTTGCAATGAAATGCACACACGCACAGCAAAAAATCCAAATCAAATCAAAACAAAACAAAACAAAACAACAACAGGACTCAGGGAGAAAAGAATGAGGGGACGAAGTAAAGATAAAGACAGAGCAGCAGGAAAGGAAAGGAAAGCCGGAGAGAAAGTCATATTTCCTGCTATGCTGCAAGACTTCAGAATGATCCAACTGACAACTGTGGATAGGCAGATGGACGTCGAGTATGTCTCTCTCTCTCATTAGTAAACACCATCCATATTGTGCACGGCTGCCCCGGCCATTAACGCAAAGTCAGTGTCCCTGTAGGCGTCAAACTCCCCATTAACTCACAGTATCAATCTCTACTTCCTGCTATTTAAGCATATGTTGTTTGCACATGCATGTAAAGGCCAAAGAAAACAAACACATTCACACATTAATGCAAAGACTCATAAGAGGCAACTTGTGGGCATTAAAAACACATGCGGGAGTATCCAATCACACCGGTCATAAACTTTACGTCTCCATTAGCGGATGTTCGCTGAAACGCTCTTTCTTCAAGAGGCCCACCTCTGCTATCAAATTGCTTGTCGCATTCTTTGCAAGGTAGCCAAGCTGTTAGCAGTGAAGGCAGGGTTCCCAAAAGGATCACAGTGTGGGGTTCTATAATTGGGCAATAGCTTCTGTAACAAGGAAAAAATTGTCCAGCAGCTGGTATATTAACATAGATTTCGTGCTTACAGGTATACACATGTCCCTTAGTTTGAATTGTGGATAATGCTGCAAATGCTATTTAATGGCAGCTATTGTATTTACGAGATAAGAGCTATCACTTAATGTCATTCCCATTTACAACAAACTTTTGGTGTTGCAGCTCAGCGGTAGCGTCTTGCGTTGGTCTCTGGTGACGTCTGCTCAGTGTTTCAAACAATAATATAAAATAAAACAATGTTCTAAATATGTTGCTTTTATATTCCAAAGAGTTACATTGGAAAGCAGATTACAATACAATTCATCTTGACATAATGTCATAGTTACTAAAATACATTACATTAATTTGTTCTGTAACAATACAGCACACTAAGTCTGTGGTTGGGTTATTTTACGATCATAGAGCAATGTTGTCACAATGTCACCATTTGCCGCTTACGACATTCTTACCTAACAGGTAATGTGTTTAAATTGTGATGATTTAAACTGTTTAATACAATTTAACACTTCTGTGAGTGCTAGAGGCCATCACTGCTTTGAACTGTGCGATAGTCACCGCAACAAACTGTAAAAAAGAAGTCCGACCATACGGACGGAGGAAATTACCTACCCGTTGCACTTCATGATTATACATTTTTTTCCTCATAAAGTCTTTTTTAATACAACGTGATGTTTATTTTGCCTATTTATGTTCAAAGTGGTGGGAAATAATACATATAATGAAGAATGGTATGCCTTCTGGCATGGCTACCAGGCCAAGGATAAGTCTCCATTATGTGAGAGTGCAGTATCTTTTGCAGTCAGATCAACCTTGTCATGTCCAGGTTTAAAAATATGGTAAGGCAGATATGCTCAGCTTCCATCCATCCATCCATCCATCCATCAATACAATGTCTAGGACACAGGAAACACCTCACTTAAGAGACACCAAAGAGGCATCCTATATGTATGTGTTTAAGTCCCAGCGTGACATTAGGTATCGCGCAGGCATTAAAACCAGAGGAATACAAGTATATCAATCCCTGCCCACCAGTTCTCACTTAAGACAGCGAATGACTGGAACACCTCAAACCATATGAACCCCAGTGGCTCATCCTGTGGCAGGTGGGCCCATAGGAGGTTTCAAAACAGATCATGGTCTATTCCATTATAAGGACCAAATTTTCTATTTCTATAATTAATTCAGTAATAGCCTACTATTAAACACTAATAGTCTGCTCCACTGGCTCCTGACTCTGGGCTGGGACCCTACAAAGTCTAGTAATTTAAAACAAAAAAAGGGAGAGTGGAAGATTATTAACATTAATGGAAACAGAACAGATAAATTAAATTATATTACTCAGACTCTATTTTGATCTTTGCCTTTTTTTCTTGTGGATTATTGGATCATTTCTGGCATTTTAAGCTTTTGTATAGACGGCTTAAACCAACATTTTGTTACAAATAGACACTCTAGATCTTGTTCTAAGAGGACATGTTACTTACATTTCTAAGAAGTTGAAAGGAAGTGACAAACTGAGCATCTCCTCCCTTTTCTACCTCCAGATGGCCTCCTGATCATCAGCTCTATTATTCAGAGACCATCAATGACACCACGTAACTAAGTGCTTTATTGCGTCCACTGAGATAAAAAGGAGTGCTTGAAGTGTTCTTGTATGAAGAAAGTAAAGTAAAAGAGAAAAATCAGCCAGGCAAGGAAAAACAACAAGAGACGAACAAATATAATAAGTACATGAAAGACTGAGTGGCTTCTGGGAAATGAGTCATATTATCCTGATGACCTTGATATTTTTAACACATTTTTGTTTCCCTGTAACTGAGGCACTGTGCATATTTATATTTGATTTGGTATTCGATGGGGAAACAAGAGTAACATTTGTATTTTTTTAATCTTTCAGTTGACCTTCAAGTTATTTACTCTAAATATCTAAACACTTGTAAATTAGTTCAAATATTTATAGCATCTTTCAAATAACTTTCTGCTCAGCTGTGACGTTATTAAATGAAAGCACAGTCAGGAGTCACTCTGTTGTTTAAAAATATATATTTACTCCATTGTCGTGTTCTTTCAATTCACTCTTACCTAAATAATTCATCCAATACAGCACACTTAGGTTTCATGACTAGTCTGCACACACCTTGTTTCACTCCGCTTTCTATCCCTCCCATCAAATCTATATGGATTACCAGAAGATAGGCCTGATTTCACATGGGCTCAGGCTATTAACGCTCTGACCTTGGATTTCAACCAGGCAATTTGTCTAAGAGCTGGCACAGCCTTAGCTGCCCTCGCCGACTCCATCCAAGCCTCACGATTGGTGTGAATGGCAGTAAGTCTCCTACTGTCTGCCCGTCAGCCTCCATCCCCACGAAAAATGTCCTTTCTTTACCACTCAAGGGTTACGTGTAAATTGTGATGATGAACTACTTCACATCATGCCTTTTCTCTCTCACCTCTCAACCTCCTTTAGATTCATCACACATCTCGGGAGTCTTCAGTGCAACTCTTTTTTTATCAGTTTGAGAGAGGGGGCTTTACTTCATGAATCTCCCAGTGGTTTGTCCACAATTAGCTCATTTAAGTCAAATGCTCAATTTAAACCTGGCATATTATCAGTATCCTAAAAGAAAGGTTTGCACAGTGTGTAAATATGAATAAAAACACAAACCAATGATTTGCTTGTCTTTTAATCTCATTGTTTACTAGAAATAGTACAAGCACAAAGAGAAAAACAAACTTTTGGCTGCTCTGTTATTGCATAGGAGTTGCCAAAATGAACGGATCTGCTTGTTTGATTTAGGATCCTCTCATTTTTCTGGGCTTGGGATCGGCACTGGGAGTACACTAGCTTGTGACGTGCCGAGGCTGGGTTTGTATTAACCCACCGCTAAGCAACTAAACGGTGCCAGTATAAAAACATAAAAGAGAAATTTTGTCTTTAGAAAAATAAGCTCATTTATGCCTGATTCATCTCTTCACTTTAAACTTTCTGCTGTTTGGAATCTGAAATAACTTGTTTGAAGGGGAAATGTCTTCCCATTCTTTACCATGGATAAGATTTCAGATGCTTAGTCGCAAAGGGACACTCGTTGTTGTTGTTGTTTTCCAATAAAATAATCTTGCATCGCTTAACTTTAAAATGTTGTCTGAATGGCAGCACATGTTGCTCTAAAACTTGTAGATATCACTGAGTATTAATGGTGCCTTCATAGATGTGCAAGTTACAACCTACTGTACTACTAAAGCCACTCTGGACTTGGAGGACTGGAGGACAACGTTCAATCATCAGACCACATGACAGTTTTCCAGTTGTCCTCTCTCTGGCCAGAGAAGGTGGCATAGTGTTTCTGGGTCTAGTTTATATTATACAGTATATGTTTTTTTTCCTTGGTAGAGACTTAGGATACATTTGAGACAAACTGAGTTTTCAGAACTGTTTCTTCAGCCCATGCAGTGATTTTCTAACGCAGTGCCACCTGAGAGGCTTTCAGTATTGGTTTTCAGCCTTATCTTCTGCCTACAGATTTCTTTGGCTTCACGAATTGATTAATGATATGACTGTATGAGACAATATCACTAAAGTCTTTGCAACTATGTTATTAGCTAGGTTATTCTTAGCTAATCCATTTCACACAGCATCCCAATTTTTTTTGAAAACAGACACAGGACATTTGAGACTGTTGGAAGGATTTTTCTCATAAGAAAATAAAGTACAAATGAATCTGGTTGAAATACACTCCAGTTGAAGACCAACTCCAGATGTGTCTTGTCCACGTTGATTGCTTTGCAGTCATAGTGCATTGTTTCTTCTCAATAACATATGTTTTCCATATTTAAAAAAAGAACACATCTATGCATCCAGATATAAAAAGCCTAGTTCAGTCATGACTAAGCCCTCTTCCTGTCAGCAGCACTAAAGCCCATTGTTAAACCTTCATTAATGCACCAGTTAACCTCTCTTTGCCATTTCACTATGTGGTTATGTGTATACAGCCCGTGTCCCTATCATCAAGCTTCATCCCCTTTCCCCCGTTCCTTTTCGGATTTCTTTCCCTCTATTTGTTCCTCCATTTGTTCTCAGCCTTTACTGTTCACCTCTTCTCTATCTTCACTGCCTCACTGGCAGTTGCTCTATGAGTGGTTATCAGAGAAAATGATGCTTGTATTGTAATATAAATAGGTCTCTTTTTGTTTCTCCTGCTGCATTCTGTGCAGTCAGGGAGACATAAAAGTGGTTCCAGTGATATTTGCCTGCACCTAGGCTTGAAGAATGCACCTCCATTAGGGGATTCAGGGGGGAGTTAGCCACTAGACAGCTGGGTCTAAATGCACAGCTAGGCTAACAAACAGTGTGCACAGATAAGAGTTTACAGACAAACACCCTTTAATATCACAGTCCTTTAATGGACGGCTGAACATCCAGGAAACAAAAAGCAAACAGGAATCAGAATAATACTTACTAAATATTGTGTTTTCTTAGCCCTAGCACATATAACATTGTGCGATAACCTGATAAAAGAAAATGTCTTCCAGCATACAATATTTAAGACTTAGATAAGCATTCAGTTTAAAAAGCTATCCTGAACCAAGAACACCAAGTATCAATAGCTTAAAGCCCTCCAAATCTTATCTTTGATTGTCTACAGAGCACTTGGTTGCAGCTCTGTGTTCTTGTGAGGCAGTTAATGCAGCTAATTAGAGACAGAGCTGCAGTAAACATTTGATTTTAAAGAGTCGAACTTCCAGACAAGGCTGATTCCAGCTAAACTAACACTCCAGCGGCTCAATCGATCACCGCACAGATAGATATTTGGGGGATTTGGGGCTGAAAGCAAAGGGACATGGCAAACAGGGAAAGAAAATATCACATCACGTACTCACATCAGAAAGAAAATTCAGTATATTCAGCACATACCGCGCTTGAAAAATACTCAGAGGGGAAACTGTTCACGCGAAGCAAGAAGCTGGATCGACCTGTCGGGATGCCCCTGTTGGCCCCCTGTTCCTCCCACCCTCTCTGCATGTGTATGAGTTCTGCTGCATTCAAGCACTAGACAATGTACGCAGCGGACTATACACAACAACCTATTAGTTTGTTACATTTTCTGCAGCTCCAGAAACCAACCACCTGCAAGAGTACTGCCTGCCCTCAGGCTTGCTCTCTGTCAGCGGGGTATGTATAAAATTGCCTGAAAATGTGGTAATATGTTGAACTTGACCTCAGCTTTAGATCTATACAGTCCATTGCTCTTGAGCTTTTGAAAAAAACACAACAGACTGCACAGCTGCCAAAGATGAATCATTAACACAAAGTGAGAGAAGACAAACCTGTTGTTATTATATAATTGGATGTTGTGGCTTTCAGTGAGTTTTATACAAAAAAAGTTTAGGGTTTAGGGTTAGGGATAACTCTCAAGGCTTCTGCAGCAGTACATTTTTCCACATTAGAATACAGTTAGAATACATTAGAATATAAAATTGCAAAAAAAGAAAAAAAATCATAGCCTATATCTTTTTTTTAAAGTTGCAGGAAATGTAGACAGCCAAATTCATGGCAGGAAACATTTTTGCAACTGAAAATATCACAACAGTGCACATAAATGGCTCCACTCACTCCACTTGAAGGGTAAACATTGCTGCTGTCTCTAGTTGGCAACAGAACTGTTAGCAAGCTAAACAAAGTATTCAATCCATATGTATACACACACACACACACGCACAGGTATTTTGGTAAAGTGTGCTCTGGTCTTTCATCCACATGTGAATGGTGTTTCGGGCCACTAAAATCAAAGCTTTTGAAAAAATACTTCAGTGTTTCGATGAGGAAAAGGAATTTTTGTCTTGCAATGTCAAAGGTGTGCACCTTTATCTCCTTTTTTTAATGTTAAATTGTGCACATTGCTATCATCTCCAGCCTTCCGATTGGCTAACAATTCATACAGTTAGGGTTATATCACCACATGTTGCTTTTGACTGTGCTCTTAGTGTCTCTATGTGAAAATCTCCATCTTAAAAAAATACCTGCATTTGTATGTGTGGATGTAGTCTCATATTTGTTAATCTACAACAACTGACAAATAACCTGGCATACACCTCTGAAGGAGAGCAACGTGTAAACATGGTTTGATGAGGTGCGTGGACAATCAAAAGAAAAAGAAAAAAGGAATTAGGAAAAGAATGCCGCTGGTGCTAGCGGTGCTAATTTCAGCAACACTTGGAAACCAACCTGACATCATAAGTTTGCAATATTATGCACACATTATGCAATATGTCACAATTTTCAACAAAATTTACAATGTGATTTGATCACTGAACAATGTGATTATTGGCTTTAAATTGCTCTTAAATACGTCATCCTGGGCTCAAATTTTGAGGTTTGATATTGTAAGACTAGTCTGCTTGTCATCTCATTTTTTCTCTCTTTAATTAATTTACAGGCATGCTTAACCTTGATGTCATCAGTGACATCACTGTGGTCTGAAACCTCGTCACAAAAAGTGGGTATTTAAACACCATGTAGAGGGCAATGAAAGATGCTATTGAACAGTGTGGGACACTGGAGATCCACATGCAGACATTAGGCCTACTTACAGCTCTGTTACACAGCTGAACTGACAAGGTGGATCTATGGTTGATCTGAGGCAGCCAAAGTCATCCTATGTCAGGCAAGGTCCAATGTGGCCAAAAGAGAACTGCAGATGTGAGCCAAACACTCATTTCTGTCTTGTTTGTTGGCAACTTACCACATTCAAACTGTCACAGAGCGAACCTGGAGCTTTTACTGCCCCCTTTGAAATTGCACACTTGGCTTTATTGATGATCTACCCTTGGCAAAGCACTGAATGTAAGTGTCTCACTCAAGGAGGTGAGTGAAGGGAACAAGGATGGACAAAGGGAGGTCAGGTGAGCACAAGGTAACTCACAGGGGACGGTGCGGAGGTAGAGGTTGTCCCGGATGATCTGCTGCAGCTCGTGGTCCACTGAGCCTTTCTGGAAACGCAGGTTGAGGTAGTGGCGCAGGTCCTTGTCTATCACGCCCCCTGGAGGAACACAAAGGTCAATAATCAATAATCAAAAGCACCAAATTCAAATAAATGCAACTGCTCTAAGACTGATACCAAAATTTGTTCCAGTCAATTTATAGAAGGAAAGAGCCTAATCAGCCTTTGATCAGAAATGGGGACAGCTGGATGTGTTTGTGAATTATCCAGGCAAGGAAAATTGCTTGCCTCACACGTTTTTTTTTCTTTTCGTGCAAACCTCAACAACAAGCAGAGGAAGATCCAAACACTGCAGCATCAAATGACCCAGAATCTCCCAAGACCACAGTAAACAATTTAAATTCGCTGAAAATCCTACAATCCAAACACTAATGAACACACTCGGCACTCACAGATCCAGCATTTGTCAAGCGCAGCCACGGATTGGCGGAGGTATTAATTGGAGCTGTGGCCAAACACGTGTGGAGATATGTCTACACATAAATCAGCCACCAACTCCCCGAGGGGCTGTTTTTACTCCCTCTTATTTGCCCTCACCTGGGTTACCTCCCCCTTCTTTTCTCTGTGTCTCTCTAGCAATCCCAGCTCTGTAAATGGACTTCAGTTTAAAACCAGTGAATCCTGCTGGCTCAGCAGGACTGAGGGGGTTAAAAAGTGATCAAGGGACCACAGACAAGTGGAGGTAAGGGATAAGCGGGAAGGAAGGCAAAAGCAATCCCGTGGCAGGGGTGGGGGGGGGGGGGGGGGGGGGGGTGGGGGTAGAAAGTAGCAAACTAAAACAAGCTTTACCTCCACCTCCTCCTTCTGCAACAAATACTCCATCTATCTACTCTGCCACACACTCGTATAATCACATTTGAAATGGAGGCAAGACAGGACGGCTAAGTGGAGGAGGGGGAATGGTCGGCTGATGTTACTTAAGGGATTCCTCACGGTGTCGCTTTAGCCAACATACTTGTCATGTTTGTTACTCCTCTGCATGAACCGAGTGGATTTGACTAACCTTCAACATCCAGTTTGAAGCGGCAACTTGGCACAGTGCCACATACCACTTAGCTGCCCCCTTCTTTACCCCCGTGTGCTCCCGAGGCAACGACATCCACGCATGATATGTTGGAGAGCATGCATATCACCAGTGCACACATGTAGAGACGGGGGTATCCACACAATCGACTGTAAACGAGCTCAGAGGGAAGGTGGGTGAAATAGCAGCAAATATAATGAGTGGCACATTAATTCAAGAATAACCTAGTTTGGAAGTTTTCTGTCATACTGGGGATCAATTATTCAGCACATTCTGGTTCTTCACTTCTGTGTTCTTGAACTACACACACACACACACACACACACACACACACACACACACACACACACACACACACACACACACACAAATACAGCAAGATGCATAAATCCCAAACTATTTCACGCAGCGTTGCATTATAATCATGCAAACCTGAAATACAGAGACCGGCTCCATCTGAGTCTCTGTCAAAGGTGTAGAGCAGTACAACCAGCCAATTTACATTTGCATAAGAAAAGAAGGCAAGCCGGTGAATCTGCATACTGAAAAGGTGACACACACACACACACACACACACACACACACACACACACAAACACACACACACACACACACACACACACACACACACACACACACACACACACACAAAAGCACAAAAATTAAAACAGTGAATGGCACCTCTTCCACAGGCAGCGGTTGTGCATCCACTACACAGAGAGAGTCACAGTCCTCTTTCCACAGGTTTTGTGATGCAAATAATCTCCACTGGAGGTAATCTTGCGCTGTATCTCTCCCGATGGAATCCCCCCCCTCAAACAGTACTGTCCTGTCCCTCAGGTCCTCAACTCTGTCTCTGTTTGCCCAGTCCAGCAACTGCCAGTCAGCCCGCGAGCTGAATCACCTCTCTCTGCACTCCACAGAGGAGAGATGACACGGGCGAGCGCAGCAGAATGAGTGGTTGAGAAACACTGAAGCAAAGAGAGAGAGTGTGTGTGTGTGAGAGACGGTGGCAAAGCGGAGGGGAAGGGAAGTGTGTGATGCTGCGAGTGAGGGAGAGCGACTGTTGAAGCACAGCTTTGGCTGTGGGGACCGATCGCAATGAAATCCCTGGTTTTCCCTTCAGATTCGCAGGTCCTGCAACGCCCCCCATCTGCTGTACAGTGCACTACATGGGTTTTTATATGCCTATTAGTGAATAAAAGCAAATCTCTGCCACATCGTCTTCCTTGGCTTATAGCATCCAGATGGCTTGGAAATGACCATCTTCCACCATCAGAAACCATGTGGCGAAACTAAATAATATGCTTCAGCCAAACGCAGTGCTGTCTCACTCCCACAGAACAGTATTCCTACTAATTAATTTGCTGTTTGTTTACTCTGTGTTTAGAAACCCATAGCATTTTTTTCATTTCTGGTCACGTCATACGTGCCATCTTGGCAATGACATTTATTCTCTGTTTCAAATTGAATCTTTGTAAAGCTTTACAGCACACTGATGTTGATACTGATATAAAATCCCATATATGTAATGTTCCATTTTCTAAAACTTCCCACAATGTAAAAAAGGGTTTGGTTTTTTTTAATGGTTTATCAGCAATAAGAAATGCATCTTTTTGCTCTTTGTGTTTCTTGAAGCAGAGCTGGATGTCTAGTTATGAACCAGAGACTAAACAGCAGTTTTCAATGAAAGAAGACGACGCATGAGTTCAGGAGCATGACCAGGAGTGAGCTTGTTTTTTTTCACATTTTTTCACATTTCACATTTCACTTTTCCACATTCACAAGGACGTGTACTGTGAATTCATCTTTCAGGATCAGACTGTCAGGGCAGAGTTCTACTGCAATTTCCTGAAGCGTTGGAGGTAAGACACTGGTCCCAAATCAACTAAACGGTTGTGCGTGCCATCGTGCCATTACCTTGCCGCGCGCAGGGCAATAAAAAATGTAGGAGCTTTTTGGAGCTTGCCAGATTTGACTCCCTGTGACTTCATCCTCTTCACCAAACTGAAATTCAAGTTGAAGGGTCACTGTTGTGATAGAGCGGAGATCAAACACTTGCAAGTGGTCTGAATGGGACTTCCAGGCTAAAAATAGCAGCAATACTGGAACAAGAATACTACCTTGAAGGGAAAACAACCCAGGTAAAGGTTTTTGAGATATTTAACTTCTATTTGAGAGCGTAGACAGCAAAGCAGGGAGAAAATTACATAAAATACAGCAGCACGTAAACTAGGTGTGAGTTTTGATTTACACGGGAAGATGTGTACTAGTTTATATTCATACAGTTTAGCTATTGTCCCTAAACGAATCAGTCTCATTCCATTACTCGTGAAGTGGAATGGTTTTTATTATACACTATATTACCAAGTATTCAATTACTCATCCAAATCATTGACTTCAGGTGTTCCAATCCCATGCATGGCCACAGGTGTATGAAATCAAGCACCTACTGTAGGCATGCAGACTCCTTCTACAACCATTTGTGAAAGAATGGGTCGCTCTTAGGAGCTCAGTGAATTCCAGCGTTGTGGCATGATAGGATGCCACCTGCGCAACAACTCTAGTCGTGACATTGCCTCACTAGTAAATATTACACAGTCAAGTGTTAGTGGTAGCTAAGTGGAAGCGACAGGGGAACAAAAGGCACTCAGCTAGGAAATGGTAGGCCACTTTTTCAGTAGTTGCAAGTTGCCCACTAGTGCACAAAGCAAGGTCCATAAAGACATGGATGAGCAGGTTTGGTGTAGAAGAACATGACTGGCCTGTACAGAGTCCTGACCCTTAACCCAATAGAACACCTTTGGGGTGAATTACAGTGGAAACTGATCTCACAAATCTACTTCTGGAAGTATGGCCAAAAATTTCCATAAACAACAAGAATCAGTTAGAGCAACCACCACCACAGTCTCTACTCAATACATCCCAATATGTGGCCACAGATCCAAAAATAGATTGTGTGAGTATGTGGGCAGGCAAGAGTGCATAAGGGTGCAAATCAAGCAGCAACTCTATAGTCAATGAGGTGTATAAGGATGAAGGAGGTCTTTTAATGTGATGCAAAGTTGTTGTTTTTTTCCTGTTAAGGTGGTTCCTGACAGAGATGCCCTCATAACATCACAAAGCTGCCAATGGGGAAAGGTGAATGACAGAGCGAGCGTAAAAACAAGAGGGCTGGAGGAAGTACAAAAAAATGACTGCAAATTGACAGTACCCGAGGAAAATCCACTCGCTGATGCATTATCAGCTTAACATGAATCAAGCATTCACGTCTATTAGGCCGTTATTGCTTCCACTTTCACCTTGAGCAAATGGCTCCATGCACGCAAGACATGAAAAAGCATCTTAGCACGATGCAAAATGAAAAGACTCCTCCGTGCAGTTGAGGGAGCACTTCTGGTGTGTTTAGAGCCAAAATCAGATTTTTTTTATTACTGTTTCTAAAACAGATGGATGAAGGAAAATTGTTGTTGCTCTGCAGAAGAAGACAATTCCCTGTTTAAGCTCAGCAGGTGTCATGTAAATCCCCTGGGAGGCTGGGAGAGAGAGAAAGAGCGAACAGCCTGTGGAGAGTCAAAAAACAAGAGAGCAGCTGGTTCCTCCAGGGGATCAAGGTGTTATAAGAGTTAACTGCCTCATACCTAGGCACAAACCAGTCAAGCTCACAGAGGAGTTCTGGCTACCACTGCAAGATATTAAGGTGGAGGAAAAACTCTCAAGGACAGCAGTCTACTCTAAAAAGATGTCAGTTTTTAAATGCATGGCATATGGCATATGCCCTTTCAGTTCATTTGCCTTCAACAATTTAAACTAGGCTTGCAATGAATTATTCATGGTTGGTTGCACTTGGCTTGCAGTTGGAAATAAGTTGTTGACAAATTCTTAATAATAGATTTCCTTACTCAGCTAAAACATAAACATAAGAGACGTTTGAACCACGTCTTCAGCGAAGCTACTCCTGCATCAGAGCAAAGCAGCACTTGTTTTTAAGATCAGTTTTACCCCAAGAAAGAAAAGCTCTTTTTTCTTCTAATCTAGGCTGAGTTGGAAAACTTCTTTGCTGATAAAATGGGACGTCCATTTTTAGAGACAGCCTCAAGTGGCCACTTAAGGAACTACAGTTTCCGGGACTTTCACACCAGCCTCGTATTTCAGCTCCAGAGATGGCCATTTCCTAATATTTGCATTTGTGATTGAAAAGATGTTGTCACCTCTAAAACAACCCCTTGGTCAGAAACGTCTGAGTGACTAAAGCTTGTAAAAATAAAGACAAACCACCTCACATGGTCATCTTGATGGACTAAATACACAACTGGCATATAAGGATCAATATATTGTCTATTGGCAGAGCCTATTGTCATTTCAAGACTTTTTTGCCCTTTTTGATCATTTAAGAATTTAACAAAATCTTCCACAATTGCCCAAAGACCTTTTGCACTGTCAAGAACAGCGCAGCATGGAAGATTTCATGCTGACAGTCAGTCAGCTTGGAGTGCTGTCATCACAGCTTCAATGACACTATTTATCACACGCGCTCCAAGGGCATCCGTGAGCAGGCGCATATGTAGCATCATCACTCAGCGTGCACGCATGTGTTTGTGTGCGACTTGAAGTCAGAAAGAGCACCAGCAGACAGCTGTTTGGATAATCAGACTAATTAAATGATCAGGATGGGCTTAAAACCTTGCCAGTTTCACCAGACACACACTGCGCTCTGTTGATTAGTCTTCAATAGGAAAGCACGATGCCAACTCTGTGGTGAATCGCTAGAATCCATAAACGCCAACTGGCTTTCAGATGGAGCTACATGCAAATACACACAAAAATATTATTTAAATAGTTCTGGGACAACATTTTTTGCTCCTACCACCTACATAGGTTTACATGAAATGAGAAAAAAAACTGACAACCCTCATTAATCTTTATGCCTCAATTTATATGATTTAGGGTAAAAGGAACAAAGCACTGTTTTTACAATTCGTAGCTTCTTAACCATCAGTCAAACAGCTGCTGTTATTTACAACTAATTTAATACAGAATTGGAACAAACAGTTGTCCCATGAAACAGTTGTATTCATCTTTCAAAAGATAACATAATGAACGATGTTCGAGAGTCAAGGAAATGAATGAAAGCAAGTATACGTCTGGAATATGAGCCTTCATGTTTCCTTTGTTAGAGCCGAATGAGTGGGTCCATTCAAACAGGTTTCTACTTAAGATGATTTAATGAACGCCATTCATCTAATATGAGGAGGTCTGATTCGATGACTATACAGACATACTCTACACAGGCTTTTTTGTACAGGTGGCTGAAAGGCCTTTGGAGTCTGCTATCTTTTCAATATTAAAATAAATGAATGATATACGTTATCGTAACGAAGAAAATGATATAATGATATATTATATCATCTGGAAGGCTTTGGGTGGATTTAAGTCTGGGACTGTTAAAAATAGCCCTTGGAAATTGAAACTCACGTGAGGGTTTTCAGAATTCATATTTTCACTGTTTTGGTGATACCAGGCTGCCGTACATAATGTTTTGCTCTAGGAAAAAAAATCCTCTCAACACCCATTAAATGAACAAAGGTTGAAGCTGTGCGATGTTATTATAGAGTCACTAATTTTCATAAAGAGAAATTGTGCTGGATGATTAGATTTTAACTAACTCTTTATTTTATAGCCTATCGCTGATGCCTCGTTTTTTCTAAACCAACAGGGATATGGAACCGTTATCGGAAGGAACATGATAGCAGCATCACACATGGTAACACTTAAAGATAAGTGATATTTTACGGGAGGACAAATAGTCTGCCAAGACTGAAAACCCTTATAAGATCAGTACTTTGAAAACCAATCATCAGAAATGGGAAACAAAAGTATTCCCACAGCAATTTTCTTATAAAGCATTCTGCTGAAGTCGGGTCACAAATTTGAAGTAATTGTTAAACATCTTTGGCCCAAAGAGATGTAGAGTCAGACTTTTAAGAACCTTTTTAAAGCCAAAATATATATTAAAAACAAAATACAAAATCACTGGAGGAGAGCAGATTCAATTCAGCCTTTTTTATTGGACGCCCACAGAGGTGCAGGTTCAACAAAAACAAAGAGGAAAGCAAGAAGCACCGAAAGAGAGTAGCCCTTAAGCATATGCAGGTCAGAGGCTGAAAGTGACCAGTGCCCCTTATATTGAGAAAAGAACTGCTGGCGCTTCCTTCTTTTCCTGTATGGCTGTCACGGTACTGGGTCGTGTGACCCAGTGTTTGAGTTTTTATGTATCTTTTGTATTCATTTGTGTTCTAGTTTAGCTCATCCAGTTAATTTCTAGGCTGCAGTTTAGTCCTTTGTTTCTAAGTTGTTTCTGTCATCTCCCCCTGTACTGTCTACCTGTCATGTTTCATGTCCGTGTGGTCCTTGTTGTCAAGTTCGTGTCATGTCTATGTCTCCATGTTTCCTGTTTTATTTTGAAAGAGTCTGGTGTTCTTTGTTCATTGTATTTAGTTTCACTGCCCCTGTCCTGTCATTAGGTTCATCTGTGTCAGCTGTTCTTCCTCATGTGTTTCTACTTCCCCTGATCATCCCTGTGGGTATTTAGTCTCTGTGTTTCATTCAGTCTGTGTACCTTCCCACTGGTCAAGAATATGCCATTTGGTTTATGTTGTTTTTCCACGCATCCACGCGATGAGGTTCCCTGCAGGTCATGTTCATGTCCGTTTCGTAACGCCATTTGGTTCACAGTTTCCATGCATCTGCACAGCATTCTGTTCACAGTGATCATAGTTATTCCTTTCACTCATGTTAGGGTTTTTCCAGTTTAGGTTTCTGGTTAGTTGCGGTCTCTGTCCCTGTTATGTTTTGTCTACTCCCGTCTGTATCAGCCCAAATGAAGGCTCGCTTTCAGTTTAAGTTCACTCCCATCTCCTCACCTGTGTTCGCACCTGGGTCCACCACACACACCTCCGCACGGTCTGTCTCCACAGACCGTGACAGTGGCTCTTTAAATCTTGGTTGTTTCAAACTTTAGGCACCAATTATTTTCCAATTTGAGTCCAAATCTTAAAACAGTTACATACTCATCATTACCAGGTTACCAGATTACATTCCTGTTTATGGTTAATGTCAGCATATATGGTCAGAAGCAATGGCCTGTTATGACAGATTTACAGTGTGGTATATGTGCTGACATTTCTATGATGTAGACAGCTTGTACTGTCAAAATTAACCATACATCTTATCAATTAAGGGGTGAAAGAGGTGTAAAACTGTCATAGTCAACCATTAATACAAATTATGAGGTCATAAAATAGGATTTATACATAGACAAAGTATTTAGTATAAAGTATAGATGGAGTATGATAACAAATGAATAAAAAGTAGAGGGCACTCAGCCCTAATTTTTTAAAATTAATTTTTATACATATTGAATATATGAAACAAACCCTTAATATATATATATTTCAGTGTGTGTGTGTGTGTATATATATATATATATACACACATACACACATATATATCAATCATAATTATATGACCGTCGAGTATATGTTTTGTACAGATGTCATGAAAACCAAAACTCATGTTCTGAAAATACAGGACAAGACCCTGAAATATGGCTCCAAAGTTTCACCAAGTCCCACAGGTGATTACACAGCATGCCTTCCTTCCATTGCTTTATGCTGACCAACTTCAGCTCATCCACTGCCACGGAAATTCATTCACCCCACCAGCTGCTGACTTATATGTGAGCATTTGTGTGCGTTCCTGATGCTCAGCATCTGTCTCTTGGCAAGGAAAGCCTGGAGCCAGAAGCATAAAATTCTGGATAGATTCAGCACATTAACAGAAATGTGCATACATATTCTTGTTGTCCAGTTTATATCGCTGTGGATACATGTTTATTTTTTTAAATAAATATCCAAAACTGCTCAATTTTATCGACAGGAATCCTTTCCATTCAGTATCTTCACCCTTTAAAGGATGCAGAAAATTCCTTAATGTCATTGCAGTACATGAATGAAATCGAAAGTAAAGAAAAACGCAATTTGAAAGTGTAAGAGTTTTTTTGCTGCCATCAATACTAAAATCACAAATAGAACAAAAACTGCTGAAAGGAAGAAAATGTGCCAACACCCCTGTCATTGTAAAACAACACGACCAGAGGTTAAATAAATAAATAAATACACATGGAATAAAATAACTGTCAGACTACAACCATCATCCCACATGATCACACACTGCCTCTGCTATTTGTAGCATAATCAGTTAATTAAGTCACTCTTGTTTTAAATCAGTGATCTGATAGAAATCCTTCCTATAGCTAAATCTAAAGAGGAGAACTGGGAAAGGGTCTCTAGCAGTGGACATATATGCATGTGGATATCAGATGAACAGGTAAAAACTATTAAATAACATAACTTTTCCCCCCTCTAATCTTCTTTTATGTTTTTACATCACATCATGAGCAAACTTCCCTTCTCATAATACAAAACCACCTAGGGCTGTGCGATATGACCAAAATCTCATATCCCGATATAAGAATTCTATCGTCCGATAATGATATAAATCACAAATCTGTAAGTTCTGTGAATCTCAGGCAGCTCGACTTGCGGGAAGTGTTTCCAGCTGTGCGTCATGTAGCTGGAGTCGAGTGTTTTAACCGATGCATGAAACGATACATTTTTGGACATAGGTTGTAACAGCCGCCGTTTTCTTTGAGTATTTATTACACGGCGTGCTGCGGGGAGAAGCCTGTTCTAACATTTGAGTCTAAGGTTTATTTTTTAGCACCTGCCGGCTCTTTTTTAATTCTCATCCGTAAATAATCTGCTCTTTCACGTGATTCAGTTTATTTTGAAAAGTCTCAAAAGGATCTTGAGCTTTATTGTGAAAGGTTTATGTGGAAAATAAACAAGCGGACGCGATGCTGTTACCGTCGTTGTTGCTAACCACAATGCATAAAAACAGGCGCTTGTCTGTCCATAGTGTGGTTATATTAAATATAAGAGAAAGAGAGAACTTTAAGAAATTAATATAGCCACTACAGTGACCATCAAAACAATGAAAAAATATTGCCATAAACAGTTTATTTTGCGACACCACGAAACAAAGGATAGCGTAAAATGAAAGGATAGAAGTTTTTATATTGTCATCCGATATATATCGTTATATCGAACAGCCCTAAAACTATCTATTTGGGATTAATTTGGGTTTAAATCAGATTAAAGCAACAAGCAAAGGTGCCTCTTTGAAACTCTTGGGTTGCTTTTACAGTGTTCTTCAGGTCAGTATTCATTTATACTTTTTGATCAATATTGATTTAATATATATGTCAGTATACTTCAGAATCAATCCTGCTACTTCTATCAGCAGTAATATCAATAAACACTAGTGGCCTGATTTCACAGACAGATATATACACCATGCTTCTACCAAACTTGACAGATAATTTGGTGTGCTTCAGATCACGGGCTGTTTCCCTCCTTCTCCACACTTTTTATCTTCCCATCCTTCTGGAAGAAGTTAATCTTGGTTTCATTTGTCCAAATAATTTTATTTACCAGAGCCTTTTAGATGTTTACATTTTTTTTATAAACTCTAATCTTGTCTTTCAGTTCTGGAGTGTAACCAGTGGTTTGCACCTTATTGCAGAGCGTCTGTATTTCCATTCATGAAGTAATCTTTTGATTACAGACTTTGACAATGATGACAGTTTTATGCCACTTCTTAAATCTTTGCTGTCTCTCTGATTAATTTAGGTCTGTCAGCCTGATGATAGCCTCCTTCACTTGCATCAACACCCAGTTGGACCATGGAAGCCCAAACCTAATTCTGGCTTTTATGCAGACTTGTGCAAACAAACATTTTTGAACCTGCCATACACTGAAACACATCAGACAGCTACTTATATTCATGAATGTGATTTTTGTGGTATGGCAGAGGTGAACTAAACGTTTGGCTGAGCTTCATTTAAACCTGATTTTGTGTAAAAAGGATGTGATTACACAAAGTGTTCTACTGAGCAAATTATCTGCATGCATGAATTTTATTTGATACAAACCAGGTGTGATTTTAATGTGTTGATCAGCTGCAGCATGTATGAGTAGCGTCACGGCTGAATTGGCATGCAATGCGTGTTTGTGCTGTTTACGGTTAGGCCTAAAAGGTCAGTCCCAAAGGGTTTGTGATAAATAAATACTCTATAAACACTCTAGAAATGCTAGATAAATATTGCATTTACACTGATTGGAGCTGTAAATAAATACTAGTACGGAGAACCTTAAAGGTGTTTTCATTAATCATTTTTAACAGTTCTAGAAATTATAGTAAATCAATACACACTGAGCTTTATTGTGAAGCTCAGTGTGTATTGAGCTCAGGGGGTTGGGAAGCGTATCTGTAACCGGAAGGTCGCCGGTTCGATCCCTGGGCTCTCTGTCCTGGTCGTTGTGTCCTTGGGCAAGACACTTTACCCTACCGCCTACTGGTGTTGGCCAGAGGGGCCGATGGCGCGAAATGGCAGCCTCGCTTCTGTCAGTCTGCCCCAGGGCAGCTGTGGCTACAACCGTAGCTTGCCTCCACCAGTGTATGAATGCGAGAGTGAATGAATAGTGGCATTGTAAAGCGCTTTGGGTGCCTTGAAAAGCGCTATATAAATCCAATCCATTATCAGAGATCAGTAAACACAATTTAAGCTGCTATATCTCTCAATCCCACTCTTTAAAAAGAAGAGATATTTGGCAGATTAAACTGACCACATATCAATAATGCCTCTACAGGCTGCTAGATCGAGCTAAATTTGGCAGCCCACATTAACTTGACAGCCAGATTTACCCAGATTTACCACTCGCTGCTGCAAAGCACTTAAGCACTTTGTTCCACAACACCAAGAAAAGCACAGTGGGGGGGACTGTGGAGAAGGCAAACGAACTCAACAACTTCTTCAACAGGTTTGACCAGCCCACAACCCCCCCACCCTCACCCTCACCTTCACTACAGAGTCCTCCCCCCACTCTCCTGCCTCCCTCGCTTCCCCCCCTTCCTGACACCATGACACCCCCCTCCTCCAATCCCTCTCTCAGCAGCAAGACATCTCCCCCCCTCCCCTCCTCCCAAACATCTCCCAGTGTCACAGTGGATCAGGTCAGGAGGCAACTGAGGAAGCTTCGCCCCAGAAAGGCAGCAGGCCCAGACAAGGTGTGTCCTAGGATGCTAAAGGCGTGTGCTGCTGAACTTGGGGAGCCGCTACAACGAGTCTTCAACCTCAGTCTGCGACTGGGGAGAGTGCCCGCCCTATGGAAGACATCCTGCATCGTCCCGGTCCCCAAAAAGAACCGGCCCAATGAGCTGAATGACTTCCGACCGGTGGCACTGACGTCACATCTTATGAAGACTCTAGAGCGGCTCTTCCTCAACTTCCTCCGACCACAGGTACAACATGCCCAGGACCCACTACAGTTTGCATACAAGGCGGGTGTCGGAGTGGAGGATGCCATCCTGTACCTCCTACACAGAGCCCACTCACACCTGGATGGGGGAAAAGGCACGGTCAGGATACTGTTTCTTGACTTTTCCAGTGCCTTTAATACCATCCGGCCCTGTATGCTTCAGGAAAAACTGAACAGGATGGAGGTGGACCCCTGCCTGGTGGCTTGGATCTCCGACTACCTCACCGACAGCCCACAGTACGTCAGGCTGAAGGACATCACGTCTGACACTGTGGTCAGCAGCACAGGAGCACCACAGGGAACTGTGCTGTCCCCTCTTCTCTTCACCCTGTACACCTCTGACTTCTGCTACAACTCTGAATTATGCCACATTCAGAAGTTTGCAGATGACACGGCCATCATGGGGTGTATCTGGGATGATCAGGAAGAGGAGTACAGAAGTCTGGTGAGGAACTTTGTCGCATGGAGTCACACAAACCACCTGCAACTCAACACCTCAAAGACTAAGGAACTGGTTGTGGACTTCGGGAGGTCCAGAGAAGGTCCACTGCCAGTTCAGATAGAGGGGGAGGAGGTGGAGGTGGTCAACAAGTACAAGTACCTCGGGCTGTGGGTGGACAATAAACTGGACTGGTCATGCAACACAGAGCACCTGTATAAAAAAGCCC